>NC_046300.1:32031501-32334715 GCF_004115265.2 Rhinolophus ferrumequinum
TACTTTATGATGACTACAGCTGTTCAAATGGCATATAGGATATTTAGGTAGCTTATATGTTTTTATATTTTAAGATTAAAGCTGTTTTATCCTAATGGAAAGAAAATATTAACCTTTTAAAAACATGCAGTATTTGTCCATTAAATTCAGCCACTGAAAATCATTTTTTCCTTTTGACAGCTGCGAGATAATGTGATAACACCTCGAGACACAACAATGACCTTCACATGCTTTGTGTTTTTTGACATGTTTAATGCACTAAGTTCCAGATCCCAGGTATGCTTAGGTAATCTTAGGTGACTGATTGAATTGGGTAGAGTACTTTCTAATTGTAAGTAGCCAAGGATTGTGGGTTTTTAGCTTTGCCTGATTTTGTAGTCACAAATTACAGCCTCAGATATAGCCTTCCTACAAACAGCTGTCTACACACATGTTATAGTGGGGATGAGGTATTTGGGGAGATAAGCCTTACCTTTGACCAGAAGATCGAAGTAAATCACAAGTGTTATCAATTGATCTTTCTTCTTTCCATTCATTCCCTTATTATCTGTAGCTATGTGATAGGTTCAGGTTAACAATATCCGAGCATAGGACAAACCACACGGGTTCTGTCAAGATGGTATTAGTCTCAGTTTAGAAGAAAGTATTGTTAGAAGTACAAGAACAATTTTGTGCATATTCATCTTTTCCCATTACTTCCATCTGTGTCTCAAAACTTAGGACATTTTAAATTTACTTTTCTTCCCTGTTACATCTTTAGGTGTGATTACCTTTTCTTAATCAAATTATTTTGATAGAAAATAATGGGCTAAGACCTGGTGGTACTTTTTCAGATCAATCTTTTTTTTTGAGAACTAGTTCCATTTGAAGCTTGAGTATTGGTTTCAATGTTAGAGCATCTTATGAATCCTTACCATTTGCCATGATAGAACTTTCCAAGTACAATGAATTGTCATTAATTTAGACTAATTTTTGAAGATGATATACTATTCACTTTTTGTTTTATGAAAGGCAGCTTTACTTTTTCAGTACACATATAACTAGGTCCATTCTTCAAGGAAGATTTTAGGATTATCTAACTTAATGAATGGATAGAAATGATTAGCAAAATAATCATACAAAATAAAATTTCTTTAGTTTTGGAATGCTAAAGTAAGTTTCCTTTCTGTGATCTTTAATCTCATCACTCTTTTAAAGAAAGCCCTTTCTTGATAAACGGAAGCTGCTTTAAAATTTACCCTTATTCCATCTGAAGTATTTCAAGATAATAGTTAAAATTAAGAGACTTTATGGTACTTTCCATTGCAAGAATTCAGTCCAGCTTATTAAAAATTAGAGGTGAACGTGATAATAAAGTAGTTGTTTCTATGACCAAGAAGTAATAATTGAACTCTCTTCTCTACCAACAGACCAAATCTGTGTTTGAGATTGGACTCTGCAGTAATAAAATGTTTTGCTACGCAGTTCTTGGATCCATCATGGGACAGTTATTAGTTATTTACTTTCCTCCACTTCAGAAAGTTTTTCAGACTGAGAGCCTAAGTATACTGGGTAAAGAAAATATTATCTTTATAATTTATATATTTTAGATGAATTGTTTTAAGTATTTTTAATGCTTTTGTTCTAATAAAAATTTTCTTTTAAAAAGTGAAATAGGAAAAGTGATTGACTTGATTTGAAAAAGAAGTGTGCTCCATTTCTTCATTGGGAGAAGTTAGGGACTCACTGTCCCAATTCTAGGCTTTTATATTTTTATAGTTTTTTCTTGTAATTTTTTCTTTTAATCTTTCATAGGTTATTAATTGTTATATTTGGTGATTCTGTTAGCTAGTAAGCTTTGCAACTATAAGTTTCAAAGAATTGTAAACCCAATTTATTTTCTCTTACAGATCTGCTGTTTCTTTTGGGTCTCACCTCGTCAGTGTGCATAGTGGCAGAAATTATAAAGAAGGTTGAAAGAAGCCGGGAAAAGATTCAAAAGCATGTTAATTCAACATCGTCGTCTTTTCTTGAAGTATGATGCATATTGCATTCTTTTATTTGCAAACTAGGAATTGCATTCTGAAGATCATTTAGAAGGGCAAGTTCAAGAAGATAATGAAGATTTGAGAACTTTTTAACTTTTCATTGACTAAAAACGAGCGTGTTAATGTTAGACTTTATTTGAGACTTTAACCTGCTGGCAGTTCCAAATGAAATTATGCGACTTTGATAACAGATTTCTTGATTTAAATTGGCTCTTGCGATTAAGTGGAACTTTATAAAGCATATGGGCATTTATTTAATTAAAAAGAAAAAAGGTAAAACCTGAACCACTTAAAGAGGTCTAACAGTACAAATACACTATCTATCTTAGATAGATATAAATATTTTTTTTTAATTTTTAAATATTATACTATTTATGGTGGTGGGGCTTTCTTACTAATACACAAATAAATTTAATCATTTCAAAGGCATTCTATTCAGTTTAGAATTTGATTCCCAAGAGTGCCATATTTCAGCTACTGTATTTCCTTTTTCCTGCAATGTAAGCAGCTCAGATACCTTGTGTTACCATTTTTGTATATCAAGTTTTTTGCGCAGGATGTCACCACTGTCAGATCACTGTTCTTTTCTTTCTTTTTGTGACTGAAAAGCCTATACTGCAATTTTAAGTAAATGTTTGCTTTTCTTAGTATAAATGGTTGCTTTTATTTTTTTTTTTTTGCCCCAGCTATGAGTCTTTGGTCTAGCAAAATTAATACAGGGCTATCAAGTGGCATTCTAGTTTGAGTAGCCATGTCTTTAATTAACACTTAGTCATAGAGTCAAAAATATTTAAGACTCATTGGGCTGAAATTTATAACAAATTATATTAACATGTTATGCCTCCTTTTAGAGTTAAATATAAATCACACTTTGTCAAACATAATTTTGTCATTCCCTAAATACAAATCCAAGTACCTCACCTGAATAACTGAATTTTATTATTTTTAATATCTTTTTATATGTATTTTTAAGCATCTTTCTTAGGAAGTATAGAGTGCTGTACTTAAAGAATAAGAAAAGCCCCAAGCCCAAACAGATGGTTTCAGAACCAGGGTATATGTGGAAGATTCTGTGCTGGCCGCCCTCTTCATGTATCTTTCTCTGGCCCAGACTGCGGCACAACCCTGAGCTTTTCCCTGTTCCTACTGCACCATTTGTTCCCTGCCTTCGTTCTGTTTCATTGGGCATGCTAGAGAAATAGATGGATTTGCTCTTGTAATGCCATCAGTTTTTATAATAGCTTGATGAGGTATAGGTAATTTGTTTTGAGTGTGTGGCAAATTTGGGCCAGAAATTCAAAATTAGAAATCCATTTTCCTGTTGATTATTTCTTTCTGAAACAGAAATGGGTCTCAAATTCTTACATATGTAATTCTACCTGAAGTAAGTTGAGTTTTGTATTTTGTAATTATTCTCCATTTTATAAACTGTCAGGATAAACCACTGTCTAGTTATTATCACCAATATTAAATCCAGTATTATCACTGAAATATTGTTGTCAATGATAGGGAAAATATATATACTTTGATTCCTTGTTAGTGAAACAATTGAGTATAAGGAGCTGAGATGTCTGCAGTTTATTCTACTTTAAGACTCAGTAGTCAGATCTCATTAGATGGAACATGGGAGCCATTGTCTAATTAGCTTTATCTTTAGTGACATGATGTCTCATTCTTAAATTTTGTAATGATTTTCCTTCTCTGTTACAAAGACTTGAAATACGTATTTAAGTGCACGTTAGTCTTTTGTTTTGGCCTTTTAGGTTCAGAGTATGACTCGAATGAAATAAATGTGCCTGTTCTTTTGTTTGGTTTTTGAACCAAAAAAAAAAGAAAGAAAGATTTCTTTTTATAAGTTAATGACCTTCTAGTTGGGTTTGTTAACGTTAAAATCATATGGGTGCTGAGGATAACGGGAATTAGGCAGTACTCAGAGTACACAGAACCTGTGATTTAAAAACAAGTGAAACGCACAGTACACATACACTACATCCAGGTTTGAATTTTCCATAGTCTAGCAACAAATTAGAATATTTGTATGTACATCTTTGATGGTATATTATCCAAATTCGCATAGATAATTTAAATGCTCTAGTGTGTAAATTAAAAAATTTTAACCCCATTTCCTAGCCCAAGACCTTGCTAGAGTTCCCTAATAATATTAATTTAATTTTTCCCTGTTAGACTACTTCATGAAGTTATTTAGCTCCAAAATTATTAAACATCTCAAGGAAGAAAGAAAAGGACTTGAAATAATTCACCAAATGATTAAAACTGGCAGCAAAGAAACAGGGCTTAGCATGTTGCCTCACATTTGTCCTGGGCACTTCATGATCCAGAGATGAAACAAGTGACACCAGGCAACTTAAAAACCTCCCCTGTCAGGCTACAGGCTTTATTGAATAGCTGAGACCACACTCACAGGGATAAACACTTTTTTACCTTTCATACCTATGCAAGGTACATCTTTTATATTGGTAGTCTTTCTGAAATCACTTTCAGTTATGATCTCTTTCATATAGCATATGAGCAAAGTGAGTATTGGTCACACTCAGTTTCTCAATGAAATGAATTGGTGGCAAACAATACATTTCTTATGTAAGAACCTTAATTAACTTTACCTTGCTTTCTGCCTTTGTCACCGGGCACTTCCACATATGCCTCACCCAGAAACTTGGATGAATTGATTGTCATTTCCGTTAACTTTGATTTAGTGGCTGGAGTGTGCTAGGAATAGAAAGGTGATGGCATCCCTGCCCTTTGGGAGCTCCTGGGTAGGTTTGCAGGGGGATATAACTATTCCCAGGCTGTTTCTTGAAAGGTAGTAGTGGTCTTTGCACATTTATTTTAAAAATACACATAACATTAAAATGAATCCTGCACACATTTTACTGGCAGTGTACCTTGACATTGGCATTTGGAAATCTTTGAAATGCCTTTTCAGACTAAGCTGAAATCCAAACAGTAGCTGATTTGCATGCTAACACATGGTGTGCAAAAATATTAATCCTAACTGGTATGTGACTGGACAAGCATACCATCCTCATAATTAAGCTTCCTTGAGCTCAGTTAGCACTTGGTATGACTGTTAACTCTTGCTGGACAACCTTATTTGGGATTTTTGTTTTCAGAGATGGTTATTGTTAAAAATGGATCATGATTAAGCAGTCCTTGATATTAATATAAATATAATAGTCTGCAGATACTGTAGTAGGTTTAGATTTATAGAGGTAGTATTTTGCCTTTGGGAAGTCCTCAGTCTTAACTCTGGAGGCCAAAGTGAAATACATCAGATACAGTGCTAAATGCTGCCCAAAATGCTACAGTAGCCAAAGGAGAGAGACAACTTCACTGAAGGAGGTTGTTGAAGAAATTTCCTAGAACTAGTGGCATCTGAATCCGTGTTCTTAAGTTGGGAATCTCTAGCGAAGAAGCAGCAGGACATTGCAACCAAATGGCACAGCCTCTGCAGAGGTGTGGATAGGGGCTAGATAGAACAGGTGAAAACCACAAGGAGTTTGGCTGGTAAGGCAGGAAATATGTAATGTGAGGGCTTGGACAGATAGACAGGAGCCCAGTGATAAAGAGGAGGACACTTGACTTGTAACGCACTGGAGGATTTGAAGAGTGTGATGTGAGTTTGGATTTCTGTCTTGCAACATGCTGATGGAAGCACAGAGTAGTAGATTATAAAGACAAACAGGGAGACTGAATAGAGAATTGTAGAAACTTAAGGGGTAGATGGACAAATTGAGCTGTGGCAGTTAGTACGGAGAGAAAGGCATAGAATATCTATCTTATAAGAGATAGCATTGACATGACCATACAGGAGAAAGGGAAAATGTGGAAGATACCCCGGTTTCTGGCTCCCTGATTTGGATTGTAGAGCTTTTAGGAGAATTACCAAAGCTAAGCAGCCTTCAGTGGAACACAGGTCAATTTGAAATGTCACGTTTGTGGTGTCCTTGAGATTTCCCAAGGTACATGTTAGATGAGGTCTCTAGCACAGAATGAATTAAAGCTGTGGCTGACTAATTATAATGTGGTTGGAAAATAATTTCATATTACAAGCATCATACTTTTTTTTTTTTGCTAAAAGTAAAGCAGTAAATGAATGTAAACAGCTTTGACAGAATAAGATATATTTTGAAAATAGTTTCTTTATAGAGTTATTACTTAAGAATCAGCACACAGTTATTTAAATTCAAAATGTAGGGGGAAAAGGATTAGAATTCTATTACAGCCTCCTTTGTTACAAAGCTTTCTGAATGAATTTGTTATTAAGGTTACTGACTAGAAAACACTGATCTGAATTACTGGTAGCACATGCGCGTACTTTTGATGTTTGTGGTAAGACACTCTCTTAAGAGGTGAGGAATATGTAGAGCAAAGAACTTGATAACTCAGACTGAAGTTTGCTGCGGGTGGAAACCCAGAAAGTGAATAGCATGAACGTTAGAAAATAGCTGCATGCTCCAAACAAGTAATTTATGGCAGGAGAGTAGAAAACGTTGATTTTTTTTTTTTTCCATTTTACTCATAATTCTTTCTTGGATCTTTCTAGCCTCATATCCCACATGGTGTTCCAACACAATCCACTTACTAGTCTTTTTGGGCAGTATTCCTTCAACTTGAAATCCTTTTTCCACTGCCTCAATTTTGAGAATGAGAATTGTTACTTGCTCTTCAAAAACCAGCTGAAGAGACAGCCAGGATGGCCCTTCCAGATTGCTCTAAATGGTGTGTGTGTCTGTGTGTGTGTGTGTGTGTGTGTGTGTGTGTGTGTGTGTGTGTGTTACCATTTCTTGTAAATACTATTAAGAATAAAAGCAGCCATAAATTTGGGCATAAAATTACGGGATTTTATTTTTTTAGAAAGTATTAGAAATATAAGTCCAAGCCACTTCCTGCATAAATCTAGATAGAAATTTGATATCTTTTTTCATTGAAAATTAAGTGGTGAAGTTGGGGGAGGAAAGTGAAAAATATTTGAGCCATTAGTTTTGATCCTTATAGTTTCTTTTCTAGCCTAAATGTCACCAAGGTCCTGTGTACACCCGAGTGTAGCTGCCTGTGTCTGTACAGCTGCTGCAGGTAGAAAGTGTCCTGTGCAGGTCACTGTATACACCTGACATTGCTATTCCTGTCCCGTTTTGCTCAAGTCTAGACAAAGTGAAAAATACCCTGGCAAAGGTTCACATTTCTGTGGTGGCCTCCATGGCTGTTAGGCCTGGCGGAACTGCTTTTTATATCTAAATCAAGGTCGCCCCATCACTGTTACTTCTTGAGCAACACTGCATTGTTCTACTGAGTAACCCTCTGAATAGAAACCACATCTCAGTTTTAACAGCACACAGTGCTGGAAATTGAGCAAATTGTTCTACAGGAGCCTAAAGGTCCATTTTTGGATTCTGAGTATTTCCAGCTTTTGAACTTAAAGTATGCTTTTAAGTACAATAATTTTTTTAAAGACCAATCTGCTCAGCTCTATTAAAAGCAATTTTCTATTAAGGCCTTCCCTATGATAAGTATACTGAATGCCCATTGGCTGTGAAGTAACAATTTGGTGCCATGTTATGGTTAAAAAGAAAATAATGTAATGCCTCGACTATTTGCTTGTTTTCATAAAGTCTGCATCTCAAAAGCATAATGTGAAAGAACTTGTTGTGTGAGTCTTACAAAACACTATCTTTGGAGCAATATATAGCAAGCCCCAACCAAATAGGTGATTATTGAAAATGTATGCTTAATAAGAAAGATGTGACAAACTTTACATGTAAACATTATTGATCAATTGTAGGGAGTTAGAAATGAGTATGTTTTCATGTTCCTTTCTGACATTCATCCATATGGTTATATAGTAGGATTGCATTAGAATTTATAAGTATCTTTCTACATGGAACAGGTCTGGTGGCCCATGAATTAGCTAGAGGTGTTAAAAGTTAGGGAAACTATTTTAATACCTCACTAACTCAATCATATGGGCTATTTGTTTAGTTTTGGAGTTGACAGAATGGTGTGCAGGCCAACTCTGTTTGCTGCCAGATTTATAAAGTTTTATTAGAACACAGCTATGCTCGTTCATTTACGTATTATCACTGCTTTCAGGCTACAACAGTTGAGGTGAGTAGTTGCAACAGAGACCATAGGGCCCACTAAACCTAAAATAATTAACAGAAAAGGTTGCCTACTCATATATTCAAAAAGAGGAAAATAGACCTACATGTTGGATTCAGTGGACAGAAAAGAAGTGGCATCAATATTTTCTCCCCTCCAATCTCCCAACAGGATGTTCTCTCTGGGATGGATGTACTTGACACCAGATTTAATACCAGTGACTCCCCTGAGTCTCTTCCAAGGCTCCTATGTGGAGAAAGTCAGTCTCATTCTATTCTCAGAACATCATCAGGGAGGACATGGCAGCTGTTAACCAGTCCCACCTCATCACCAAGGCTCCTTGTTCTTACATCGGGTGGAGTGTTTTGATCCTTTGTTCCATCTGAGTTGGGCTCCTCAACACACACACACACACACACACACACACACCACCACAACCACTCACCTAAACTTTTATGGTAGATTCTGCTCCTCACTGGTCTACCTGACCCCTCCTGCCCTCTTGAACGTACAAGAGAATTGGGGGTTTCCCTCTCATTGGTTGTTTCCTCCTAACACAAACACAGAAACGGGTCAAATTTGAGTAGGCTAAATTATATTATCTTGCTTAGGGAAGACAAAGTTTAGTAATAGTAGAACCCAAAATATCCTGTCAGCTCAGTCTTAGGGAAAAATACACTTTGTAACTCATTGTCTTGCGACAACATTCTAAACCAAAACATATTTGTTTAGTACTTATCACATTTCTAAGGTAAAAGTGATGACAATATTGCTTAGGGAATTTCTCTTACTGCCCACTCTTGGCTATCTGACTTACTGTTTTACGAAATAGATTATGGTTATCATAGTAGGGTCAATTTCTTCAGTTTGTCTTTAAAAAAACAACTTTCATACATTGAAAGTTTGAAGGGCTATAGTATTTTGTGATTGGAAACTTGGGTTTGTGGCTGTCACTATTCCTAGAGTTCAACACCAAAGGGCCACCCACCCCCTTTTTTTTAACCTGTTTTCCATAGTTTCTTTCTTGGGGTAAGACAAGGGAGCATCAGAAGCGTGCTCTCCTGATGCCATCATTCCTGGAGGCTTCAACTATTGCAAACATTTCTCTGATTCTCATAGTACAACATACTCATTGGAGTTATTTGTAAATAGATGAGCGGAGAGGAAAACGTTTCATAATCTCAACACCCAGAGAGTTTAATAAAAGGCTCCAGACATATATCCAGCTGTCCGACAGATGTCTCCACTTAAGCGCCTAAAAGGTATGTCTAACTTAACATATCCCTGGTTCCCCACTTCCCAACTACACCCCATCTTACATAAATGAATGACAACTGAATAAGAAATCTGAAAACAGGGTTGCCAGTATTTAATGAAGTATAAAATGCTGTATGACAATAGCAATTTTAGCAATAATTTTATAGTTCTCACTGGTACGTTTACAAACCCATTTTTTTCCTAGAGTTATGTTACTATGTATTTACTCAAAAAGTTTTCACATTTGAGTGAGTTCACCAGCTAATAGGTAGATGAATCCACATAACCCCTGTATCATGAATCATAATTACATGGTATCCATGGTAGCAAGTATGGAGACACAGTGAAAGTAGACTTCCTGCTTTTCCTGCCCACATCCTTGGATTTATTCCCCCATAATGTGTACCAGACAGAGGAAGATACGTTGGCAGGAATGCCTAGACAGACACATGGCAGTACTTCAAGAACTAGCACCTCAGTTCCCCAAAGGACTAGCTCTGTGTTAAAACACCTGAAAAGTTCTCATCTTCTATGCTAGTTCACATAATGGCATACTTTTTCACAAAGCCCAATGATTCCATCTCACATATGTTCAAAAATCCAACATTGGTACTTTCTGATCAGCTTATTACTTTTGTTTTTGCAAAAACATTCCTAGTTGTTCCCTGATCCTGATCACGATCCGTTATGTTGTGCACAGAAATCTCAAGTGTCTCCAAAGTGGTAATGAGAAAATTGATTCTTAAAATATGTATACATGTATAAGTGTCTACATAAATAAATATACACATAAATACATAAATATTGAGAAAGGTTTAGCTGTTGTAACCAGGTACCTAAAACGTTTTCCGGACTAGTTAGGAATTACGAGGATTGCTTTGCGCACTGCAAATGTTCATGTGAGATTCGATTTCTCTCCCTGTAAACCGAATCCAGTGAAACTAGCCGGAAACACTTTTCCATGTGTAATCTCATCTATATCTCCCATTTTCACAGACTGGTATATCGCCTGGTACATCAAGTCTATGAATTTGGAAACGTCTTTCCTCAGCATAAGGTTCCTACCTTAGACTTTTTACAGCTGGATGGGCCTGAATTTTAGCATTCAGACCTGGAAAGGAATGCCAAAGCTACTTAATGGTATGGCTAAGGCAATTCCAGCTGAAAGTGGGGAGGCCTCTTTTTAATCCATCTGTTCAAAATAGTATTAATTTTAAATTGGTACAAGGTACAGAGTCATTTTTAGTTGTCTTGACTGAAATGCATCAACGAAAGACATGAGATAAATACCAAGTACCCCCACATCCATCTCACTAAAAGTATTAAGGTCACTGTGTTTGGAGTTGTGTACTAGTGAAAGTTTATTCTTTTACAGAAGTGATTTCTCCTTTGTCTTGGGGGTGGCTGCTTTCCAGGTGCTGCTCTGGATTCATGCTGTACCAGCCAGCCAAATAACGTGCCAGTAACTGTGGAAATGTCACTAAGGGAAAATTAGGTTTGCCCTCCTTAGGGTTATTGACTAGTGCCAGGATATAACCCTGCCAGTTGCAGGACATTTGCAGGAAGTGGTAAGATCTGCTCTTAATTTTTTTCCTATCTTTAAACACGTCCAGGGCTCTTTCAAATTGGGTTTAAAAACAATACAGAAAATTCCTTGATAACAAGAAAAGGCAGGAAGGGCACAAATATTAATACTCACATATGGATAGTTCCTTCTGGTCGTTTTTCACTATCTTCGGAGGTTGAGCTTGGCTCCCTATTCACAATCTCTTGGCACTTACCCACTCTTTCCAGTATGGCTTCAGCCTAACAGCTTGGCTGAAGTTGCTTTAATATTCTCTCTCTCTTGTCCTCGTCTTAGCCATATTCGCTAGTGCTGACTTCCATTGCCTTTGCAAAATTCTGCCATTAGCTCTGGCAACTACTAGTCTCATGGTGCCTTGATCTTTCTATTCAGCACTCGTACTTCTTCCCAGATCCCTTGATTTGCTTTTGGTTTTCATGTGTGGATGTAATAATAACGGTTATCATGTGCTGTATGTTTTTAGTGCCAGGCTCTGTGTTATGTAACTTAAAAAGTACATGTTATTTTATCCTTAGACAATAATTTGAACTATTGGGATCCCCATTTTACAGATAGGGGAAATTGAGGCATAATCATCGATTTATTTTATGCACAAAGGAGGAAAAGATAATTCTAAGACCTTTCTAGCTATAGAGGTCTTTATCTGCTAAAACTAATTAATTTGAATTCTTTTTCTTATGGTCAATTTTCATGAAAGGCCTTTAGAGTTTATAGGACACACACATACACACACACACACACACACACACACACACTTTGTAAGTCCAGGTATCTCAAAAGTGCTTGTAAAAATAAAGTTCAAGTATAATTTTACCACAACACAGAACATGATTGATTACATTTTCTCTCTCCAACTTCATTTCTAAAATTATTCATTTTAGGAGTCCAGAGTTCCCTTTGTTACTTGAACTGCTTTTTGGTGATGCACATTTCCAAAGCCTCAGGTGAGATTTCATTAGGTAGAACTCAGTCAGAAAGAGCAAGACCTAAAGTCTTGATTAAAAACAGGAAACATTTTCCAAGTGGAATATGGGACATCCTCTGCTTCAACACATGTGATCCCATTGCTTCCTGTACCTCATCTGAATTCCACCTGTCTCTTAAAGCCAAGCTCAAAAGCCAGGTCTGAAAATCCTGATTTGACCTCTCCTCATCCTGGTGACTGCTGTCTCTGTAGCATTCAGTCTGCACTTGGCCATTTTGCACCTGACAGATCGCTTCATAAAATATTCTCTTACTTCATTGTGTGCTGTCTCTCTAAGCAGCTTACACAGTATGTCCTCTGAGAGTTGGGAACTATGTCATATTTCTTTGGTGGCATATTTATGACTTCAGATATCCTGTGGCATATTTATGACCTCTCATTTAATACAGGACAGGATACATACTGGGGTAGGTAACTTTCCTGAATTCTCACATAGAGTAAGAGTTAATGGGCATTATTAGATTTTAACTCCTTTACTGCAAGGTTGAGTAATTTCAAGTGAATCGCCCTGATTGCAATGGCTAGCGAAGGGAATCTGACTTCTTAAGTCTACTGAAGGAGGGCCCCTTTGCTTGAAAAACTTTTAATGAAAGAAAAAGATGATTGATATAACTGACTTTTAATTAAACTCTGTAGCTCATACACTCTTCAGTTTGGTGCCTGTCAAACCAGTTATTTGTCAAAGCGGAAGTGGGAATGAATGGCTTTCCGTGCAAAGTTGGTGGTTTTAAAAAGCAGAGTTGATTAGTCAGAAAGTAGGACATTTCCATTGTTATAAGTGTCCCTCAACTCCAGGAATCAAGGAAAAGAGATTTTTGATATAATAAGGTCTTACATATTTATAATCCATATTAAATCCACTATTTGCTGGAAAAATACATTATCTTCTCAAAAATAGATGCGTATGACTGCTCTGTTCTTGATTCTTCTGGGAATAACCATTTCTTTAAAGACATAAAAAACTCATAAAGAGCCTCATGCACTCTTTCTAAAATAATAAACAAAAATTTCCTTATTTCAAGAACTTTTATTTGAAACAGAAGCCAGTCTTTAGGGTTGAAAACTTTAAGAGCAAATGAGATTGTGTTTTCGCTTTTTGTAAATTGCTGAAGCCAGTCAATACTTGGGAGGTGTGTTTGTAACATTGGTGATGCTGTACTTTAAGAGTATGGTACTGCCAGGAAAGTGGAGTGAATTATTTCCCAGATTTTAGTAACTGAACATAAGCTTGTTCAAAATGGCAGCTTGAAACCACATTTCGAGTTATTACACAGGGAATATCCCAGTGAGAAAGTAGAGAAGAAAGGAAGAACACAATTTGTATGAATACAAATGAAGTTAGGAATATACTTTCAGATCTTGCTTAAATATATTCATTCCACTTACTCTTTTATTTTCAAGTTCTTTATTTGAAACTGGCCAGTACCTTCACAATTCTTTTGGTATTTGTAATTTTAGCAGCCTTTAATAAGTTCAAGTGCAGTGTTTTCTGACTGCAATCCACAGTGGGAAATACATTTTGCACAACCATCTAATATATAATATGCATATCTGATATTTTTCATTAAAAATGCTGGTTATGACTCATTAATTTCACATCCCATTAATGGGTCAAAACCTGTAGTATAAGAAATGGCCTAGATTCTGGTATTGCTGCATGTATCTCCAATACTTTAATTTCTTCCTAGTGTTTCCTCCTCCAATGATCTAGCAGCTCAGGATGCTGTTTCTTATTTTGTTGGGGCCATTAGAGTTTCAACGTCTGCTTTGAAACCTGGGGCATATGGGGCATATCTAAAAAGCTAATGAACTCTGCCATGGTCTCATTTACTAAGTACTTAAAGGCATGTAGTTTTCTGTCTGGCATCCTAACTTCTATCTTCCAAGTCAGACCTTTCACAATAGAGAATGAAGATTTTTTGTATAAAGATTTTTTTTTAAATGATAGCCCAGCTTCTTCTTAAAGGAAATAATTGAGGTAGGAATTCTCTTTTTGAAAACATAGCTGACTACTTGTTGCAATTTAAAGGTTATAGACTATTAGTAATTTACTGAAATGGAACTTGAGAAGCACAAATATGCTTTCTTTTTTAAAAAAAAAATTGATTTGATTTGATTTATTTTTAAGGAAGGCGCAGCTCACAGTGGCCCATGCGGGGATCAAACCGGCAACCTTGGTGTTATTAGCACCACGCTCTAACCAACTGAGCTAACCGATCACCCCCCAAATATGCTTTCAAATGTCTATAAGGAATACAGAAGTTTTTTAAATCAGGTTGTATTTATTAAAAGAATACAAAATACCTTTAAATTCAAAGATTACCTATTGCAGTGTTTATCCCCTAACAGGTTAGTTGTAAAGAAAAAAGTTAATCATTTTAAGGGAGTTAACAGAAAAATTTTAAGTGAGATTTATACATCTGGTTGCAGACAGTTTATTCAAACTCTGAGGCCTGATGTTCCTCCATGTTTTCAACCATTAATGGCCCAAACCGATTGCTTACCTCGTACCAACATCTAGTGTCTGAGATGGTTCCCACTCTATTCTTTGATCGGTTGGTACCTTGTTTCTTTTGCCTTTTTTTTTTTGAATTTGATTTACCCTTTGGTAGGAGTAATACAGAAGGGGCAAATGCCCTGGTGGCATTGAACAGATGTTCATAAAGTTGCTTTGCCTCAGGACACATGCTCAGGAGACTTTCTACAGAGGTCGATGTTAGAAGTTGCCTGCATAGTCCATGCACCAGGCTTCCACTATACAGGCTGTTGAATGGGAGAGAGAAGGGTGCTGTTAAAGCATAGGTTCAGTGCACTGGGACAAGCATGGTGAACACAGCTTCAGCAAATGCATCTAACCACTGAGAACTCTTCTATGAAATTATTATTAAAATTACTTAGGCATAATCTGTTCCTTGTAGGAAGGAACTGAGTTATTACAGAGATCACTTCTCGGTTGGCAATATTTTTATGAACAAATTAAGTAAGGGAGGGTTGCTGGTTCTGCCACTAGCTCCAAGTTGAGGAGGCCTCTTAACACTTCAAAGAAAAGGAATGCCTTTGATAAACCAAACAGGCAGACTGTTGAAATACGAGAAAATTTAATGGTATCATTTGCAAGGTCAATCAGTCATTTGGACTAAAAACCTACTTCACAAATATAAGATGGGAGTAACTGCAAGCCAGAAATTTAATAACTGCCAGAGCTGAACAACTGGTGCCTTAGCACTTAATGTAGAACCATCATTTAATCAGTGTAAAATCATCATTTAAGAAGCTTTGGTAATGCTGAGATGCAGGAACAATCCTACTGAAATCATTATTGAGAGAACTGTTTGGTCTTGTTTTTCCTGCTTTGTTTTAAAGGGATTTCTGGCAACTTGAGAGGATCCAGTCGAGAATGACCTAAATTATGGAATAAAAAATCCATAGGTCAAAGGCCAATTAATCTTATTTGGTAGAGGGTTCTAGGGTTAGCTTATATATGAGGCCCAGAAATATGTAAACAACACTATTTACTGCTAGGAAGCTTTTCAACTTTTCAGTGTATTTTGTATGCCTCCATATAGCACTCATTTATTCAACAAATATTTGAGTACTTACTATATGCTGGACACTGGGGATACAACAGTACATAAAATAGACAGGACCCTGCCCTCATAGAGTTTACATTCAAGTGGAGAGAGACAATGCATATATACAATTTCAACTCCATTTTCTACCCATCTCCCTTTTACCTTCCTCACTCCCTCTAGTACCTTCTGGATGGACAATCACCAGGATGTCCAATCCATTGATCCTACTGCTTTTTCATTGGCCCACACGCTACTGCTATCATTTCTTTTTTACACAGCTTCAACTCCATAATCAAACATTATAATCACTGGCACACAGGCTGCATCTCCCTTCTTCATACTTGCCGGGCAAACAAAAACCCTTGATAAAGTTCACTTAAGCATCTAATAGTCATCTCACTAGAATAAAATGTCTCCATGACAGTGGAGATTTTTAAAAATGTTTTGTTCACTACACCATAGGCACAAAGTAGGCATTTAATTAATATTTGAATGAATGAGTGAACAATATGCCAAGTGGTAAGAAATGCAATTACAGAAATATAAAAGAGTAATAGGACTAGCGTGACTAGAAGTAGAGAGTAATAGTTCAGTAGGATGATCAGAAAAAGCCTTTATAAAGTGATAATTGAACAAGATTTAAAAGAAACGAGGGAATGAGTTACATCCTGCCAACAACTGCCTCTTTTCTACTTTTACTTTAGAACTGATTTTTTAAAAATCTGATCAAAAAAAAATCATGGAAACTTTGGGACTATGGAAATATTTGTTTCTGTTTCCAGTTCTTTAGCTATAACAGTGCTCCAAAACCAATTATACTAAGATTAATTTTTTTTTAAATAACTTCTTTGCTTTAAATATAAATAAGAGTATTTACTTCTGTGGTGTGCAGCCATCTGAACTAGCTTCCGTGGTGCTTACCGAGTTAGGTCTGGCTCGGGGAGAGGAGTGGACAGCAGCTGATTGAGATACATCGCCATCTGCAGACAGCACTGCCACTGACAGAAGATGTGAGCTGTGTCTAAATCCAGTCTCGTGCCTGGCCGTGTCTGCTCCTTCATTCTTTGCAACTCTTCATACAACATCTTAGCACCATCCTCCCGCAGATGTTTCTTATCTAGAGAAAGAGACAACCCAAGGGCAGTATTCCCCAAAAGACTGTATCAGCTTGTCATTTTCTTCATATATTATAACTTCAAATTCCATGAAGAAAAAATTTAGTTTAAATAACCAAAATGCTTTTCTGGCTCTTTATTATTTTAATGTCAGTGTAAAAGCCTTGCTGTATAAACTGAAATATTATACTGAAATGCCTTTTTAACGATAGCCTAACTTTATTCAACCTCAAATTATTTTATAAAACAGTATCTCTTCCACTGGTCTAAACACATCTGCATCACACTCTCCTAATCCTGAATCTGTCTCTCTGAAAAATACAAATTACTACTAAATATCATTCTTTATTGTTCTCTTCCACCAAACTTCCTTTCATGGAGACCCCATACTATAATGCACTTAAAGTAACAGGCTGTGTGTTCAAAGCACATTTTAATTTCTGTTTAACGGGAGGAAAACTAAAGTATGACTCCTAGAGAATGTGGCAAATAATCAGCTTCTTCACAGAGGATAAGGGGCAAGAAGCAAAAATCTTGGGCATGAAGAATGCTGCGTGTGTTCAGCTATAAGCTCCTGCAGGTTTCTCTGAGCAGGGATGCACAAAATAACATCCGGACCAACTTGAAAATAATAAAAAGGAGGCCCACCTTTTACCAATTAGCGAGCAGCAAGGCACTGAGCCTGCCTGGGGGTCGGGTCCACAATTCCTAAAAGAAAAGAAACAGACCCTTGACATGCCCCTTCTATTGGACTCAGGTAAAAACTGAACAGGCTTGTGCTCTGAGAATTTTAACTATATTTATTATCCAATGAGAGGAAATACCCTAAACTTATGTCTTAACCAGCAGTGGCCCTTAACTTCCTAGTTTTGCATTAAGTTGGCTGTCATACAACAACAGTCCCTTCTGACAGCTACTCTCACACTTGTCTTGGAGTCTACGCTGCTTCATTCTTTCATTTAACTTATTTTAAAAAGTGAACTCCAGAGTAGCACTAGCCAGTAGAACTTTCTGTAATGACGGAAATGTCCCATATCTGCCCTGTCCTCTAGCCACAGGTGGCTACTGAGCACTTGAAATGTGGCTAGTAGCTATCCTTTTGGATACTACTATTCTAGAGTGTGTTAACTATTGCATATATTTACATAAGCTGTCACAGCATTCATAATCTGTAAAGAGAATAATTCCATTGGAGAACTGAAGTGCTCCAATGCATCAACATTTATTTCACCTAATATTTAATTGCAGATGAAAGTGCCTCAGAGTATTTCTCCAATAGAAATAGAAGTTAGTATTTCTACCATCACTACTTACTTACTAATTGAAACTTACAATGGAGAAAAAGAAAAGTAAAAAAACAGCACAAACATGGATGTTTATCGTGCTCGTAACTCAGAAGTTTCACCGATGGGAAAATTTAATTATGTTTCTACTGAGGCTGCTACTGCTGTACTGACCACCAGGATAGGGATAGAAAATGTGGAACACAAAATGCAGCTGGCCTGTCACAGTCCTACTTCGTAGGTGAAAGCATTTGTGCCCCAGAGCAGATGGGATTAGGTGGTATCAGTTCATTTTCACTACTGTGCCCTTGAAATCAAACCCTCCAGCATTGAGCCCAGCACATGGACGTGCTCAAAAATAGTTGCCAATGAATGAATGACATCCTGGTGCCTCCGTTTCTAAGTTCTGATAGAATTGACAGGAGTAGATAATCCAGGAATATGTGTGTGTTGGTGTAAACTTTCTATTACATGGAAGTAACATGCAAAAATACACTCCTGGGACTTCCAGGTACCTACCAGGGCTGTGGATCATGGCCTGCAAGGGCCCCACCAGCATCCCCAGCAGTAAGGCTTGTAGATGATGCAGCTTTGCCTTGGCCTCTGGGTGCTGCAACCAATAGCAACTGACGGCAATGGGCAGTTTCAACGAAGCGGGGACGGGGTCCAGGATGGTCTGTTTCACCTTCAGCGTTTCTAACAGGAGCATCAGCCGTCTGGCCAAGGAGAGCTGAAAATACATAACAAACTTATTTACTTTATTTACTTTGGGGAATGTCTTTTTTTCTTTTTCCTAGTAAGAAGAGACTTTAATGAAAATGAAACTGCTGTATCAGTTTCTTACCTTCCTGGGGCAAAAAAAAAAAAATTGGCCACACTCAAAGCATTCAGAACATGAATAAGGTGATTAATAAATATGATTGACTGAATGTATTGTCTACAACTGTTACACAGCCCTTGCTCTTGTCCTTCCATCCTCCATGTAGGCTGGTGAGCATCTTCCGTGTACATGTCACTTGGGGAGCTTATTAAAAATTCCATCCTCAGGCTCCGCCCCCTAAATTTTGAGTCAGTAAATCCAAGGGGAGCCCAGGAATCTGCATTTTAACTTCTGCTTTGAGAAAGATCTATGCTCAACCACAACTTTACTTGCCAGTGAGTATTTAGGCCCCACCTTCTCCACAACGACGCCATTACAGACCACTTCCAGAAGAAACTTGGGCTACATGCACCCTTGGGGCATTATCATACAGCAGCCTTCTATTTGTTTGGGTCCTGTCTCATGACCCTACCCTGCTGAATGTTTTATTGTCTTTTTGTTTTCCCACACAGGGATTGTCCAAGGGTGGCTACCTGTAGGTGGAGTATATTCAAGGGACATAGGAATACTTAACGACTACCTGCTCTGTGCTGGCAGTAACACACCACACTCCCTTATACTCCATGTATTAGAGCGTGCACTTCAAATAAAAGGAAGTAAACAGCTATGAGGGCTTTGGGCTTGCTGAAATAATTTTCCCTAATGAATCTTAAGAACCGTAAGGAACCTTCCAGGTCACATACTTTCACAGATAAGGAAATTAGTACTATTAAAAGGGCACCTTCAGGGGGACTTGACAAACTTTGAGAGAAAAATAGTTGTACTTCTAGTGTGAACAGAGGAGTCTGAGCTTGACTTCAGAGACATTCTGTCCCTCACTAACTCCATGGCCTCAGGCAAGTTTCTGAGCTTTTCTACCGCCAGTCTGATCATCTGTAAAATGAGCACTATGGTGAGTTATACAAAATGTTTCATGGAACCCACCAGTCCTTAGCCCCTTCCAAAAGGGGCTCTACTCTGCTCACAGCCCTTAGATCTGGTTAGGTTTTACCTCATGTGACAGATAAAACCTCCTGGTTTTATCTCCCCAGGAGGAGGGAAAGCATAAGCCTGCAGAAGAAACTGCCACACAGAGGTAGAGGTGCTCAGAGAGAGGCTGGTCTTGGCACCACCTCCCTCCCCAAGAATGATCCACTTCCATCTCTTTATGATTAACCTCTCATTGGTTAACCTGAGTGATGCTCTGTCCACTGCAACTAATGTGACCAAAAAGGAAATCCTATCCTATGTCTTTACTGTGGGAATTAAATGGGAGATTGTATGAAGTTTCCATTATAATAGTTGGCACAAAGCAGATGATCAAAGTATTATTGCCACATCATGTTAAGAAAAACAAAATGAATAGACACTATCACAAAATTTCTATATTTTTACCTGCATTTGTCTCTGGAATCACATTTGCACCTGATACTGTTTTAGAATTATCATGGGCTAATTACAGAATTGATTAGCTTATACCAAGGGAAATCCAAATGATATCACGCATAAACAGTGAACTAAAATTTCACCCTGCTTTGAATACAGATAAGTGATGAGATCAGTTGTCACCTCCACTTAGCAAGTATATTCAACGTGCTATACTAATTGACTCAACTGGATTTGCATGTCTCATGAAAAGTTGAAAAGTGTCCTGATCCCTACGTCACACCATATAGAAACAAATCAGTTCTAGATAGATTGTAGATCTAAATGTGAAAGGCAAAAAATTTTTTCATGACCTTGCAGTAGGCAATAAATTCTTAAGTAGATCATCAAAGGGATAACCATAAATAAAAATTTAAATTATACTATATTAATATATAGTATAAATTATACTGTATTAATATATATATTAATATTAAGAACTTCTGTTTATCAAAACATACTAGAGTGAAAAGACAATTCACAGAATGAGAGAAGCAATTCACAATACATGTTATTTGACAAAGGACCTTCATATAAAAATAAAAATATGAACAGGAAAATGGGCAAAACACTTTGAACAGAAACTTACATAACAATATCCAAATGGCCAGTGATGCTCAAATCAGTCATCAGAGAAATATAAATTAACACCTACTAAATTGGCTAAAATGA
The DNA here is from genome assembly GCF_004115265.2 of Rhinolophus ferrumequinum. Taxonomy (NCBI): domain Eukaryota; kingdom Metazoa; phylum Chordata; class Mammalia; order Chiroptera; family Rhinolophidae; genus Rhinolophus; species Rhinolophus ferrumequinum. The sequence goes on from NC_046300.1 coordinate 32,052,399, forward strand.
TGCCACCACACAACTATTAGAAGAGATAAATTTTTTTACAAGGATAGAAAATACCAAGTATCAGCAAGGGTGTAAAATAAGAGGAATTTTTATAAGCTGCTGGTAGGAATATTGGTAAAACCACTTTACAAGACCATTTGGCATATATCTTCTAAGCTGAACATATATATGGGTATCCTACAGCCCATCAATCCCACTCTACTTTCTATTGCAAGTTATATATGCAATAGAAATGTGTTCATATTATATTTTCACTAAATGGTGTGCACTAGAATGTTCATAGCACTATTCATAATATCCCCAACTGCAAACTACCAAAATGCCCATCATCAGCTATAAGATGAAAAACCAACTGTGGAATATTCCCACTATGTAATAGTATACAGCAATGAGAAATGAATGATTTACAGCTACTCAGTGATATGAATGAATCTCACAAACTCAATAAAAGAAGCCAGATGAAAGATTCATACTGTACGATTAAATTTTTATAAAGTATTAAAACAATCATAACGATTCCATGTTGTTAGAAGTCAGAGTAATGATTACAGGGGTGGGAGAAGTGACTGGAACCATACACTAGGGTGCCGATAAAGAGTCTTCATGTGGCTGCTTTTTACATGGAACTGTCGAGTAGGTGAAAATTCATCAAGCTGTATAATTATGTGTGCACTCTGCTATATGCACATATGCAGAGAGGGATGAATTGCAAAGAGGCAAGAGGAAACTTTTAGGGGTGATGGAAAACATTCTTTAATTGCAGGATGGATTCACGAATGTAAGCATGCATCAAAACTCAAAAGTGCACACTTTAAATATGGGCATTGCCAGTGGATGTCAATGAGTTCTCAATAAAGCCATAAAAAAGTTTTAAAAAGCCCTCCAACACAGCACCATTTACGGTGTGAGCAGAAATGTCATTTCAGCAAAACATCATCCTTTAGAATGTTGCCAATTACAATTTTACTGGTGTGGGTAAAGTTCTAATAAACCATCTGTCTGGAATTTGACCCATGCTCAACTTTCTAGTTGTGTAAACCTAGAAACATGATAAAGTTTGTCAGCTGTGTTACTTAGCATGATAAAAATGACTCTTGTAAAACTGCATCTAGACTTGAACTATAAATGAACTGTAAACACCATATCCTGGGGCTTCTCTGACTGCAATGACTTGTAATCAAGCATGTCCCTTGCAGAGACCTTGAAAGCTGTATCTATGGAATTGTTACAAGCAAGATTGGATCCTGTGGGGAAGAAGCAGTGAGACTTTCTATTTCTTTAATTGAGACATATTTCACATGTCATAAAATTCATCCTTTTAAAGTGGTTTTAGTGTATTTATAAGCCTGTGCAACCATCACTACTTCCAGAACATTTCATCACCCCAAAGAGACCCTGTTCCCATTAGCAGTCATTCCTCATTGCCAAGGAGGCTCTTGGACCACCTTGATGTGAATCCCGTTTGCTCCTGCCTGAGCTGTCACTAATGGGGAGGCGAAAGAGGCTAGTTCCTGCTCCACTGAGTAGGCCACGGACTGATGGACTGGCATCACTGACAATTTGGGCTGGATAATTCTTTGTTGTGGAGAATCTCTTGTGCATTGCAGGATGTTTAGCAGCATCCTTGAAACCTCTTCCCACTAGGAACCTCTCCCTTCCCCCACCCCCATCCCTAACCCTCAGGTAGTGACAATCAAAAGTGTCTTCAGACATTGCCAAACATCACCTTCCCTGGGGGGGTTGTGTGTGTGAAATCACCGCCAGTGGAGAACCAATGTTGCAAGGTCTCCCACATTAAAGGAAAGCCTGATTCAAACCTGCTGGGAAGCTATGGTTGCTGTTCTACATCCTCAGTTGACTGGCACCACCAGCAGCCTATGAGTCTCGGGAGTCTGAATATTCAGTTCGATTTAAGAAAACCCACAGTGGGCATTTCAATTGGTAATCTAAGTTTATCTGCCTTTAATTTGTAAATTTAATTGTATTAGCATAAGCAGTTTCATATCTATTCATAACTTTTAATTTATTTATGTCATATAAAAAACAAAATAAACACTGGGATCCAGGAGAATACTTTTTACCTTGAAAAGGTGATTGGTCTATTACTCAGGTTTAAGCAACACTGACTCAGGCTAAGAGTCATGTTTTCAGTATCAAACTAAGCAAATCACCATGATGCCATAAAGCGAAAGCCTAAAAAAAAAAGTCCTCATCAATAAAAATGAAAAATTAGATCCAAGTGTCAGTATAAATCTTGTTAATTGAAAGCTGGTACAGCCTGAGATGTTAGTTATGCCTATGCTCAATGCCTGTAGGCACACTTATGTTTTTGTTTTTTTGTAGCTCAAAACTTCTTCCTTTCTCTTTTTTTAAGCCACATAACCCCCTTTCTGTTGACAACTAGTATCCCCAGAGTTTAAGTTAATAACTATAAAGATAACACAGACTACTGAAGCACAGTGGAAACGGCAGATTTGGAGCTAAAAGATCTACTTGTGAGTCCCAGCACTGATACTCGCTGGCTGAGGTATTATATAGTTACCTACTTTGAGCCCTAGTTTCCTGACCTATGAAATGCGAGCAATATGGCAACCAACCTCAGTTTGTTATATTAAGAGGGCTAACATACATAAAAGCATTTTGTAACCTGGAAAGTGCTTTACAAACATTACATTAGTAACTACAAACACTTACCTCAGTCAATTTGCTTAAGTCACAATGATCTTTGGGCAGTTGTACTGCATCAACAATTGATGTCTTGATATTTTTGTTAATCCTTTCCACTTCGCTGAAAGTCTGAGGAGGCAATGAATTCCAGGACATGTTTTCCAGATGTGGAGAAACATTCAAAAGAAGCCCATAGATAATTTGCCGGATGGGCAGAGATATTCTGTAGGCATTTGGTTGCTGCATGTTTTCTACCTGTGTGTGAAGAATGGTCCGTCTTAGCACCAAAGCATCGCTGATGAAAGGAGCTAGCTGGCCTTTGGCCAGAGCCACTAGTACCCATTCCGGTAAACCTAGATTCAAGGCATCTGGACAGACATAAGTACCGCACTGGAAGAAATCCTGCAGCTTCACCTGGGACTGCTGGTATTCTTCCATGGAACAGCAGAGAAGTTCCTTAACATTTTCTTGATCCTTTTTTGGTAGATATTTCAGAACATTATCTAGTGCTTCAGTGGGGTCAGCAAAATGAGACAACCAATTCAGAAGTCCCAGAACTCGGTGGTGTCTCCTCCCCTTAGAACTGGCAGCTCCAAGAGGGAGACGTACTTTACTTAAGAATCTCTCCATGATGGGCAGATTAACATGGTCATTTCCACACAGCACCGCAAAGAGAGGTAGTAGAGCTTTATTCATATTGCTGAAGTAATGGCAGAGTGCATCCAGGGAAAAGCATTTGGCAGGGATATAGTAGTCCTGTGTGCCCTTAATTGTGTTCATGTTTCTCCACTGAAAGCTATTCAATGGGCAAAACCCCGTTTTCAGGTCAAAAATGCAAAAGTCACTATCTGATGATAATACAGGGCAATTCCAATGATTAGCCAGGGTCATAATGTCCCGATCTGCTTCTGAAAAGCACTGGACAAAACATACCTGCAGCTTGATCAAAACCTGGATGAACACTTCCCGGATGAGTAAGGGACATACATACCCACCCCCACCAACAGAAAGGGAATGGGCCATCTGGATCTTCTCTTTAGCTCGATCCTTCAAAGTTGTAAGCTTTTTATCTGAAATGTCACATCCTCCATCTAATACAACATATGGGCATATATTACAAGCAAACATTGATTCAAAGAACTTTTGTACAACATCTGCAAAAGAATCATAGTCCCCTCCATACCGGAGCTCCAAGTTGGAATTGAAGCAAAGCCGGTGGAAGAGAGCATAGCCATCAATGATAATTTTTGTGTCTCGCAACTTCAAATCAGTGAAGAACTCATTACTGTGATCTTCCACAAAACTCATTAGTCCTCGGATACCCATGATGACTGTCTGAAGAATTGCCTGTTTAAAACAAAAGAACACACTTTGAAATGATGCTTTTTACAGGGGACCAAGTCACTGTTTCGAGCACCATCAAATCAACAGCAAATGTTATAAAGAGCTCTTTAAATACAACATATTAGGTGTCAGAATCTCAATTCTTACCTAAATCCTCAGGCAACACCAACCAGCTGGGTGCTTTTTCCCTCTCTTTTGCTTTCCCTGTGTGTTGCAAGGCACAAATTCAATAATTGTTTCTCATGGAGTTTGATCTTTGGATACAAATGGAGGCTGCTGGTGATTCTAAAGGAAAGTCAGTCAAAGTCCATTATTGACACACTAGTATAGCACTTCTGTGATATTGATATTGCGACACTTAATGGTCATCATACAAATAACTTATGAGTCACCATACAGAATATTTAACAGTCACAATACAGAATATTTATTTTGTGGGATCAGAAAGCCCTAAGCCATAAAAATTATATCTTTCTCAATCTCATAATTAATAAACCAGAAAGCACTGCGCTTCAGTTAACTAAAGTGTGTCAGGTCAATGATAAGGATCCAGTTTTTCTTTTTTGACAATCAGAATCTGGGAACTTCTTTCAGACTGGCTTATCGGTCCATTTTAATTGGCATAGTTTTGAGTAAGGAAAGTTTTCATGCCTCGAGAAGCCTACCTCTCCAGTTTTACCCTCACCAGAAGCTCATTTCATCTTCTTCTCTTTGCGTATCAGGCCCAGTTACAAAACAACATCCTTCAACATCTGGCTAACTTAAGTCACAGGATCACTATTACAAGTTTCTCCTTTAGCCTCAGGCTCCACTATGACTCGGCATGATACTGTTACAAAATCATGAGATTATGTTAAGCATGGATTTTTTTTTGCATTAATTGTGATTTTTAAAGATACTGCATTAAAATATATTTATCTTGATTACAGAGTTTGGGGGCATCCCCTTTTGCACCTGACTCACTTCACCCGTCTTGGCCGTATCTCAGCACCGTGTTCTGCATAGTACTTATCTCTTTAGAAGTTTGTCTTGTAAATCTTATGCCAGCTGAGACCTTGTCAACTCATCCCAAGCTAACTACAGAACCTTGCACAGAGTAGCTGTTCAACAAATGCGTGCTGGCGGAGAAAGGCACACGTAAAGGTTTGATCTAAGTCCTCAAATACAGGCCTTCATACCTCGCCCCACCTGGGCCTTCACATCCCGCCACCCGGACCAACAGCAGGGCCACCTCCTCGGTCCTCCCAGAAGGCCAGCCCCTACGTTAGAAGCTCTCAGGTGAGGCGGGGAAGCCGGAAGCCCTGGCACCTGAGAGTCCGACCCCAAGAGCGGGAACCGGAAGCCTCTGGGTATGACGTCACAGGGAAGCCCGTAGAGCCAGAAGCGCCCAGGGTAGGCGCTCCGCCGCGAGGTCGCTCCTCGGGAAGGCTGAGAAGCCCGCTCCGAAATGGCTGCTGTCAGGGTAGGGAAGCGAGGCCCGCCCGCCTGGCTCTCTTCTCCCCGCCCACTTGACTCCAAGGACACTTCCGCCCCGCTGACAGGCTCAAAGTCGCCTCGCCCGACTTCCCAGCATGCCCGCGCTGTCTCCCTAGCAACAGTGCCCAACATCCGTGGCCAGTAGTGGTCCTGGAGCTCGGAGGGTCCTAGACACCTGCCCGACGTACATCCCGCTTACGGGCAGGACTCTGAGCATCCCCAGGGGCCGCCGCTCCTGCGCGCTCGACCCGGAAAGGTATGCGAGAGGCGCTCCCCCGGGCGTGCCGGGCTTCCCGGTACCGGGAAAGGTGATGGTTTCAGGCTGCCCCGGTGGGGGCCCGCGTACTTGCGTCTCCATGCCTGCGACCACCTCATGTCCATGGACTCCTTACTTCCTGGATTTGCTCCAGTCCCAGGAGTTGCCAATGCTCCCTCGATATATGTTAACCCGCTTTGCGAAAATGTAAATTCGAAAAAAAGTTGAGACAAGGAATTGTTCGTTTTACCTTAAGGTTAAGGTTTATTTTTAAGTTTAAATTTCAACTTTAGCCGAATCTAGTGTCAAATCTACTTCCTCATTTATCATTACCAGGAAAGAGAACGACTTGGCTTCAATCTGTGATGAACACTCTCTTCCCTTGTCTTTTCCCCCCATTCAGCTCAGCTTACCTCCAAGGGTTAGTTTGCACAGGGAGGTAATCTCTCATCTTTCTCACGTTTCCCATCCAACTTTCTAAATCTTCTCACCCCAACACTTTCCTCCCCAGCGTTGCGCAGCAGTTGGTCTGTTGGATGCTTATTTGCCCTAACAATTTATTGAACACGTACTATATGCCAGGCAGCGAAGATACAAAGGAAAAGAAGGTGTGTTCCAGGCGCTCAAGTTCATTCACAACCCTTTGAGGTGGGGTGAGGGTACCTTGAGAGGTGAACTGGTAGTTCTAGAATCCACAATGCAGTCTATTTTCAAGCAACCAGGTGACACTATGGTTGCACAGAAGAGACTAATAGAATTGATGGCCTAAAGGTGGACTGGGAAGGGGGCTGCAGCGCTGAGTCTGTGAGGTTGGGCCAGAGGGAAATTAGTCCCAAAGTACTCTGTAGCCCCGGCCAGACTGCTTAGACGCTGCAGGGTTTAAACCCTCATTGACACATAGCAGCTGCTGGGAAATTGGATTTCTCAAAAGTCCAATTATTCTCTCTTTTGCTACACGAGGACTTTTATCTCATCTCTAAAATAAGGAAAATTACTGAGTGATCTGAATGATCCTTTTCAGTTGAAAAGGTTATAGGAAAGGTTTTTCTTAACAGCTTAATTTGGTCAGAAAACAACACTTCTATGCTAGCAGAGGAGGCAAACAAAAGATACATTTGGAGGCCTGCACTCCAGTTACTTTTTTCAGCAGATTTCACTAATATTTTCTGTGATCTTGATAATCCCACATAATTTTTTATTTATTCAGGGATTTTGAGGTATGGGCCTTAGCTCTGAATTTCCAACCCAATGCTTATGTTTTAGTATTGTCATGAGCACATAGACCTCAGATGATTTGGCTTCCCTCCCTCCTTTTCTCTCTCTCTTTCTCTCTCTCTTTCTCTGTTACTAGTCTCCTTCTCACGGCATCAGGTGAAACTTACCTGATTATACGTTATTTCAAGAAGGAAAATGCTGTAAATGGGCATTTATTTGTTTATGTTCCATTCTGAAGCCTATTATTGGCCATGTACCCCAAACTACACAGATAACATCTTGTTTTATCATTACATACGACAGGTTTTTGTTTTACAGCTTTGGAATTGTTGAATATGGAAACCCTACTCCAAGACATAGAATCTTCGATTTAAAACCATGTTTTCATACAGATTTGAAACAAAACCCACTTTTCATGATTACTAACAAAATATTTTACATTTTGATGAAATAAAAGTGATTTTGCCATGCACATATATATGAAACAGTCCTGCCTTTCATAATTCTGCTGTACATTTATAGCTCCTTGAGGAATTACAGATTTACCTGTAACATTTATATTCAGCTAACATTAAAATACAATTTTAGGCTTGACTGCTTTTGTGACACTTCTTGTTTCCAAACCAGGGAGATTACTCTATACATAGTGTGTATAACGGAAACTTGAGAAACTGGATCAGAATTTGCTTAGTATGGGAAAAAATTCATTCTAAATCCTTATCCCTCTTCACATCTACTCTAATAAATGCTGATACCATGGTTTAAAGTCTACAGAAGAAAAAAGTTTAAAGAAAGCAGCATCATGCTAATTTCTGGTTTAATCCTAGTTCACTATTTGTTATTCAAAATAGACGTAGGAAGAAAGACAAAGTTGATGCAAATATATAGATTTAAGGAAATGATAATGTTCTTATATGTGGATGTTTTTTAAAAAGTAGGTGGGGAGTATATATATCTTAAACAGATTGTTTATTGGAAAATATATGTACATCTCAGAACTTTGGAGAAATTTGACTGTAACTCAGTTTTGCCAAATTTAAATGTAATAGGGAAGGTTCTCTTCCTGTCCTCTATTGGAATCTTCAGTACCTTTTAACATTTTTCTTTCAAGTCATTCAAGTTAATCAGTATGGTGTCATTCAATCCACTAATAAAGGTGCAGGTGTCACTGTCAAAAACTTCAACTTTTTAAAAAAACTATAATTTAGTGGGATTTTTTTTTTTAATTTTATTGGGGAATATTGGGAAACAGTGTGTTTCTCCAGGGCCCATCAGCTCCAAGTCATTGTCCTTCAATCTAGTTGTGGAGGGCGCAGCTCAGCTCCAAGTCCAGTCGGCACTCTTGTTGTTGAGAGCTTGCGCTTTAACCAACTGAGCCATCTGGCCGCCCCCAAAACTTAAACTTTTTATTAGGAATAGTTCAACATCCTTTACACCTGATCTCTGGGCTTTTCATCTTTAAGGCATTGACCGCTGCTACTTGGATGAATTCAACCATCCCCTAGGAGATTTGAATGTTAAGTTTCTATAAACAAAGAAACCAGTTCTCTCTTGTTTGGAGCAATGCTGAAATTCCAAGAGGCTGCTAAGTATATGAGTGGATCAGTAGCCAGTTCCACTTATCCACAGACCTTGATTGCAAGAAGATATGTGCTTCAAAAGAAACTTGGCAGTGGAAGTTTCGGAACTGTCTATCTGGTTTCAGACAAGAAAGCCAAACAAGGAGAGGAATTGTAAGTAAAAATACTTCATACAAATCTTGGCTGCCCTGTATGTGTAGCTCTTAGTTGATTAAGGACATGGAGTACCCTTCACTTTGCTTAAGAGTTTTTCTCTACTATGAAAGTTTATAGGGTCCAATCAAGTCGAAGGAAAAGAAATAACGAGAGTCATCAACATAAGCTAATATTAGATGGTAGCCCCTGTTTGGTTTAAATCTCTAATTTGAAGGCTCTATGACTACAGACTTCGAAAAACTCCTTCATAGAAAAAAGCCAAAAGTCATTAATATCATAGTTCCTTTAGTACACCCTATTCACCTCTATGTGAATTTCTATTTATTTGCGTTTCACAACATTTCTAAAACTGTAGTTATTATAAACAATTCTTATTTTATCGTTCAAGAAGTCCCAATCAGGTTAAGTGGAAGCAATCTTGCAATTGAGATTCTGATGTGCATAAAAATCTTATTTTCACATAATGTACCCCATTTCCCTTCTCTTGGTCATTTGGGTACTTTACTCACCTACTGAAAGGCCTTTAAAAATCTGATCTGAAGGCACCATTCAAGGAACTTTTCTATCTCTTACTGAATTCTTTAATGCAAAGAGCTATGTTGTTGATGGTAAGTACATTTCTTCCGGGTAAGTATGAATTTTCATTTTTTGCTTAAAGTTGTTTGAATTTGCTGCAGTGAAAAGTTAGTTAGAACTGAAGTTAGGAGAAGAAACTTGCACAGGAGAAAGAGAAAGCAGAAGGAAGCATGATCCAAGAAATCAGCCCTTAACTCCTGAAGAACACATTCCCGTTCCATAATCTATTCTTTATTCAGAGGTTTTGAGGCTACTTCAAATTCTTCCAGCTTTTGCCCATTGGATACTTATGTGTGGGTTTAAAATCAGTGTGATAAACAATTTTCTACTTCTTAATGTTTTTTTAGGAATTATAAAGGTAAATGTTACAGATGCTACTATTTTATTTTAAAAGTCAACCTTTTAAATGGTCTTTATGTTCAATTTTTTAGAAATTAGTTTCAGGTGTACAAAACGATGCACTAGTTAGACCTTTCACCCCTCACAAAGTGGTAACCTCCTCCCCCAATCTATTGCCCCTCTGACATCATATATATCTATTACAATTCCACTGACTCTATTCCCTAAGCTATACTCCACATCCCGTGACAATATATATATTAAATTATAGTTGACATACAATATTATTCAGCTCCAGCTTCAGGTGTATAGTGCAGTGTTCAAGCATCTTCCCTGTCATGAAGTGATCTCCCTAATAAGATATGTGCCCATCTGACACCCTACAAAATCTTTACAATATGTTCAAAATTTAAAAAATTGTCTAGAATTCATAGTTTTTCTGGTAAAACATGCTTTATGACTTCTACCAAAAAGAATTATTTTCCCTTTTAAATCCTAAAGGTACTTTTCCATTTATTTAGAACAGGATGATAAATTTATGAAAATTACTAGAGAACCTTTATGGAAACATTGAAAGTAAGACCTAAATCTTACCTAGGATTTGTGAAACCACGCTGTAAAAACCATGTCCAATTTTGGTTTCTTCAATTAACAAATATGAAGAATTTTAAGAGAATTCACAGAAGGCTAAAAAGTAGATTAAAGGGATGTAAATAAAGAAAGATCTATGAAGACCAAACTTGAGTTTAGATGATCAGAGTTTAGATGATCAGTGACTGTAGTCTGTGTGTGTGTGTGTGTGTGTGTGTGTGTGTGTGTGTGTGTATGTAGAGAGAGAGAGAGAGAAAATGAGAATATGAGAATGATGCAAGAGGGGGTTCGTTGGTTAGGAAGTGATTTATTAGTGACCTTCCCTGTGCCTGCACTAGTCTTAAAACAAGTGACTTGAGCTGAAGATGGCAGACGAATCCTAGGTATGTGGAATGAATCCAATAGTGGGGATAACTGACAAATCATTTGATACCAGAAGGTCTAGTCTAGAATCTCTTGGAAAGGAATCATTAATTATCAGAATCTCTACAACATATTACATACTGGCCACATTCAACCTTCAGATGTGTTTCATTTGGCCTGCATAGTGTTTGTATTTCAATCTAAATTAGTTGCCACTATGTAAAAATGCACAGCTCTCATAAAAAAAATGAGTTTTTCATCTTTTTTGAAAAAAAATCAAAAGATTTGGTAACATTTGCTAACATTGCTACTTATGTAGCCAATATGGCTGGAGCTGGGTAGCAGCTTCCCCTTTAGACAGACCTTGTGCCCTCCAGTTAGCCATTCTTGACATTCCTCACTGTCTCTTACACCCAACTGCATCACATCTTTCCATGACCTGCCTACCTTTGTAGACATTTAATTTTATAACTCTCTGCTAAAATCATGAAGAATCATGGATATGGCTGCTCACAAAATCCTAGAATGCCAGAAGGAAGGCAGTACAGTGTCACAGTTAAGACCACAATCTTCAGAGGTGAATAAGAAGCAAATCCAGTCCCGTTTTTAACTGTGAGGTTAAGGTTATTCAGGTTCCTAATCTGAACTTCAGTTTTCTTATCTGTAAAATGGGTATAAAAGCTCATAGGATTGTAATAAGGGTTAAATAGATATCTGTATACTGTATGTACAAAGTATCAATATAAATATAAAGAATTTAGTATGAATCAATATGAGATACTTATAAATACAAATTTATTTGTACATACATGTATATAATATAGATATCACATTGTCTCACATAGAATTATCACTCTATAATAGCTGAGACTCATTTATAAACAATCCAAGTTGAAGGAATAAATAAAGAAAGCTTAATAAAACTTTATCTACCCAATAACTGTAATTGGGATTCCCTATTAAATGGAAGTTTTTTTTTGCATTCCACTTTTAAGAGAGAAAAAAATGACTCAAACAAAGCAATCTGATGTCAAACATGTAATTTTTAAAACTTCTTCAAGGAAGTTTCTTGAGATTGTAACAATTCTTTTGCCATGTATTCTTTTATGTCTCTGTAATCGTCCAAAAGAAATTGGTATTCAGAATGTTGATCTTACAGCTACGTAAGATAGCAACTCATCAGCAATTGCTGTTTAATGCATGTATGGAGGCAGGAAACTAAATTCGTGTTTTTTCAGATTCTTTCCCCAGAGTATTAAAAGTTGAACCTTCAGTTTGTGAGCAAAGCACATTAATTAGCACCACCCATTCGCCAAGCAATTTGGTCAGGTAAGGTTTTAAATTCTGCTTTACTTACTAGGCCATAAACATAGGGAGTTGGTTAATGTTAAAGATGGGTAGAAAGTTAATTCCTTTTTTAAAAAATCTGTTATACATTGTTAGTTTCCCTGAAAGCTATCATTTGCAGAAAGGATTCTGCAGCTAGAAATGAGTTATAAAACTCTTTATTATAACCCCAGTTCATTATAAATAAGGACTCTGAAGCCCAGAAAGGTGAAGTGATTTGCCAAAGATAGTGTAGCAGGTTCATAGCAGAAATGGGGAAATATGAGCCCAGGTCCTCTGGTTCCCATATGGTGCTTTTTATTCAAGTGTACCAAGTTCCTAACACCATAACATGAGAACTCTATCATTTACATATTCATAGTTCATGGGCCAGGTAAGAGTTCCTTGGTTCTCCAGGTCACATACCTTCCCCACTCCCTCAAGGAGGTTTAGAGATTGTTTTGATTGCTGCTGGGGGTGGTGGGAATGTGTTAAGGCTTAAAAGGTAAATACCTGAGGGAGGCTAGACAGCTATCCTATTTCATAGATAAATCTAGATTGGAGTTTGTTGTCTGAGAAAAATGTTTCATGGAGGAGAGCACAGAACAAACTGGGAAACTACAGTAGATGGGTTGCCTTTAGGGTAGAAATGGATTCCAAGAGTAGGGTGTGACCCTGGCATATATACTTTCATTTTTCTTTAGCTGATCCTTTTGGTATGTCATCACCTCTAAATATGTGAGATGTACATATTCCGTTTTCTCTTTCCTCCCTCTTGGACACTTCACTGAGGTACAGTACTTCCGTTCTTGTATTGTGTACTTGTTTGTTTGAAGGATTCTCTAAAGTACTTTTTTTTGACATTCAATATTATTTTATATTAATTTCAGGTGTACAGCATAGTCGTTAGACATTTATATAATTTAAGAAGTTATCCCCTGACTAGTCTAGTGACCACCTGGCACTATACATAGTTATTGACTTTGTTCCCTGTGCTTTACTTTACATCCCCATGACTGTTTTGTAATCAATTTGTAGTTCTTAATCCCTTCCCCCTTTTTACCCACCCCACCAACACCCCATCTGGCAACCATCAAAATGTTCTCTATATCTGTGAGTTTGTTTCTATTTTGTTTGTTTGTTTTGTTCTTTAGGTTCCACATATAAGCAAAATCATGTTGCATCTGTCTTTCTCTGTGTGACTTACTCCACTCTCAACACAGTACCCTCCAGGTTCATCCACACCACCACAGAGGGCAAGAACTCATTCCATTACATGACTGAGCAATATTCCATAGTGTATATGTATCACCTCCTCTTTATGCATTCATCCATCAAGGGACTCGCAGTCTGTCTCCACATCTTGGCCATTGTAAACAATGCTGCAATGAGCATATGGATGCATTCATCCCCTCAATGTAGCATTTTGGTTTTCTTCAGATAAATACCAGGAAGTGGGATTACTGGGCTCTTCTTTGTCTCATGTTATAGACTTTGTTTTAGAGTGTATTTTGTCTGGTATAATAAGTATTTCTACCCTAGCTTTTTTTTCATTTCCATTTTCATGAAATATCTTTTTTTGTCCCTTTACTTTCAGTCTGTGTGTGTGACTTTCAATCTGAAATGAGTCTCTTGTAGGCAGCATATGTAAGTCTTGTTTTCTGATTCATTCAGCCACCCTACCTTTTGATTGGAGCATTTAATCCATTTACACTGAAAGTAATTGTTGATGGATATATAGTTATTACCATTTTATTATTCATATTTTTTATCTTTTTTTTCATCTTAAGTCCCTGTAACATTTCTTGTAATACTGGTTTGGTGGTGATGAACTCCTTTAGCTTTTTCTTGTCTGGGAAGCTCTTCGTCTGTCCTTCAATTCTAAATTATAGCTTTGCTGGGTAAAATAATCTTGGTTGTAGATCCTTGCTTTTCATCACTTTGAACATTTCGTGCCAATCCCTATGGCCTGCAAAATTTCTGTTGAGAAATTAGGTGACAGTCTTATGGGAGCTTCCTTGTAGGTAACTAATTGCTTTTCTCTTGCTGCTTTTAAGAGTCTCTTTTTGTCCTTAACCTTTAGCATTTTAATTATGATGTGTCTTGGTGTGGGCCTCTTTGGGTTTATCTTGGTTGGGACTCTGCACTTTCTGGACTTGTATGTCTATTTCCTTTGCCTGGTTAGGAAGTTCTCCGTCATTATTTCTTCAAATATATTTTCAATTCCTTGCTCTCTGGGAGGGGGTAGGATTCAACAAAGACTATTCATTCTGCCAGCACTTCTGTCTAAGAGAAAGCTGCCCCACCACCCCTTGCCCTGGAGCCAGACAACTCATTTCCTCCCTATATGTCCCTGGTGACTTTCAAGCTGCTGCCCCAGCACTGAAGCTTAGAGCCAGTGAGTTTGTCAGGGAGTAGTAAGTCTGTGCATGGACCCTTTAAGAGGATTGCCTGGGACTCCAGCTGCCATCTGTCTCACCCAGCCACAATCTGTGGAGGTTTTCACAGCCAGAAGTTATGGGGATTTCTCTTACTGGCACTGGAACCCTGGGCCAGGGAACCTTGTGTGGGGCTGGGACCCCTCAATCCTCCAGAGGAACCTTTGCAGCTGAGCTATCCCTCTTGATTTTTAAAGATCACATGCAGGTGTGGGACCAGCCCGTTCCGTGTCTCTACCCCTCCTACCTGTTTCGAATTGGCTTTTCCATATGTACTTAGAGGCAGGACTTTATTTCAGCAAGACTTTAGGTAACTGTCAATGATGGTTGTTCTGCAGTTTAGTTGCAATTTTGATATGGTCGTAAGAGGAGGCAAACAGCGTCTACCTACTCTGCTATCTTGACCAGAAATTCTGAGCATTCTTTATAAAAATGTTTCTATAATATTATGAATACTGTTTTATTAATAGATCAGAGTATATCTGACACTTCCTTCATTGTTTTGCAGCCACACCCCTAACCTTTTGAGATAAAGAAAGTGTATCATACCATTACACACCAGACTACCATTTGGTATCCCTTGTTACAGAAGTGACTTGGGTATACCATGAGCCTGAGTTTGTCTGTAGGATACTTATTACTAGCTCCTATGAAATCTGGGTTCATATAATATGCACTTTTCGATTTCATGAAAGAACATGATAAATTCAAGGGCTATATTGTGTTTCTAATTTTTCCATCAGTGTATTGCAATTTATCAGTATGCCACTTGGGGGCACCACTCTACCATTGACAGTTTTCATACACTGGATTTTAATTACAAGGTAAATACCACATTTCTTCACATTTGTATTGACTTTCTGTATTAGCTATGGGCTAAAAAAGTGCTACAGGCATTGCACTTGATTAATTTATGTTTGAAGAGAGTTTTCTTTTTGGCATAAATATCTCGCATTTCTTTTTTTAGTTATCAGAGTAGAGTAAAATTAAAATGAATAGTAAGTGAGATAGAGGTTTTTCCTTTTTTCTGCATCATGAAATTAATAAAACAATATTTGGGAATATATTCTTTCATAATTATAGAAACTGGTGTAAAGGATGTGATAATGTTAACTCACTTGTAAAGATTGTTCTAATTCTGATTCATACTGTTATATTTTTGTTCATCTGTCAAAGATTTTTAAAAATTTCTTTACTTTTTTTAACAAAACCATAAGATTTTGGTGATCTAAGAAGTTACTTTGACCCTTAGCATAGTACATGTAATTTAATAGAAAAGGGATATTAAAGAAGTAGGCTTACCCGAAAATACATGATTAAACGTGTACGCGATTACTTGTACATGATGAAATACATGATTAATCATGGTCACAGGTGCAGTGAATTTCAACATTCATCTTATCAGCATAGAATGCTGGTTATGAGATCTTTTTTTTTTTTTAATTTCGTCACACTTAAGACACAATGACATTATTATTTGGAGTTGATTTTCTGCTGTAGTCTTTTGCTTTGTATATTTATTACAATTTATGTATTAAATCTTTGCTTTGGACTAAGCACCAGGGAGGAAACTGAAGCAATAGAAGATAAGGCGTGGCTCTCATGAGCTTCCAGTCTAGAAGGGAGACAGAATTAACATACATAAAACAACTAGCAAACAGCACAGCTGTGTGGTAGGTTGATCTTAGAGATGCTGGAACGGCCATTGCCCAGCTCCCTTTCTAGCTACATACAGTCATTATCTTACTACTTTATGTGTATTATGTAAGAGATTTTATTTTTTCCCCCTTGGTCCTGCCCATGTAAATATCCAAATATTTCCCCGCTTAACTGTGTGACTACGCATTGGCCTTTGCCCAAATAAGACCAACATGGTTAACATGGAAATGCTTTCTCTTTCCACAGGGCATTTCTTCTTAGTATCAGATGTCTGTGGCACAAGATGAGGATGGGGAATTAAATAGGAAAGGCTGCCAAGTCCTTAGAGAGATGTCCTCAAACCCGTATATTGAGGCCTAGGCCTCCTGGGAGAGCTCTTAGAGCTGTATTAGAGTGGATTTTTAAAAGTTCTGACAAGCAAATTTTCCACCCAGCCAAAGACACAAAATGGAGGAGAGGTAGCTAATGGAGGCGAGTTGCTGCGAGAAGTGATTACTAATAGCAGAGGGAAGTGGTCTTAGACCTTAGGAGTAAGGGAGATGAAAAAGTCATAAAGGGATAGTAATGATTGAAAAACAGCCATAACAATCTGGGTCTGTGATTGCAAAGCTAACTAGCTCTTCTTAGCCCAGTCTCTCCGGAGAACATCACAGACTTACAGCCTTGTTCCAAAGTGTTATGTTGAGATATAATCACCAACAGGATGGGGCCGAGGTGATCAGGACCTTTGAAGGACAGAACCATGGTTAAGCCACCGTACTAGGACCCAGTTCTCGGCTTTTTTTTTTTTTTTTTTTTTTAATATACCTAGAGATGGTCAGTCTTGGTGAGGGGCTTATGTTAACTAAATTAAGGCAAGCTAAATCTACAAATCATGATGGCACTCCTTAATTCAGGGCCTAGAATCAATAGTATCTCCTTTCATGTACCCTCCCACCATTTTCTGGTGCAAGTTCTGGAGAAGCTGAATATGTAATCAGAAGTGAAAATACAACCAAAAGTAGGTGCAATAATTAGACAATTATTTCCTTAAGCCAGATAAAGGCTTGACAGAGAACATCATAACAGAGAACATCACTCCAAGTGACCATTTTTCTGGGAACCCTCGATTCAGACCCGGTGTGTATCTCCTGAAAAGCTCAGGATGGTTATCCTTAGATTACCTCTTTTTCCAATATTGAAGGTAATGAGCATGTATTTTACAAAAAGTGCAGGTGTGCATAAAGCAGGAAAATCAATTATAATCCTGCCACCCAACTTCTGATCTTTTCTGTATGGACAAATATTTATTCCATCTTCTCAGGAAACTTGGCATTGGTCACAGTGGTTGCTCAAAGATGGAGGATGAGGAGTGAAGGAGACTTACTTTTCACTGAAACTTATTTGGACATTTGGAATTTTGTACAATGTGCAAAATTAAAAAAAAATACCCACAAAATATATCAAATTAAAAAAAACCCACATGTTCATTCAACAAACACTAGTCGCCTGCTCTTTTAGGAGCTTGAGTCTGGTGGTTCTCAACCTTGGCTGAACAGTAGAATCACAATATTTTAAAATACACATGTTTGAGTCATATATTCCAATACCTTTTGCTTTAATTGGGCCACACCCCTGGCATCTGGATTTTTTTAGAGCTTCCAGGTGATTCAACTAGGGCTGAGAATATCTGGTCTAACAGGAGAGGAAAACATTACTTGTGTAATCATAAAAATAAATAATCACAAGATGCCACAACTATTATGAAAGAAAAGCCTCACTTGCTGTGAAGTACAATAGATTTATCTAAGCTGACAGGATGGGATTGGATGAGATAAGGCTTCCCTCAGAACTTGTTGTTTCAACTTAGACCTGAAGAATAATTAAGAATTTGCCAGTGGTTTTCACACTTTATTGGGCATCAGAATTGACCGGGAGGCTTGTTAAAACACAGGTTGCTGTGCTCTAGTCCCAAAGTTCCTGACGCAGTAAGTCTGGATGGGATCTGAGAATTTGAATTTCTAACAGCTGTTGGTGCTGACACTCATACTGTATTTTGAGGACCATTGAACTAAGCAAAAGTGTGGGAGAACAACTAGTTCCATTCATTGTGAAAGACCCTAAGATGGAAGAAAGTTTCAGTGTACATATAATTTTGCATCTTTTTTTGGAGGCACTAGAATATAAATATTTCCCGTGTTATCGAATATTCTTAAAAGCATCATTTTAAATGTCTGCATACTAGACCATAGTGTGGCTTTATTATCATTTAGCTCCCTCTTGTTGGATATGTACATTTTAGTACCTTCTTTGAAGCAGAAGTGAAAAAAAAAGCACAAAAAACTATTGTGCCTTTCAGCATCCTCAGAAGGTTGATATGATTGTTTCGGTATATCCTTTCTGTCATTGGTATAATTCTGAAAAACTAATGAAGAACCAAGCTTCAATCACCAAGAAGTGATGGACATTCTGTGCCAGTCAATTGAAACATATTTGGCCAGTTATAAATTATGGCCATATTTGCTGAGATGCTCAGTTATAATTAGAAAAAAGAGGACTTCATCCGTTTTAAGTTTATTTCTGACTCATTGAGAAATGGAGAAACTGGCTTTCATATTGTAAGGAATGAACCAAAAAGCCTCCCTTTCTGTGCAAGTTTTCACTGTTTATAAAAAAGGACATTATTTTGTCTTAGAGAATTAATAAATTGATTATAGTAGCATGACAGTGTGAAACATAATTCAAAATGAGTAATAGTTCTTACTAGAATACATAGATTTCATATTTGAAACAAGCTTTCAGTGACTAAGAATGTGACAATAATTTCTATTTAATAGCTGATAGCCTTCAGCAAAGTTAGTGTTTGTATATTGCACCTACTCACACCTACTTATATGTTTTCTGTCTGATTTATGTAATCATTTTAACATATCCTTTCAGTTTTGAGTCGTAAACAAAACATCAATAGATTTTTTGAGTTCAGTCTGTGTACTCTTATTAAAGCTATTATTTCTATATTATGACCAAGAGTTCTCTCCAGTGGGTATCTGTGAAGGGGAAATCGGGTTATTGAGTGGGCTGAGTTAATTTAATTAGATTCAATGGTTTATACAATAGAGTGTTATGAAAACAATTTGGAGGAAAGTAATGATTTCTTTCCATTTTGTCCTGCCAGAAAACAGTTTTCTTCAGTTTTTCATTGTAATGGACAGGTCTTTTTTCCCCTTAAAATCTTCAATTTTTACGACAGATTATAATATGAAAACATACGAAAATCTCTTTTAAAATTTTGTCCTGGAGGATCTTGTGCTTAGATTCCTCCTCGGTAAATATTTTTCAGGGTACATTTGAACTTGTACTTCACTTTGGGCTTTGTCAGTTCTCTATGATAAAGTCAAGCCTCTGAGATTCTGGCCATCTTACACCATTTAAGGTTTGGGAGATACTAGGAGGGAAAGAGAGAGAAGAAAATGCAAGCGTGCACAGTTACTTTGACTTATCTCAGTCATGGTAAGGAAGTCAATATTTTGGGGTAAACGATTTGCATTTTCCTGAGGCTGCTTTGCTGCAATGTATTAACATAAAAGAAGCCATGAACTTTTTATCTGGTTTTTAATATTTACAGATGAGAGATGACTAATAAATAAAATATTTTAGGATGAGTAGGATGCAGGGAAATCCTCAGTTTCATTTTGAGTTGGGCAAGGAGCCACAAAGGCCTGCTTTGCAGACTGAATCACCAAGAAGCATTTAGAAAGAAGACAGCACCCCAAAAGCCTTTTTAAAAAAATGTTCTTTATTTACATTGCTATTGCTTGAAAGAAAACAGAAGTGGTTTATTTAAAATAGATGGATTGTTGACAAGAAAAGAGTTTAGACAAATTAGTATATTTATTCGATTTTTGGACCGACTGTTTAAATTCTTTACTTATCCACTTTATTATTCTGATGTATTGTTTTGGAGGATTCATGAGTAGTAGGGACCTGATGGTTTTGCTAACATTGAATAATACCCCCAGGAAATAAGGAATATAATTCTTCATTTAAATGTATGAGATGGGGGATAGCTAAGCTATTTTAGTAAATAGTAATTTTGAAATGTAATTGGATAAGCTGGTCCCTTTACATTGTTACTGCTGACTATGCCAAATTTTAAAAACACAAGATTGATGTAAGACTATTATTTTAAATGTTATTTTGTCTCATTTATTCAATAAATAAAACAAAACATTTTAAGGATGAGTGTATACTACGTAAGAACAAAACTTTATGGGTGTAGTAGTATAAAGTTTTTTTTCTTCCCCCTACCAAAACAGGACTTTTTTTGGTGAGATGTATTCTAGCAAAGACTGAGCTGATTTTTAACAGATTTCAGAGGAATATCAATAACCAAATCGAGGGTTTTTAATGGTTGATGTCAGAATATTTTGGGGGCTACCTTTAATTATCTGACCCCAAAGTAAGCATGACACCCTCAAGTATAATCTGTAAAAAACCCTTGTTCTTGTTTCTATTCAAGCAGCCTTTTGGAAGACTTTTTCCTCCAATAGTGTTTGGGGGGTCAGGTAGCCCAGCATCTGCCTGGCACACAGCAGGCAGTTCTCCTGTACCTTCTCCAACAGGACCAGCTGAGGGAGGCATCGTCTTCTCAGTCCTCTCCCTTCTGAAATAATCTGGTTCCTTTTTTGACACGTACATTGACCTGGGAATATGTATGGGCAATTTTGGCTAGCACCCACCTTTATAACAATTTTGGACTGAAAATCTGAGTTCTGATATCATCCACCTTTAAATAACTTGGAATGAGATACATCTATGACTTAAACGTCAAAGAAATGAGAAAGGGGGAAACTCTCAGGTTAAAATTAGCTTCTGGCTCTCTTTATTACTCTTGAGCTGATATGCTTGGGGAAAAGTTTAGTTACCATGACATCCATGTCTAAATAGTGAACTTGGGGTGATGTTCATGATTTCAAAGTCAACAAGGGCAAAAAACAACCACACTATGTTGCTATTCGTTTTTTGGTCAGTTATTCCTAAGCTTAGTTTTTGGAACTAGTGATTTATAAATTAATCTTTATGTGGGAAATAGACATAGTTGACACCAAAGAGTTCTAAAAGTAGCTGTGTACTACATTAATTGTACATTGTATAACTAATTTTATGTAGGATTAAAAATAAGTAGTAAATATTATGTGACCTTCATTGCTTTAAAATACATACTGTGAAATTGAATTTCCGGTCCATAGTTTGAGAAGAACATAATCACTTTTTATTTCTCAGCTGCTTTCATAGCCCCTATTACCTAATACTCATACGTACGAACAAACACCTATGAAACCTTTCACAGTCTATAGAACTATTATTTAGTCATTATGTGAAAAACCCACCCAAAGTTTTACTGATTGAAAATGTAGGCCCTGGACATGAGGAAACTTTTGGGGTGATGGGTGTGCTCATTGTCATGATTGTGGAGATGGTGTCATGGGCGGACCCATATGTTGAAATTGATCAAGTTACAAACTAAATGTGTGCAGTATATGGTATGTCAATTATACCTTAATAAATGTTTTTAGAAAATGCAAATCCTGGACTATGAGATACGAAAACCTCTAAGATTGTTAAAACTGGTTGATTTTGCAGTTGCTAGTGATAACCATTGTGAAATTTTACAGTTTAAGCTCAGTGTCGCTATTTTTATTAATTAGTTTCAGGCATACAAAACAACATAATGATTAGATATTTACAACACTCACAAAATGACAGCTCCAATAAGACCACTACCCATCTGACACCGTACATAGCTATTATAATACAATACCATTGACTATATTTCCTATGCTGTACTTTACATCCCATGACTATATGTACAGTAGTACCTCAGTTTTCAAACGTCTCCATTGACAAACATTTTGGTTTATGAATGCCGTAAACCTGGAAGTAAATGCTTTGTTTTTCGAACACGACTCAGAAGTGAAACATGGCACGCGGCTTCTGCTGAGTGCAAGATCCTGAGGCCTAGCTGTCGGCTGTTTTCGAACGTTTCAGAAGTCATGGATTACGTTCGAAAACCGAGGTACCACTGTATACAGAGTGTGCCCCCCAAAAATGTATACACAATTTAAGAAAGGAAAAAATTGTATTAAAATTGTAATATAAAATATATACCGATAACAAAAGATGAATACAAATCACTTCTGAATACGAATTGACTTCTGCAATTCGTAGAGGCTCAAAGTGGTTACCATCAGCGTCCAGACAATTCTGATTATGGTGAACTACTGCTTGAGCAACGTTGACCAATGCATCCACTTGTATATATTTTTTTGGCAGCCGTGGTGTATGTATATATGACATTCAATTATTATTGTATATTAGTTTCAGGTGTACAGCACAGTGGTTAAGCATTTATATAATTTAAGAAGTGATCCCCCTGATAAGTCTATTACCCATCTGACACCATACATAGTTTTTACATTATTGATTATATTCCCCAACTGTATTTCACATCCCATGACTATTTTGTGACTATCAATTTGTACTTCCTCATCCCTTCATCTTTCTGACCAATCCCCCAAACCCCCTCAACTCTAGCAACCATCAGTTTGTTTCTATGTTGCTTTTTAATCTTGGGTTCAGACCAATCTTCTTGTTTTTAGTTCAGACAAAAATTATAGGCTTTGATTTTCATGACCTTTATTAAGCAAGTCAGGAAGGAAGGTTAAAATGTAAGTTGATACTCTTGTTTATGTTTTAGGTTTCCAAATTCCTAAGAGTGGAAAATTTTGAATATTGAAGCTTTGATTAGAATGTGTTTAGCCATCAATTTCCTCAACTTCTCCCATATGAGATAGGCACTCAGCATTTTAATTAAAATTTGATTGATGTTTCCACTTCCATGTTTGAATTTGGAGAAACCCTTAAAAACCAAGTAGTTATACCTGCTGTTCCCTCAGGGGAGAATTGAGGGAGATTTGTGGCCTGACAGTTCTTCATTCCTGTTCTTCTTCTTTGCCCCTGTCTTTCATCTCATGGGCCTTGCACAAATGCTGATACTGTGAGTTTTGGGGCAAGATCAGCCAACCCACTTTTTACAACATTGGATTTGCTATTTGTTGATCAACTGCTTTTAGTTCATAAAGTCTTTCAAAACTATTTCAGTAGAATGATTATTGACTTCTAATGAGTCGTTTCTATTGTTTTAGAAATTAAAATTACAAGAAGGATCAATGAGAGATGTGATTTGCAAGGCAGTTTAACATTACTTAGGAAGTGAAACACTTGGATGTTCCATATGGATGGGACTTAACACATTCCTGAAGCTGAATTTTAAGTTGAGTTTTGAGCTCATAACGGGTAAATTATATTCAAAAGCTTTTGAAAACTGAGAACAGTAGATAATTTCCTCCAGGTAAAGCTTATTTCAGCATTATTTTGCTATCCCTGCATAATTATAAAATTCTGTGTGTGTGTGTGTGTGTGTGTGTACTTACATACACAAAAGCTATATGTATATATGTGTGTATATCTGCATATGTACACACACAGGTACATATGTATGTGTTTGTGTGTAAGTACACACACACATTCTTGATTTCACACTTTTTCAGTTCAACGCCAGTTTCAGCAGCAAAAAGGTTGTACTCAGCTGATAACAAATATCCCAGTCGGTGGACGAAGAAATCGGGTCAGTATTTGAAAACCACACTTGGACAGACACTAGAGTATCCTGTGGGGACTTCTACTTTATACAATTTCAAAAGACATTAATATGGCCCCTCATTGAAAAGCCCACGCTGAGAGGCAGTAACTACCCATGCCTCTGCAGTGTGGGGTGATTGTGGGGTGTCCCCTCAGCAGCTGCCTCTCACTCATATTATGCCATTAGGTAGACTCACTCCAGGATTCCTTGGAAACTGTGTGCCTACCTGAATAATTTATTACCCAGTGATCAATTATTCATAACTCATTATTATAACTGAAATAAACCTAAAGGTGGAATCATTCTGCCACTTATGAATATCCAACAGATCATCAGGAGATTTCAGTAGAGATTTAAATCCTTGTGGTCCTCACTGCCTGTTTGTTTCTCTGAAGGAATTCCAAAGAGAACAGCCTTCTGAAATGGAACCAGAATTGATGAAAGCAGTAACAAATGGCTCCCTGCTGGTCGTGCTGCATTGGTTCATCTAGTCATGCTGTTTGTCTTTTTAATTCTAGCCTTATTTGCACCTAGAAAAAAACTTCGGTTTGAGAGAATTTAGGAGACATTTATGGCACTGTTGGTTTATTAAACTACTTTGAAAGGTAAACAAGGATATAGAACTTGCCCTTAGAATATCTTTTCTGGGATAAAATTTGGATACCTATAGTACATTTTATCAACATTAGTCATATTTCATTTGCTTGTTCCATCAGTTATATGTCAATTGTATTTTATTTATTTATTGGATTACATCTTTCATAGAAAGAGAAGCCACATGTTTTTCACATACATTATATATAAAAATCATTTTAATAGAAGTGCGGTGAAACAAAAGAAGCCTAATTATTTTTTTTCATTTGGGAAATATAATAGGAGAATTTTTTGAATTAAGCCAGACTGATGATGATGACGATGACGATAATGATGATGAAGAAGATTTTTATAATTACCAAGCTCTTAAAAATGCGTGGAAAATAGAGAGTTTGAAATTTCAGTTACTTTGGGCTGTCAAGCAGAAGTTTGGCTTGCCTTTGGGGTTTGGCTTACTTGGACACTGGTATTAAAGAGTGGGCAGACGTCTGTGACGCTTCACATTCTGGATTGCCGTTTCAGTATTGTGGCACTTTCCAAAAGTAAGTGAGTAGTGGTTTTGAGCATAAGACCTCTAAGACGCCATGTTTTAAAAACCCCAGCCTATAGATAAAAGTCCCAAATTCATGAGCAAACATTTTTAAGTAGAGGTTCCAGATTTTTTGTGTGTTGATGTTAATTCTCCAAATTGAATGAAGGCTAAATGTTTAAGCAAGTTTTAAAAATGGCCTAAACCCATGCCTTTAACACTAGACCAACATATGATGTCCCATATGACCCACCAAGCGGGAGTTTAAATATGGATTTGGTTTTACTATTGTGAGAATATACAGGTAATTAAAAAAAATAGGACAAATTTAAGTATGTTAAGTAGAGTGAAAATTTTACATTATTTTTGATTTTTTAATATAATTTTAATAGATTACACATTCATATGGTTTACAAATATAAAGAGGTATACTGTTAAAAGTCTCCTCTCATCCTTGTTCCCTTTTTTCTGAGTTCCCATCCTCTTCTGCAAAAGGTAACCACTGTTAAAGAGTTTCCTATGAGTTGCTTTATACATATATAAGCAACTCTGGAATACAGATTCTTGTTTTTGTCCCCTTCTGATAAAAGCTAGCATATTACACATTTCTGTTTCATGCTTTTTTCATATGCCAAATTATCTCGGATTTCTTTCCATGTTAGATTGTCCCCATTCTTTGCTTTAACCACTGTCTAGTATATTCTATTGTATGGCTGTAGTATAATTTATCCACTTCCCTGTTGATGTACTTTTGGGTAGTTTTTAATCTTTTGTTATTAAAAATGCTCTGTAGTGAATAAGCCTGAACATTTGTCACTGCACAAACATCACTATTTCTTGCGTGGATTTTTAAAATACGTGTAAAGCATGAGATTTCAGAGACATGTTCTTCTGCTTTTGGCAGCCCCATTCCAGCCATATCAGTTTATTCCTCTTTGCTATTAGGGGTGTAGTTTTCTGGAAAAGTTTGAAAAGCACTGCTGGAAACTTGTTACTGAGACCTAGTGTTGGATGACTTTTCACTTTCTGAAATATCTTTGCTGTGAAGTGATAGCAGCAATGATGTCACTTTGCCATCCTTTTTTCCTGGAGGTGATGGAGGAAAACATGTAAATCTGGTGGCAAATTATTTATAAGCAAAAATCATGTTGCAGAATTTGTCCAGGTTGCTTGCAGGCATTTGATATAATGAAACATTTACAGCTATGATTTTTTTGGATCAGTCTCAGTACCCTCTTACCTTCAGCCCTAGAGCACCAAATATTGGTGCCTTTGAAAATATTAATAGGTGTTCTGTATAAAAAGGACTTCCATGATTAAACAAGTTTAGAAAACCCTGGTTTCCACAAAGTTAATCCAGTTTTGTTTTGTTTTGTTTTGTTTTGTTTTTCCTGACGGACTCTTCAGAGCCTTAAATCTGTAGGATAAATTGTGACTCTTCGAGTTTTTCCCAAATTTGTTCAACCACAGAACTCCCTTTTTATTCTAGGCCACACTTATTAACACTAGTGTAGTGAGGAACCCAATTAGGAAATGCTACCCACGGACACCATGCTGAAATTAGTGATCGTAAGCATATGTGGTATTGAAATTTACAAAAGACTCAGTGAGGGGAATAAGAAGGAAAGTCACTATTTTAAAACTGACCATTATGAACAGCAGATGGTGGTAATGTAACATGCAGATCAACTGTTCAGACGCGGCGCTATTTCCAATGGCAGTGTCCATAACGTCAGGGTGGGTCCACAATGTCATCTTCATTTAATTACAGCCTACCAATATTGTAATTTTACTGGTTAAGTGAATAAAAGGCTAAAATATAGGTCATTAACATACTTCTAATTTCTTCCTAGGAGAAGCACAAGTCGAAATAAATTTGGAAAAATCCTTTTTTTTTTATCTTCACAGACATTTTAACTGGCTTGAAATAGGTTTGGTTTTTCTTACCATTTATGTATTAGGTGCACATTTCCTAGTTTATGTGTATATAAAGATGTATGTGTGCTCTACTTTGAAAGAAAAGCCATAAATTTAACCAAACTTAACTCTCCACAGTCCATGAGCATGGTGAAGTGCAGTTTCATTCAATAAGCATCTAGTTGGTGGCTGCCAAAGAGATGAAGCAGCTACAGCCGTTGTCCTCCAGGAACTGACATTTGGGCTGAAAAGAGGATGTGAATGCAAATAGCTCTGTTAGAAGGGCCAATAGAGTGAGAGCGATCAGGGCCTCTTAGAGGCTGAGACAGATCTGGGCCACTTCAATTCTTTTGAGGTCTATTAAAGACTTTGTAAAACAGGGCAACAAAAAGTGGGGTATATTTTAAATTTAATAACAAGAAAATTAACACAAAAATGCAATGCAATGTAACTATACTACTCACAAGGTAATTATAGAATTACTATAATATTTAATGTCCCTGGCATAAGTTAGAATTTTAGAAGTGTGACCCACAAGAAATAAAACCTGGTCTTGAGATGTTTATAAAAATCTCATCAGAGAGGTCTTGTCATTCATTATAGCTCTGTCACTGTGCTTCAAATCTACTGTATAGTCCTTTCAGGAACTGAACCAAATTAAGATCCATCAATGGTGTGAGGTATATGTGTTTAATAGCATTTGTATCATAATATGAACACAGTTGACTCCCTTTTGGCCTTTACTACTGACTCCAGAACGTTAATTTTTTTTTTTTAATTGGGGAATATTGGGGAACAGTGTGTTTCTCCAGGGCCTATCAGCTCCAAATCGTTGTCCTTCAATCTAATCGTCGCGGGCATAGCTCAGCTCCAAGTCCAGTCGCCGTTTCAATCTTTAGTTGCAGGGGGCACAGCCCACCATCCCATGCAGGAATTGAACCAGCACCCTTGTTGTTCAGAACTCGCACTCTAACCAACTGAGCCATCCGGCCGCCCCTCCAGAAGCTTAGCGGCAGCTCGTTGTCTTCAATCTAGTTGTGGAGGACGCAGCTCACTGGCCCATGTGGGAATTGAACCGGCAACACTGTTGTTCAGAACTCGTGCTCTAACAAACTGAGCCATCTGGCCGCCCCTAGAATGTTAATTTTTAAGTGGCCGGTGGTAGCATTGCTCTGAGCATCTGATTTACATCGACAGATAACGATGTTTCAGTTCCTGTAAATGTTCCTATGGCCCCTTGACTTCCTCATCTGTAACCATGGTCTCGCACCCCTTCCATATCAAGAGCATTCAGAGCAATGACAGATACATAGGGGATTGACAGATTGGAGCCCTGCCTCACTTTGTCAAATGTGTGAAAGCAAAATTGATCCAGTGACCAAGAATGAGTTTGGTTAGTGTAGCAAAAGTCAATTATAAATAGCTTTTATGCTTGAATAGCACAGGCAGGAATGGCTACATAATTTGCAGGGCCTTGGTACAAAATGAAAATGCAGGGCCTCTTGTTAAAAAATAATTAAGAATTTCAAGGCAGCGACAGCAGGACATTAAATCAAACGTGGGGTCCTTCTAATCACTGGGCCTGTGTGACTGCACAGGTTCCCTGCCCATGAAGCCAGCTCTGAACACAGGATAGCATGGAGATTGCTACAGGGGACAAAGGCGAGGGGCAAATAGTCTCCCCCCAAATGACAGACCTATGGCATAGTTCAATAGCAATCAAAATAGTTGAATTGTTTTGGTTCTGAGGGTCTAAAAATAATTACCAAGGGTGAAGCCATCTTGTTTGAACAGATCTTTATAACCTCACATGAAGTCTTAGACATAAAGGTCTTGGAGGCCATATTTAATGGGAGAAAATATGCTTTGTCATTCCTTGTTAACTGACTTTCATTGCTTTTCTCATTGAGGCAGTTTAGCTACTAGCGTTCTGATGATTAACTGAGTTGAAGTTTATCAGGTAAAATGTCCGCTGGGTTGAAGGATGATAGGTTTAAGCATAGGTGTTGTTTCCCTTTCGATCCATTCACCTTTCCTAATTTTTTCTGTTACCAGAGAGCAGATGACCCTAAAGCCTACACCTCTAGCTTTGCTCTTTCACCCATTATGCAGTCTCATATTTTCAGTGTCTAAAGGGTATCTCCTCTTGAATATTCGGGCAATGTCTGAAATTTAGCAAATCAAATGGAAAGTATTTTTTTTTATGGTAGTTTTCCACTCCTGATTCTGAAGATTGGTAAATGGTGCCACATGTGACTGCGTTCTCTGCCCACCACATACCTAATGACCTGCCAATTCTTCCTCAAAAATCTCCCAAATTTACCTTTATTCTCCACTGCCAAGTTACTATAGGCCTTTGTAATTTTACATCTGTAATAGCTTCCTACTGTTTCCTTAAGCTCAAAGATAACCATTTTATAGAATACTACTTTTATAATGTCACTCTCTTGCTAAAGATCTTACAGCTCTTGAACCCCTCCTCTCAGACAAAATTTAAATTAAGCCTCACATTCTAGGCATAATATTGTATTTCCCCGAAAATAAAACCTAGCTGGACAATCAGCTCTAATGCGTCTTTTGGAGCAAAAATTAATATAAGACCTGGTCTTATTTTACTATAAGACTGGGTATAATATAATATAACATAATATAATATATAATATAATATAATATAATATAATATAATATAATATAATATCAGGTCTTATATAATATAATAGAAGACCGGCTCTTATATTAATTTTTGCTTCGAAAGACACATTAGAGCTGATTGTCTTATTTTCGGGGAAACGGTATCAGCTGGACCTCTCCATCTGTCTAAACTGTATAGATCATTATTCCCCAGTATTACCGATCTATCTTCTCTTCCCATGCTCCTAGGAGAGAGAGGGTGCAAAGGCATTTTAGCCTTTAACCTGGCAGTTTCTCTGGCTCAGATTGCCGGTTTGCAATAGATCATTTTTGGTGACTGAAGAGCCCCAGTGCTGATGGCGAGATTCCAAGTGCCAGCTATTCCTTAGTTATACGGTGATGTATAAATTAGCCCACAATGTTGCAGTTACACTGCTACACACATGTTCTGTCACCTTAAACTGTGCCCCTTGGTTATGGGGAACCTTGTAATTGTTGCCTAACAATAATTTTTGTACACCTCAGCTCTTCACTTAAAATATGAGCTCCTAGAAGACACATTGGCCTTTGAGGTTTTTCACACGTGCCCCGTGATGTCCAGTGTTCCCTGTACCCATTGACTTCATTCATTATCAGCTCAATTATCCATCGATCGCACATTGTGCACATTTTTTCAGAGAAAAGCAAGAAATAGAAAAAAACAGAGGTAAGAAAAACATACACCTTCTCCTTCAGGAGAAGCTCTGTTCATTTTAGATATAACCAATACCAGGACATGTTATTTGATTATAAGGCAGAATATTTAAAAATTAATGCAACCTAATAGGTACAGAAATATCATACTTTCCCTACAAGGACCACCTGCCATCCTCCATCTTACCCAGTGTGGAACTCCTTTTTGCAACTGTCATGGCAAAGAGGCCAGCCAAACTCAGATGATGCCACTTGATGAAGTCACGTCCTCTGCCTATGATTCCTGTCCACCAGTCCCACTTCTGCAGTCTACAGCAGCATAGATCACGTGTTCACCTTTGAATACATCACAATTCTTCAGATGTCTGCAGAATCTTTGTTTCAGTTAAGGTTCAGTTTATGTGTATATTCCTAGGCCTGAGCATGGGAAGTTTGAGCCAGTAGGTCTCAGCTGGAAACTAGGAGCTCTGAGTAATTCTGCTACAAGTGATCTATGACTTCTGTTTATTAAGCTCCCACTGTGTGTCCAGTTCTAGATCAGGGCTGTAGACACAAAAACAAGTAGGAATATATATTTCTCCAAAGAAGATGTACAAATAGATAATAATGGAAAAACATATGATGTTGAGTATCAAACCACAATCAAAACCTCAATGAGAGTTCACTTCATACCTACTAGTATGGCTGGAATAAAAAAAAGATAGATAGTAAATGTTGGTGAGGATGTATAGAAACTGGCAACCTCACATACTGCTCATGGGAATATAAAATGGTGCAGCCCCTTTGCAAAAACAACCTGCTTGTTCCATCAAATTTTAAACATAGCTACCATATGACCCAGCAATTCTATTCCTCGGTATATACCCCAAAAGAAAAGAAAACATGTCCATATAAAAACTTGTGCACATATGTTTATAGCAACTTTATTCATAATAGCCAAAAAGTGGAAACAACCCAAATGTCCAACAACTGACAAATGGATAAACAACACGTAGTATACCCATCCAATGGAAAATATTTAGTCAGAAAGAGGAACGAAGTGCTTATACACAGATGAACCTTGAAAAGATTACTAAGTGAAAGAAGCCAGTTACAAAAGACCATGTATTAGGTAATTCCGTTTAATTGAAATAGCCAGAATAGGCAAATCCATAGAGAAAGAAGTCATAGATGAGCAGTTGCCAGGACCTGTGCGGCATGGGGATGGGGAATGACTGCTAACGGGTAAGAGGTTTCTTTGGGGGTGTTAGTTTTCTAGGGCTGCCATAACAAAATATCAGACTGAGTGGCTTAAACCATAGAAGTATATTTTCTCACAGTTCTGGAAGCTGGAAGTCCAATATCAAGATGCTGGCAAGGTTGGTTTCCTCTGAGACCTCTCTCCTTGGCTTGTAGATGGCCACCTTCTCACTGTGTCTTCACATGGGCCTTTCCTCTGTGCATACTGTGCATGCCCCTGGGGGCGGTTGGTCTCTCTCCTCTCTCTCTCTCTCTCTCTCTCTCTCTCTCTCTCTCTCTCCCCCTCTCCTGCTCTCCTCTCCCTTCCCCTCCCCCTCCCCCTCCCCCTCTTCCTCTCCCTCTTCTTCTCCCTCTTCTGCCTGCCTCTCATAGCAGGACACCAGTCATATTGGATTAAGACCCCACCCTAATGGCTTCATTTTAACTTAATCGCCTCGTTACAGATCTTATCTCCAAATAACGTGTTATATTCTGGGCTATTGGGAACTGGGACTTCAGCATATGAATGGGGCAGGGGGTGGGGCACAAATCAGTCCCTAATAGGGATGATGAAAGTGTTCTAAAGTTACATGGTGGTAATGGTTTCAAACCTCTGGGAGTACCCTAAAAACCACTGAACTGTGCACGTTAAAAGAGTGAATTTACCAAACTGGACATGCCTCTTGCCTTCAAAGAGCTTCCAGACTATTCAGGCCGACAAAGCTAGAAACACTCGTAGTCACTTTCTACTCCTTGCGTGTCCTGCTAGATGGAGGTGCACTTAACCTGTTTTTATGGAATGGAGAAAACATTATAGAAGAGAGTGTGGAAGCCAAGGCTTGCAGGATTCATGTAAATCTGGCAGAGTGGGGTAGAGAGAGGATGCCCCAGGAAGGGGTAGTAGTGTGGATGAAGGCACAGAGGCATGAAACCCTGGCATACGAGTATACAGGACCTGGATGACATAGTTATCGTAGCCCTTCTTAGTCTGATCTTCTCTCGATGAACATTATCAATGTTTTAACCACTGGATAGAGGTTTCATTAATAATGAAGTGGAAAAAGCCTCAGCCTTAAAGTCAGGCTCTTCTGCAAATATTCATAGCTCAGTCTCTCCATTTACTTCGGACAATTACCTAAACTATCAGTCTCAGTTTCCTCATCTGTAAAATAGGGAAAATAATAACTACTTTATATTGTTAGAAGTATTAAATGAATGACACAGGAAACATTCCTAGCATGTTTTCATACGTTATTGCTCAAAGTTTATTAGCTCTATCCCTCTTGTTTCTCTGTTCCTTGGGTAACCGGATTTTAAGACCCCTGAAAATCTTCATCATCCTTCCTTGGGTTAACTTTGGTGACATTATTCCTCTTGAAATGAGATTCCCAGGCCTGAACACAAAAGGCCTAATGGAACCAAGTGTATTCATACTATTAGGTTGGTGCAAAAGTAATTGTGGTTTTTGAAGTTATTTTTAACCTTTTAAACGGCAATTACTTCTGCAGGCATTTCAAAACCTTTGAGGCATTTCAAAATCAGCTGGGAATGTCAGGACCTCTTATAGCTGTGATCTTATATTGAATTTTGGGGGGCAACTAGTCTTCTCCCCACACATTACTTTCAGAGTTTTTATAGATGAGCCAGGTTTCACTCATGTTTGATTTAAGGATTTAATTTTCCCAGCTGTAACTATAGAACTTTAGGTTCATCCTTGCAAAATGTAGCCTGGGTGGTTTCCAGCTCACATTTTAGCTTCTTCAGTCACTTTGAAAAATTGACTCTGCCGATGTCTATTGATTATGCCACCTGGCTTTGCATCTTCTAGAAACTTGGTAAATATGTCTTTTTGGATCGTCATAGAAGTCATTAATAAAATGTTGGTGAAGATATTATTAGGGATGGATCCCAGTGGCATTCGAAGAGGGAATGCCTGCGAAGTGGCCTGAAGTCCAGGACTCTAGCATGTTTGGTCCACTTGTTCAACCAGCCATGAATCCACGTGAAGATTGCATCTCGCCCATATTAAAAGGATATCACAAGACTCTTCTCATTGACATCTATTAACATGACTTCATCAGATGGGCTGAAGTTATGATATACCACAACTAATTGCATCTCTCTGATCTACCCATCAAATAAACTTCTCACAAAAAGAAATTAGGTTAATTTCAATGGCCTATTCTCCATAGCCCACACATGTGAGCCGCTGCTGGCCTCTGCTTCATGTTCTAAATGCTCACAAGCCATCTGTTTGTTTAATCATCAGTTCTTCAGCTTTGCCAGAGATTCATGCTAGTCTTACTGTTCCACAATTTCTGAAAGATACTCTTCATGAAAATTGAAACATGCACGTTTTTTGGCGGGGTAAACCGGGGCGGACCTCTCCCTTTTTTCCTGATTATTCGTAACATCAACCTTGGTGCAGAGACTATATCATCCGGTTGTGTTCTCAGTGTGCAGCTCATTTGGTTCTGACTTTGTAAGCTCAAAAGGCAGGATCCCATAGTGGTGAAGTGCCGAGGATTCAGAAGTGCGGTCTCTGTTTTATTATTACTAGGTGTCAATTACTATGTTGACTATATTCCTTTAAAGGAGGGCCTTAACCTGTCTGTATCTTGGTTTCTTCATTTCAAAAGTGAGGATTATAATAGTGTCTTAGCACAGTACATGGTGCCAAATAGCTGCTCCTTGTATGGCACTTGCCATTGTCATAAATATCAGTCTCCCTATTTTAGTGGTTGGATGTTTTCTTATGACAATCTCATGTCTTGGCCTTTTGTTCTCTTTTTAGGATATTTATTTCATCCTTTTAGTAGGTGCATGATGCTTTCTTACAGCTTGTAATTATCTCTCTGCCCTCCCACTGGATTGCAAACCCCTGAAAGGCAGAGGCTGTGCCTCAGGCCAGCAGTGTCTTGCACAGTTTAGGTTCTCCATATACAGGTACCAAATTGAGAGACTGGAATTAAGGGAAGAGGTGACAAGCTTTTCTTAATTTAGACATCGATGTGCATTATTCCATATGTAAGTTGGAATTCTGGTTCTGAACGACTTCTATTTAAAATAATCACTGCTGTCTTTATTGGGGAAACCACCACTGCTGTGTGACCAAAGTGAAAACCGATTTATGTCATGAAGGATCCAGAGATTGAAATACTGTCTTAGAACAGGCAAAACTTGCATCTATGACGTTACCATCAATGAATAGCAATAATAGTAATAGTGGTAATAATCACTGTACATTCCAGGACCTTTGGAATTAAACTTGAAGCTCAACCATAGTAACCATTTTGGGCCAGCATATTTGTGTTCTTCCTTTCCCTGTTTCTATTTCCACCTGCTCTTGCTGGTCTCAATTTTCTATTTTATTATATAAGTCATATCAAATTCTGTGTGGAATGAGGCTGAGCATAAATATATTAAAGTAATAAAATATGTAACAAGACATATTTGAAGGGTCAGTGGGCAGCCATACTGTATCACTACTGGGAACAGAGCAAGAGGAAACCAATGTGAACCACAGTTCTTAGGATGTGGGCCAAACCTGGAAGAGAGATTTTCCTAATGGTGTTTTAAAACTGACTGGCGTTTTGGGGTCATATCGGTGTTGGCTGTAGAGGGCGCGGAGTCAAGTCTCACCGCCTCTCTGGTTTCCAGCGTCCTGTCTGTAAAGTGAGGGGGCTGGACCAGCAGTGGTTCCCAGACAGTTGAGTGGGAGGGGTACACTCAACTGCAGTCTCCTTGGGCTGCTCTTCCCAGCCGCCCTTCCCCCAGCCTCTAGGGAGCTCTGGGGCTCTTCCACACGCTCTGCCGTGGCAGGCTTCTGGACCCCTACTTACTCTAAACCTTGCTGCTCAAAGTGTGCTCCATGGACCAGCGGCTTAGGGTGTCACCGGTGACCTTGGGGCGCATCTCAGGCCTGTGTTGGAACAAATCCCCCGATGATTCCTATGCAGAGTCACATTGGAGAAGCACTGCTCTAAGAGCCCGAGTCCGTCCTTTGAGGCTTCTTCAGTTATCAGCTTTATGAGTCTAACGATTCTTTTTCGTTTCATGTATGAACACGGCAACACTTTGATTTATCCTCAAATTCCAGAGTCTCTAGAAACAATGCTGGTGGGAAGCCATGCTCAAGACTCTTTTTAGTGTCCTTTGCTCGTGTGATGATGACCTGGGGAGGTGGTCTCCCGCGCCGAGTGCCTGTGTACTCCTTGGGCGGACAGGGCGAACTCCTCTACACAGCCATCTCTGCAGCAAGCACGACGGCTCCGAAGCACTTTATTTAGCTAGGCTCCTCTCTAGCCTCTGGACTCTGAAAAGTAAAGCCTGTGTAATGGAGCCAGGCTAACCACATGCCCCTCTGTTTCTTCCTCCTATTACATAGTCGATGGTCACTTTTGTGTGTGTTGCAAATCAATGCCTAAATCCATAAGCTGCCATTCAAGGAAACTAGATCCTTCCCGGTAGTAGATTCTAATGTGACCTCTGTCAGTAGGTTAAGCCCTGGCTATCTGGTGCATAAAAACAGACTATTTATTTATTTTGCTATCAGCACTACTCAGCAAAAATATAAGACCCAGAGTCACTTGCTTAAACCCTCTAATGGAAGTATGCTAATAAAGAGCTTTATTTTCCTTCCTTTACATTCCAAAATGACAGTAACAACCTGCTTTATGCTATAGCTAAAGAGAGTTTTAGCGCAAGTCCATGTATTACAGTTACCATAATGATGAAATAGAGACTGAAATTTAGAAATACAAATGTTTTGCTATTTTGGCTCTCTTAACATTAACTCGAGGCTGACCAGCACCCGCTACCAATAAGATGAGGGGAGTCGATTGCACTCAAACCCTACATTATTTTTTCATTTTATTTTTGGAGCACCAACCTTCTTGCCTGGATCATAATTTAGTTTTACATTACACAGGGCTTATCCTTTGTCAGTTTCACCTAGTCAAGGAAATAGAGCTAACTGGTTTTTGTTGCTTCTTAAAACTTGCTTGTCTCTGTATCTTGATTTCACAGGAGGCTTTTTGCATCACGTCTGATTATCTCATTGAAACCCACAATTCCAGTATTATTCTGTAATGTTCAAAATGAAAAACTGACAAGCATTATGTGCTGGAATATTGCATTTTGAATATTAACCTAACGTTAATTGTAAATTTGGAGCATATAACAGTCATAACAAAAGCTAACCCGATTATCTGTGGTAAATTATCCTTTCCCATTTCACCGGCATTATCACGCTCCTAATTTCCTTGCTGACATAAACAGGAACTTTGCTTGCTCTAAGCTCAGTGCCTTTCAAAGTGTGATGGAGTCAACGACTGATTTGTTGCATCGTCTTAAGTAATCAGTATTTGGTTTTGTTTTAAGGCACATGAATTTTGCACAATTAAACTTTTTAAAAACTGGCCGTCACGCACACACATAATCACACCTGCAGGGTTGTGGTACCGAAGACAATCTCAAAAATGTAGATTTCAGCACATTGCTAGGAAAAGTAGGTCCTGAGAAACCTTGTCTCCCTCCTCTGTGTAGTCTCATCTCAGACCTCGAAACCTGGGACTCTATTACTAGCAATAGATCTTGACTATTCGCAAGAATTTCCGTGACACTCAAATGATAATTAATGAAAAACAAACATCTTCATTAGGGCTTCATTAAGAGCAAGATCATTATTCTATTCACTTTAAAGAGGCGTTTTTTTTTCGTTTTCCCTTCTCTAATGCTAATGAGGGGAAGAGTACAGTATATATCAGTAGTTTTTGTTCTTTGAAAAATGGTTTGCAAAATGAAAGTGTTTTAGACTGTCTTAATTACTAGACACTGAAGATCTCTATACTAAAGCAAGAGAGGAGAAAACTGTTAAGTTGGGAGACAAAAGTCTGTTCTTTGGAATCGTGGTCTGTTTCCTCCTTCAGGAGGTAAATGGTGGCTCTGCTGTCACTTGCTGTATGACCTTGGATAAACTACTTAATTCTCAGGACTTTAACAGGTTGAGGTGCTTTGATGGATCTGCTCTTTGAGCACCTTGTCTAGCTTTAACATTCTAGAAATACATAAAATCCATCCCAAAATTGGGAAAGAAATTGAATAAGAGGACACGATTTGGTCTACTGGGTAGCTTTCTGCTTCTTGTGAGTCATGTCATCGCAGTAGGTATCATCTCTGAGATGTTGTGAAACATCTGAGCAAAACCGTTTTCCAGGTTGAAATATCTTTGCCATTTTTCTTTGTCTATGCTAATGTTACTACCAGCTCCTATGGGTAAGTCAGCTTCTAGATAAGGGCTGTTTTAGTAAGTTTGTTAGGAAGCAAATTTTCACGAACGTCCATTTTCTTATATCAGCATATAAGCTGATATATTCCCTTAAGGGGAAAAAAGTCATGCATGGGAGTTGTGACTCCTCTACTTTATTTTTAAAAATTATTTATTCATTTTTTTCAGTTACAGTTGACATTCAGTATTTTTTAATATTAGTTTCAAGGGTATAGCACAGTGCTTAGACGTTTATATAATTTATGCAGTGAGCCACACAATAAGTCTAGTACCCACCTGGCACTATACATAGTTGTTGCAACATTATTAACTATATTCCCTATGCTGTACTTTACATCCCTGTGACGATTTTGTAGCTATCAGTATGTATTTCTTAATCCCTTCACCTTTTTCACCCAGTTCCCTAATCCTTCTCT
This sequence comes from Rhinolophus ferrumequinum, assembly GCF_004115265.2. NCBI lineage: Eukaryota > Metazoa > Chordata > Mammalia > Chiroptera > Rhinolophidae > Rhinolophus > Rhinolophus ferrumequinum. The sequence goes on from NC_046300.1 coordinate 32,090,353, forward strand.
TTTCTAGCAACCATCAGTTTGTTCTCTGTATCTATGAGTCTGTTTCTGTTCTGTTTGTTCATTTATTTTGTTCTTTACATTCCACACATAAATGAGATCATATGGCATTTGTCTTTCTCAATCTGACTTATTTCACTTAGCACAGTACCCTTCTAGTTCCATCCCTGTTGTCCCAAATGGTAAGATTTCATTCTTTTTCATGGCTGAGTAATATTCCATTGTATATATGTGCGACTCCCTCTACTTTGCAATAGTGCTTGATGTACTGTTGATTTTGATCATTTAATAGTCAACAGACATTGATGGAACAGTGCCTACAACTTGTGCTCGACACTGGGGATATAGAAACAAGCAAAATATGATTGTTCTCAGTCTGGGGGGTGAAGACCAACAAAAAAATATCAAAATACATAATTGTCAACGTAATAGTTGTGATGGTGATTGTCATCACCCAGGTAACGAATGAGTGAGCTGAATTTTGAAGGGTAAGGAGTACGTACACTTGGTTCTATTCAAACACATCAGACACGGCCAGGTGCTGGGAATTCTCTAGTGAATAAAGTATGACCTGGACTTTACGGCGCCTGCGGTCCAGTAAGGGAGCTCATAGTAGACGATGTTGTCACAGGATGCAGTGGAAGCACAGAGAAGAGGCCCCTAACTTAGCCCTGAAGGGATCAAGAAACACTTTCATAAGGAAGCGTCTTCCAATGTCTCAATATGACTAAGTGTCAGCTGTAGTTCTTGGAACTTTGTTTTACCTTCTAACAATTCTAATGAGCAGACTTGTGCTTCTAACGCCTTAGGACATCATTCCTAATTTCTTATGTTTGAGACTTCAGACTGTGAAACAAAGTCATTCTTTATAGTAGTCATTGTTTCTCTCTTCTCTATCGCCAGAGAATTATAGAAAAAAGGTGTATTTTTTACTATTTATTAAATTATGTTTTCTTAATTTTGGAGGGGAACACGAGGGAAGAGACCAAATATTTTAAGAATTTGTTGGGGAGTCTTTTTCATTTCAGTGTTTTTTGATTTATATTTCAGTTCATTTTTATTTTTTGATTACTAAATTATCCATGCCATTTACCTCACTCTTTTTCTCCTTGCCACTCATTTTAGATTATTTCCTGTTTGTTATCATAACTCCTATGTCTATAATCAAGAGAAGGAAGGAAACTGTGGTACAATTTTAATCATTTTGAGTCCTGATACTTTTTGATAACCGCTAAAAATTTTGACAAATGAGATTTTTGAATTAATGACTAAAATCGTTTTCAACTTATTTTAAAAAATACCATGTTGTCTTAGTTTCCAGATTTAATAATGACAAATAATTTCTAGTCATTTATCTGAATCTTTTTTTCACTATAGATCCATTTTTTGTATAGTTCATTATATAAAATTATAGTTTAACATGAATTTTTAAAGATTCGTACCAATGTCCAAGTAGAAAAGAGCCAAATTATACCTTTTCCCGTTTAAAAGAGGAGACTTGGTGCTTTCTAAGTAAATAAGACAACCTTTGTTCTTAAGTGGCTTTGCTCTAATCTTTATGTACAGCTTCATGAAACCTAGCTTCATCCTTTGTGTTGTCACCGCCTTAACTGTGTACAAATGAGTGGAGTGTTTATCACATCCTCGACCTCTGCTTCTAATCTCTTCTTCTTTAAGTCTCCTCTTCCTCTGTGGAGCAACGTGTTCATACATGAATGTCTGTGGCCACCAGAGTGGCTTCAACAATAAGAAAGACTTATCTCCCCAACAAGAAGTCTAGCGGGGAAGCAGATATAGGGTTGACGAAGTCCGCATAAGGGACCTTGGTGTTTTCTCTTTTCCATCATCCAGCCTGACCTTAAGAGGTAGCTTCCTTCATGACCCCAGCTGGCTACCAAAGTTCAAGGAGTCACATGTAGATGATACATGCAGAAGAAGGCGAAAGAAGCGTTTCCTCCCATGCTTCTCTTTCCTCTTGTCAGTGAGGAATATCTTTCTCGGAAAACTTCCAAAAGACTTCTCCTCATGTCTCACAGGCCAGAATTATACCATACGTCTAAGCTAATCATGGTAAGGAGCACAGGATAACATGATAGGCTTAGATCAATTATGATTCATCTCAGGTGTTGGGGAGAGCATCCTCCTCTCCAGAGCATATGGTGGTCGAGGTGTGGGGAGATCCGTAGACAGCCATCAGTGTCTCTTAAAATAATTGTACCACAATATTCAAAGACCTTGCTCATCTGTATAAATAGATAGAATAGAACTGCCTGACCACTTGTCTGGAAGTGTGTGGGAGAAGGAGAGAGAAGAAGAGCCATAACTGGTTTTGAGGGGGAAATTAGAGTTGACTCTACTGTGTTCCTGGTGGTAAAGAGAGCTTTTAGACTGTGGAGAAAGAAGCTCCAGCAAGCTGTCTACAGTGAAAGAAATCCACTCTTTTTTTTTTGGCTAAAGGAGAGGGAAGGGCAATTTGTTTTCAATGAACACTTTCATGAGACAGTCCCAGCAGCTTTTATAGAGGCTGTGATTTAGAAATGGGTGAGGAAATAGCCACCCTGTGGTGCGTGCACAAATATACAGGCTTTCCCAACATGGCCAGAACAAATGCTGGCTTTTGCTGACCCCCAAGTAGGTTAATTAGTACTTACTTGTGGATTTCTTGGCTTGGCTATAGACTCTTTGGTCAAGCCCTGGGAGAAGGGCTTCGCACAACAGAACAGTTAGACATTCTATCTCTTCTTCATATGACCTCTAAGGAGCCATTTGGAAAAGAGCTGCTGATGGTCCATCCTGTAGTCCATTCTGTTCTTGCGTTGACACCAGAGAACCTGCAATGAGCACCAGTGCTGTGTCCAGCGCTGAGACATGTGCTCAAGCCATTTCTGTTTTTTAAATTTATTTATACAGATGGAAAAGTCATTGAATTTACATGACTATTAGATATTTTTTATTCTGGCAATATTTGTCTTCATACCTCCTACTTCGGAAATTTCTGTTTCTTCTGTTACTTAGAAAAAAGAAAAGGCAGCTTGCATAATTTGTTACGGTACTAGCATTGAAACACTGCAGAGAAGTTGTCACCACAAATGAAAATATAATCTAGACAGGCGCCAAGAATAGCATATTTGCCAAACAAAAAAATGTCTGAAATACTTCTACTTTTATTTGTTCTTTGTTTATTATCTGTATTATTATTTATTATTAATTCTTTGCTTACTATCTGTATGCGATGCTCCTATATGCTTCTGGTGTTTGTAAACTAAGTCAGTCTTGAAAAGCGTAGGAAATAGAATTTATCTATAGGTCCTAAATGATGTTTAGTTTCATTATTCAGTATGTAAGACACTTCACTTTGTCTAAGAATCGCTGTATCCTAGCCATCCTCAGGAGTGTAGATAAAATAGAGCAGAATTTAAAACAGAGGACATTTTCTTTATTTTTGTCCCCGTGGAGGATGGTGTTGGAGCCCTACCTGGATCCCCTGGGCAATTAGCATTTCCTGGACCCAGCCTCCAACTCTAGGCCTGCAATTCTGCCTGTGGCCTTTCTCTGGCGAGCTGGGTGGAGGATAGGGGTGTTTATACTCCCAGGGAGCAGCCTTAACTAGTGTACAAAAGGAGTTGGTCCTCTCCCTTCAGGCAGGGGAGCTCCGAGGGGTGTCTACACTGGCTCCCAGACTTCCTCCACAGATTAAGCCAGGTTGCCCGCAGTGCTGTCCAGCTTGATAGCAAGGCACCCCTCCCTTCGTCTCACTCCCCCCACTCCCTTTCCACTGCCCAAATTGACTGCGTTCAAATCTTTCTCTCAGGGTTTGCTTCCTGGGGACCCCAAACTACGAGAGTCTTCTAGAGCAGAGCATAGCTTAATGGGAGAGTTCCTTACATTTATTTTTTAAATGTTAACATTTGTTTTTAAAATTTGTTATATAAAGCTTAAATGATTTTTTTTTTTTTTAGATAAAAATGAGGATACATAAATCGGTGGGGAGGAAGAAAGGAAGGAGTGGTTTATGAACCTGCTAGTTTTACAGATTTTTTTTTAAAGTATCCATTCCTGTAACATTTTCATTCCATATTTCATAATGTTTACTGTAGGGGTATGTGTGTGTGTTAACTTAAGAATACTATATACTCGTATATTTAGAGATTCTTAGTTTTTTTAATTTTTTTTTTAAGTCCCATGCTTATTAACTTTCATAGCCTATTCAAATACTGCAAATGCAAGCATTCCTCTACTGGGTATTGACTATATAGAGCAAGTGAAAAGAATGATAAATTCACTTCTTTTGTTACTTGGCACCTACCTGGGGAAAAGGCAATTGAACATACTACCTAGTAGTTTCCAGGTGCAAAAGTGAATGTCCCGGGCTCTAGTCTCTACGTTTGACCTTTTCTTCTCTCCTCAGGGTTAGGGAACCCCGTACTCCACCCCCAATGCTATTATCTCATTTATCATAAAGGAGTTCAACTATTTATACTTGCTGGCCTCCTCCACAAGGCAGGAGTTTTATCTTTTTCACCTTTGTACCCCCAGCACATGGCACTGTGTTTGGCATGCAGAAGTCGGTCAATAGCAGGTGAAATAGCTGAAGTGTAGAATTTTCTATTTTGAGGTATTTGGTAGTGGCTGCCTGGGGCCTGGTGTAGGGTTTGGAGTTGGCTCTGCAGGAGTTTGCTCCCCAGTTGCTGATGTCTGCCACGGGCACCTGCATTGCGCCATAGTGTCACCTCTGTCCCTGCTGTGTCCAAAAACTCTGCCACAGGCTCGTGATCAGGGGCAGAGAGGAAAACACCAAATGAATCTCAGTTCTAGCCCCTAAATGAGCTGAGATCAGGGATTTAATTGTTAAAAGCAAGAGCAGTTCATAGAATATAGTATATGATGATTGCCCATAAAATATTTTTGTCCTTTTGCTCTGAGCACAGTCATTAAAAATATGTTTCTGAATTGCTGAGAGAAGAAAAACAGCTGGAATAAAATAAAATTCCATCTGGTATACTCTACTAACGTTTGCAATTTTTCTACCAGCTACTCCTTTAGGTACCCTTTGGTCCTGGCTTTTCCATTTTTTATCAGTGTGCCACTTGAATGCATATCACTCTCTGACATTATAAGATTTCATGCCCTTTACATTTTGAAGTTATATGTCATATTAAAGGGGGTGAAATAACTTTCCAAAGGATGTTTTCCTCTCATGATATTTCTATCCATAAATGGAGAAAGAAACTGTGGCATTAAGTCCTTCAGAAGAGCCTAAGTTTTAAGACTCAAATAGATAAAAATTAACCTGATGAGTCAAATCTTTGGACGTTTAGTTTTCATTCCCCAAAGGATTTCTGGTGATTCATGCCAGCACCTGAATGTGCTTACGTCATGCATAACTGCATTGGTCAGGCCTCCCAAGTGCAGATAAGAAGAGCCACCACCCTCTGTGTAATTTAAGCAGAAAGGGGTTTGTTCTGGAACACAGATAGGTAGCTCATAGCAGCAGTGGGAGGCCTAGGGGAGCAGGCTGATGGCTGTTTCCAGAAACGTCAGTCAGAACCACACCACTGAAGTGACCTGCTGCCACTGCCCCCAGGGCCACACTGTTTCCTGTGACACCGGTATTAGGCAAAAGGAAGGTCCTCTGCCCATCCTGTTTCTTCACACAGCTCACACCCAAGGCAAAGTCTTGGGTGGGTACAGCTGACTGGTGGAACCTAGGTCACACACTGACATACTGGCACCCCAACTCAAGGGAGGCGGGAAATGTAGGGTTTGTTGTCTGTTTTTGTCTATCTGGAGAAGACAGGACCCACAGTCCAGGGATCTGCTACAGCGCGGGGAGGCTGTCTCTAGATGCTGGGGAGCCGCGAATGGAAGGGGTCTGTTATGATAACGTCTCATGAAAATAGCAGCAGGCAAAGTGTGTAAACTGTTTGGCCTCTGATGTTGAAAAAAATGTGCAGCAAAAAGATGGAAATACACGGAAATGTTAATGTTGATTGACTCTTTGGTGCATTGTGGGTAATGTGTTCCTTATAATGACGAACACCCAGGCTGCCTCTATATCTTGTCTGCTGTGAACAACGCTGCAATAAACATATGGATGCACAGGTCTCCTCAGAGTAACATCTTGGGCTTCTTTGGATAAACACCCAGAAGTGGGATTACTGGGTCCCTCTTTGTCTCTTGTTATAGCCTTTGTTTTAAAGTCAGTTTTGTCTGGCATAAGTACTGCTACACCAGTTTTTTTTTAAATTTTATTTCCATTTTCATGAAATATCTTCTTCCATCCCTTTACTTTCAGTCTGTGTGTATGTGTTGATCTGAAGTGAGTCTCTTATAGGCAGCATATGTAAGGGTCTTGTTTTGTTATCCATTCAAGCCACCCTGTGCCATCTGCAACAACATGGATAGACCTAGAGGGTATTTTTCTACTGAGTGGAGTAAGTCAGACAGAGAAAGACAAATGCCATATGATTTCACTTATATATGGAATCTAAAGAACAAAATAAGCAAACAAACAAAACAGAAACAAACTCATAAATACAGAGAACATTTTGAGGGTTGCCAGATGGGAGGGGGATTGGAGTATTGGTGAAAAGGGGGAAAGGATTAAGAAGTACGAGTTGGTAGTTACAAAGTAGTCATGAGAATGTAAATAGAATAAAAAATATAGTCAATAATATTTTAATAACTATGTATGGTGTTGGATGGGTACTAGGTTATTGGAGTGATCCCCCGTAAGTTATATAAATGTTTAATCACTATGTTGTACACCTGAAACTAATACAATATTGTATGTCAACTGTAATTGAAAAATAAAAAAAATTATTAAAAATTTCTATAATGAAACTATATTTCCTTATTAAGTAGAAAGATAAGAACTTTCCATTTAAGAAAGTATTCAGTAAAATAATTGCTGCTTTGCTAGGAGGATGAAACTCTATCTTAAAAGTCCTGAGCAGATTTAATAATCTCCCTGTTAAACAGGTAAATGCTAAATCCCCTCCCCCCGGAAAAACAAACAAACAATAAGCAAAAAATTACTCTTTTGTTTAAGCTGAGGTTAAAATTTATTTCCTGTGGCTTTGCCCTCAGTGTGTACAGTAGCTGCTGCTCACATTAGAATTATTTTAAATCAGTTGGGCCTCAGATATCATTTACCCTAACTTTATAGCATTTGTCTCAATTTGAAGTTTTAAAAAAATGCAAACATACATATATACACACATTCGTGCACACTTATCTGTTTGATATCTGTCTTCTCCAGGAGCCACAAGGGCAGGGGCCAGGAATTCCCAGTGCCCACGACACCACAGACACACCGTAGGTACTCACCACACATTTGCAACGCATGCTTGTTGATGGTTAAATCACAAGGGAAGGGACCATAGCTATCATCTCTAGACTAACTGTGAAGCCTTCCAGTTCCAGCAGCTGCCTGGCTCCACTGAGATGGTCGTGGCTGCAGGGGACGTCATTCTGCTGCTTCTGCGTACCTCACTGGAGATTCTAGAGCTCGTAGGCCCGGTGACTTATTTGTCCCTTGAAGACCTTTCTTTCACTCCTGTCCCTTGCTGAACACCAGAAAACGAGGGTCCTCCTATTTCCTGTGGCCTACTTTGGAAAGAGCACAGGTCTTCTGCTCTCAGGCTCCCCTACCCTTCTTAGAGTTCTGCTCCTATCCCCCTCTCTGGACCCGGCCTAGGGGACATGAACTGTTTTCAAGAGCTCAGCAGTACCTAATTTTCTTGTCTCCTTCCATCTGGTCCAGAGGGTCTCTTTCTCCTCTGGGGCCAGGGAGGACACTCACCCACTGTCAGGTGTTTCTCCAGATCTTTTCTCTTTGGCCTTGGTTTCTCCTTTGGAAAATCAAAAGCTAGGGATTTGGGTCATATTCTCTGTAGTTTGTGAGGTCATGTTTTCCCCTGAGGTAGCATATGCTGCTGCTTCAATGTGAAAAATGTGAAAGGATATGAGGAAATTTGGGGGAAAACAACCCCCCAACCTATCATCCGTCACATTGTAGAAAAGGTAGGCCAATGTTAAGGGAATGAAATCAATTATAGTTACCCCAGTTTCCAAAGTCACTCTCCAAAGTTTGTCAGTTCACTACTGAGTCTAGAAAGAAAGAAGAAAGCCACTGAGGAGAGAGAACAGAAAGTTTGCAAAATGAGTGAATCTATAGGGATGCCTGTTTTTGCTGCTGTCATAAAGTTTCTCCCAAACAGTTGAGGGTCTGATAAAAGAAACACCTGTCATGTTATTTAGGAGTGGGTGACAGGCTGAGGGTCACTGAGCAGGTGACAAAGCTGTCCTTGACTTGGTAAGTTTCTATGCTGTCTTTGGCCGACATGGATCTCATATTAAGTGATATGTGATGAGAGTTCCCTGTCAGTTCAAGTGACACGATTTTAGGTAAGGAAGGTTTAATGTCTCCATGTCAGCTAGAGTTGATTGTATTAGATGTCATCCTACCTTTGTCTGCTGAGCTGTGGGCAAATGAGATTTTATGCTTTATCATCAGGCTGTGGGGCTCAGGTAACTGTATGTAAAATCTCGTGTTCTGTTGCACAAGAGTTGATGTATGGAAGGAAAAATACGTATCTTGAAGTTTTTTATAGTATTTGTTCCTTCATAGCAAGAGAATATTACAAGTTTGTGTAAGGCTTTATATTGTCACTTTGCCTTTTCCAACTGCATGTTAGCTGGAAATCGCTGGAAAAGCACTATGACGATGTCATTGAGCTCTGCCTCCTGCTTCGAAATCTTCAGAAGTTACAGTAAAACATAGCTGAGTATGTCATTTCCAGCTCCTTTTAGTTCACTGACAGTCAGAGTTGCTACTCAGTAACATGAGGTCATTGTTAACCAAACTCTCGATAGAACAGCTTTTCTACAGACTATGTTACCAAGCGAGCATTTCTCTAGAATCCACTTCATTATCAAGTAGGGGCCCAATAGGGTGTTCTAAGCCTAATAAATTAGGGAAAGAGAACCAAATACCCCAACTTTCTAAAATATAGTCATAGTCGAAGACACTTGTAAATTCCAGAGCGGAGCCTGTGAGGCTTCTGGTGGAGAGCTGTCCTTTCTAATGCGACTGGCCTGTTCTTTGTGGAAGCAGAGCCTGCTGTGGTTGTCTTTTGGGGGTGGGATGAATTCAGAATGGGAAGACCATGGACATTTAAAAAGAACACTAGATTTTTACATTTTTAAAGCAATGTTTTAGAATTGTCTTGTCAATTACTTATTTAACAATAATTTTTTTTTTGTAACTTGTCATTACCAAGTTTTTTTGGTATGCATTTGACTTAGTTTTTCTAGCAAAGATAACTTTCACACTCACGCTTCATCAGTTTTTCATATTTTAGTGACAAACTTACAATAATGAGCACAACTGGCATAAACAAGTTTGGGAATAAATACAACGACCTGGGTAAGCACATATCTCAACTGAAGGGCAGAAGTGGGGTGCCAGGGAGCCCCTAGGTGCCCCAGGCATTCCCTACGGCAAAGGCAACCTTTAGCGCATCTTAGAACGGACGAGGACACTGGTTAATCCATGAACTGGTTAAAGGGCTTTAGTTAAGAGAGTTTCTACTATAAATACATTTTCATTAGTATGCATAGGTAGTAACTCTTAAAGAACATTTTTTGCAAAATGATTTCTAGCATGGATCCTGCGGAACTCGCCTTGCTAATGAGGAGCTAAAGCTCACTTATAATCAGCGGAATCTGTCTACACACATAATTGGTGCTCTGAAGTACTTTTCCTTGGCAATCTCATTTACACTCTGGTACTGTAATTGGTTTATTCATCAGACTATGTTTTTTCTCAGATGGGAAGAGATAATGTTTTGGTTTACTCTTCATTGAGTTATCACAATTTTTAAACTAATAATTTGGAGATTTAATGAGCTCCTGTTCCATTTATACATGCTTGAGGTCCTAAATACCTCTGTCAATGTCTTTAGATTTTTTTTTTTCCTCTTCTCCTGAATCCGGTAGCAATGAAGTATGTTATGCCAAGGATAGTTTACAAAAGGAAATAAATAGATTTTGTCTTATTAATAGATTTGGAAAATTTTAGAGCTGAAAGAAAAAAGTGTGTGTGTGTTTGTGTGTGTGTGTGTGTGTGTGTGTGTGTGTGTTATATACACACACAGAGAGGCAGAGAGAGACACAGCCTGAGAAAGTCAGAGAGAGAAAGATATAAGTAGCGAAAAAATAAGATAGACACAGAGAGACAGAATGACAGATATTACATTTATATTACATTACATTGTATTATATTGCATCACATTATATTGCATCATGTTATATTATATTCATATACATATATACGTGTGTATATATAAACAGAAACAGAGACAAAGAGACAGAAAGATAGACTCCAAGATAGGGATAGGGAGAGAAATTGAAAAGCAGACGGAAACAGAGGAAAAGAGGTAAGGAAAGAGCGAAAACGCAGAGACAGAAAAAGACACAGAGAAACAGACACCATGTGAGAGACAGAGAAAGGGAAACATCTAAAGAGACAAGAGTCACACAGCGATGGTGCTCAAGATTAGCTCCATCTCCGCCTTGTTTGACCAAAACTGTAGAGCCACAGGTGTGGGGGTCAGAGGCCTTGGGGAAGCCGTGTCGCTGGCCGGACAGAGAGGCAGGCCCAGGCACCAGCAGGGGACACAGTGTCATAAGGGGCAATACGAGACCTATGAGTAGGTCACAACTTGGGCATTAATTAGATGGCCCTGCACCACTTGTTCATATCTATTAAATGGGATTTTTAGCTCTAAATGTATTTTTTTTAATTTTTTTTTTTTTTTTTTTTTTTTTTTTTGGCCTCAGAAAGGTACTGAAGGAAATCTCTGTTGGAGAACTCAATCCAAATGAGACTGTGCAGGCCAATTTGGAGGCCCAGCTCCTTTCCAAGCTGGACCACCCAGCCATTGTCAAGTTCCACGCAAGCTTTGTGGAGCAAGATAATTTCTGCATTATCACAGAGTACTGTGAGGTGAGATTCTCCTGTCTTTTAAAAAGCTTCACAAAAGTCTGTTTCATAGAAAAAGTCTGTAAAAAGATGTCTCAAGAGTTTAATCATCAAAGCACAAACTGAACTATAAAGACCTGTGATCTCATGTCTTGCAGCTAAGAATTGTCATCTCTAGGTAATTGACAAATTTTTATCCAATGAAGCGTTCTCTCCTTTGGAAAACTCAGAATGAATATAAAGCTTTCAATGTCTTTTTCTTGTGCGGGGGCACACCCCAAACCTCCTTCAATGGTTCAGTGCTTAGATGGACATTTAAATACCATAACAGAGGCCTGCACAAAGCAGAGGTACATCTATTGAGTTCTAGGTTCTATCTCTATGGCTCAGTTTCCCCAATAGAAATTAGAAATGGAAATTTGGCTCATTTTACCGAAGGAAATCCTTCATGTTTATTAATTGGTGATTTATGGCTTCAGGTATTTACAGTTTTCCCTGACACTCCATTTCCTCTCCATGTGATAATAGCTGTGCATTTTATTGATCCCAAGTGAGTATAAGACTGCTTAGAAAGGTGCCAGAGGGGGAAGTTGACAAGGTGTATCTGTAATGTGGATATGAGCGTTTACTCCTGAGAGGCTAGGGAGAGGGCAGGTACAAGAGTTGGGTGAGCAAGAGAATATCCAAAGATGATATTGCTCAGAAAGTGTCTCCCAGAACATTCTGAGAGCTAGCGTAGCCAAATGCAACTTGGAAGAATTTGGTTCTATACATATTTTAAAGTGTGTGTAGTTCATCACCTGGGTGTTGCTGGGACCCAAAACAAATGATGCTGGGAAGAAAGGAGATGCTCTTTACAGCAGAAGGCAGGCCTATTTGGGTCAGAAACTTTGAACAACAGGAGGGTGCTATGTGTTCGAGACACAGAAAAGAGGCAGAAGGAGAAGCAGCTTGAAAGGAGGCGGGATAACAACAAAAACCAACCTTGCCTGCTTCACACATCCGCTGGTGTAGCATCGAAAATGAAACCAGTAGCCAAGTTAAAATATCTGAAAGGCTGAGACACTCCACGTCTCAAAGGCTTGGAGACTATTCCTCTTCGGGGCAGCCTCCTAAGCTCAGCCTGGCTGGGCGCTTCCCCATCCGGGTCTCACCTCTCCTCTGCTTGTGGGAAAACAAGAAGGAAGAGGAGGAGGAAGACAAAGAGGAGGAGGAGGGGGAGGAGGGGAGGAAGAGGAGGAAGAGGACATTTCAGTGTTCACTTCTCCATCCAGTGGATTGTTAAGGAAATCAATAAAATGATGAGGTGTGCAAAGTAGTGATAGTGAACAGCTACTCTGGCAATTATGTCACTAACCTGTGTAAAACCACTATGATCCATCAGCTGTAATTTAACCGTTTTTCTTCCTTTAGTCTCAAAACAATGAATAAACTGTTTTATGTGGGCCACAACTCACTCCTACTGCTATGACAATAACTGATACTTCCACTGCTGTTTTTGGCACTGAATTTTCCAAAGACTCTTTTCTGGTCTTAAAATATTGTTCACTGTGGTCAGTACTGTCCAAAGGACTTTCTGGGATGATGGAAATGTTCTCTATTTGTGCTGTTCACTACAGTAGGCACTAGTTGCACATGAGTCTTTAGCACTTGACGAAGTGTGGCTAAGTGTGATTGAGGAGCTCAATGTTAAATTTCATTTAATTTTAATTAATTTAAAATTTAATAACCATGTGTAGCTAGTGGCTGCTACTGGATTGGACAAATCTAAATGATAAGCGATAACTTTCTTTCCCTGCATTAATTTTTAAAAATTTTAATCTACCTGAAAAGTTACAAGAATAACAATGAACTCCAGTGTATCCTTCGTCCTGATTTCCTAATTGTTACTTTTTTTCCAATATTTGCCTTATCATTCTATTTATTTATTTTATTAATAATAAAATATCTATCTATCGATCGATCGATCTATCTATCTATCTATCTATCTATCTATCTATCTATCTATCTATCTATCCATCTATCATCTGTCTGTATTTCCTGAACCATTTGAGAGTCAGTTCAGACATGATGTCTCTTTGTCCTAACTGCTGTATTTTCTAAGACTAAAGACGTTTTCTGACATGACTGCAGTGCGATGATGCAAATCAGGAAATGAACATCGGTCCAGTGCTAGTGTGGGATGCAGTGGTTCTCACAGTGAGCCCACTCCAGCAGCACCAAGGTCACTTGGGAACTTGTCAGAAATACAGATTCTTAGCCTCCACCCCAGCGATACTAAGTCAGAAATTCTGGGGGTGGGATCTGGCAAAATGTTTTGACAGAGCTCACCAGGTGAGTCCCAAGCACACTGAAGTTTGAGAAGAACCCATCTAATCCACAATTCATAGTTCAATTTAGCACATTTGTCCCAATTATGTCCCTAGAGAGGACATTTCTATAAGAATTTCTTTTTTCTCCTGCTGAATCCAATCCCGGATCATCTGTGTTTATGTTTCAATGCTGGTGGTTTCCAAGGGCTGAGTTGCTCTCCCAGAAGGGGCGTTGCCATGGTGACGGCCCCTGGCAGGTCCCAGAACAGCTGCGGGGCTTCCAGGGCTGCAGCGCTGAGCGGTCTGGCTGCCACTTCCTTGGCTCCCCAGGAATGACGTGTGCGGATCTCTTCCTTCTAGTTGCCAAAAGATATTTCTCATCTTCAGACCCCCAAATGTGCTCTTAATTCCCACAGCCCGGCATTATTACCTTTTTGTTTATTTTTATTTTTTCAATTATTATTATTATTATTTGCTTTTTAAAAGCTGCCTTATTAACTTCACAAAATATAATATGCATCTTTCCACATAATAGTTACAATTCTCCTGCTAACAAAATCTTACAGACTGTCAAAAACACAGCATTCAACTAGAAGCGGGTAAAGATACCCACCAGGAACAAGTGATATCAAAAGGTTTACAACAAAGGTACATTATGAACATGTATGTTAGAAGGCAGGTGTTCCCTTATTGACTTCAGGGAAAACATCAGGATTCACGGCATAAGGCAAAACTCATCGTGATGGTCAAGGTGCTGGGGTCAGTGCTACTGCCCGCAAACTATGACTCAGTTGCTCTTTCCTCGCCATTTGCATGAGTTGTTGCATCTCCTCCCCAGTCCTCTCCAAATGCTCTTCTCCCATCCTTACCTGTGGCTCTCCAAGCTTCTGAATCACATCCCATCTGCACTGCCTACCTCGGAACCGCCTACGATTTTCTCTGGGCACATTCTCCAGATTCCAAAGGGAGGGAGGGCCAAGGGCTCTCTCCTGTTAGCGTCTTGCCCCTTTTCATCCTTGTTTTCCATTTTCCTGGTTGATATTTTCCACGTTGATCTTTTTTGCCACTTGTTCCTCTTTGGATGCTGGGCCTATCCTTGCTATCTCCTCCTCTCGATTCTCACGGCGAGTGTGCGTGCGCCGCGGGACACTTGCAGCAGACAGACCTGCTCAGCTTTCCCAGGGCCTGAGAGCGGCCCGCGGTGCGCAGGGCAGTGGGGAAGCTGGCACCGGACAGGAGTGACGACTGCCGTTCTCTTTCTATGGAGGTAAAATAATAATACTGGAAATGGCTGATGGCCAAATTTGCACCTCATAGAAAAATACTATATCATCATTGAAATAGTTGGGTTTTTGTTCGTTTGTTTGTTTGTTTTTTATCTCCACGTTTCCTCTTCTGTAATTTGGGGCCTTGCAAGATTGAAACATACAAATGCATGTGTGAGCCCCGTAGCTATATCCACCACCCAACACCTGAGACACATCACATCAGATTATGAGTGTCAAAAGCAAACAACCGAACTTTCACAACTTCCTCTTAAGATCTAACGAAATTTTTGAGGGGGACTAGTTCTAATGCTATGAAAATGGCAGAATATTTCAAATACTGCCATCTTCCGGGGTGTATTCTCCCCCGGAAGTGCAACCACTTGCTGTTCCCTGCCCATCCTCTGCAGTCTCATCCGCTTCGCCTGTGCTTGGGCCATGTCCTTTCAGAACGTCCTCCTAGCCCCACACCTCCAAATCCTACCCGTCCTTCCAGGCCCAGCTGAAATGCCGCCTCCCCTACCAAGACTCCCATAAGCTCTTTGCTGGAAAGCAGTCCCCACCCGAGCCCCCTCTCCTAGCGTTTTATCTCATGTGGCACTCAGCACGTTATACATAGTATAAACCCTCCCAGACTCCCAAACGTGTGGGATTGAGCTTTCTCTGATTCATTTTTGTATCACATCATGGACCCACGTAGTGAGCCATGAAGAAATTAGCACTCAGGACATTTTATTTTTTCTGACAAATTCTTTACCACTTGCTTCCAGCTGCCTCCCATATCATTTTTGTCAAACACTGATGGTAAAAGATAAAATATTGAATCCTTCTACCTGTCATATATGTTAAAAGCATTTTGTCTTACCTTAGTTTGCTGGTTCACTTAACAATACACTGTACTGGAGACCTGTGAGATACTGACTGGAAGTTTTCCATTTGTGTTAGGATGAGGCATCCCCAGAAACCTGGGTGTGAAGTTAGTAGACAAAACAGAGAGTGGGTGAGATCATATATCTTCAGGAGAGAGAACATGACTACCCTGTTTCCCCGAAAATAAGACCTAGCCGGACAATCAGCTCTAATGCGTCTTTTGGAGCAAAAATTAATATAAGACCTGGTATTACGTTATTTTATATTATATTATATTATAGTATATTATACTATATTATATAAGACCCAGTCTTATATTATATTATACCCGGTCTTTTATATTATATTATATTATATTATATTATATTATATTATATTATAGGACCGGGTCTTATAGTAAAATAAGACCGGGTCTTATATTAATTTTTGCTCCAAAAGACGCATTAGAGCTGATTGTCCAAAGGTTGGACTTGTCTATTTCCTGATCAGTGATATTAACATAGCTAAATAAAAATTATATCAGTATAATGGTAGTGCTTAACCTTAGCTCTCCATTAGAATCACCTGGAGAGCTTTCAAAAATCCCAAGACCTGAGGCCCACCTCCAGAAAGTCTGATTTAATTGATCTGAGATATGGCCCAGACGTCAGGATTTTTGAAAGCTCTCTGGGTGATTGGGTGATTCTGATGTGCTGCCAGGGCTGAGAACTGCCAAAAAAAAAAAAGAAAAAAAGAAAAAAAAAAAAAAGGAAGGGTTAGTGTGGAAACAAAAAGAGAATCATAAAGGAAAACTTTGTCAGTGTTTATGGAGACCTGAGCAACGGTGGGGCCCAGACCTGGGCACAGGGAGGTCTAGCCGTGGTGGTGATATGCTCAGGCTACGTAGCATGGTGCTATTATTCAGGAAAATTGTCCACGTTGTTCTCCTTGCTCCCTGAGCAACCTTCTGCTTCCAGTTCAGCTCCGCACATGTCTTTTCTAACAGGAAAAACACCTGCTGGCTAAACCGACATGAGCTCCCTGTGGTACTGGCAGTTCTAGTTCTTACTGTATGTGAATAAATTGGCATTCTAGATTATTTGTTGTCTCCTCATGAGTTTGAAGTTCACAAAGGCAACAATAATCAAGGGTGTTTCCAAAAGCCATTATTGAGCCCCAGCTCTGTGTCAGAGACAATTCCAGGCACGGTGTGGGACAACAGTGATAATATAATATTTCTTTAATGAAACTGTGTGGTAGGATAAACGAATACCATCAATGGCTAAAACTCAAGGGGGACATGGTAAGTGCTGAGGGAAGGGTGTGGTTAAAGTGTTATGGGAGTTCAGAGCAGAAGAGAAATAACTTCAGGCTACGGGAACCATGGAGGTGCTGGCATTACATTTGAAGTATGAGAAGGATTTGGCCAAAGGATATGGGGTAAGGACATTTCAGTTAAAGGGACTAATGTGATAAAAGCCTCAGAAATAGGAAAGCATAGACCATGATTTAAGAACCTAATACTTTACCTTTAATTGTAACGTGTTTGCAGTTAATCACATTGCCTAATGTTAACGACTTATATATCCGTAGAACAATTATCAAAACCAGTATATTAATATTTTACCAGTTTCCCCTCTAGTGTCTTTTGTCCACTCCAGGGTCTGATCTAGGATCCTACATTGCATTTAATTGTTGTATCTCCTTACTCTCCTCTAATCTGTGACAGTTTCCCTTTCCTGCGTTGTTTTTTATGACCTTGACACTTTTAATGACTATTGGTAAGTTATTTTGTAGAATGCCTCTCAGTTTGGGTTTGTCTGATGTTTTCTCACGATTAGATTGAAGGTATGTATTCTGGGCAACGCTACCGCAAAAGTACGTGTCCTTCTCAGTGCATCATAAGAGAGGGTACATGATGTTAGTATATCTTATTACTGGTGATGTTAACTAATTATTTGATTAAGGTTGTGTATACTGGATTTTTCCACTGTAAAGTTACTATTTTCCTTTTTAGTAATAAATAAATATCTTAGGGAAGATAATTTGAGACTACGCTAATAATCTGCTTCCCCTCAAACTTTCACCCACTGATTTTAGCATCTTTCAGTGGAGGTGGCCTGGATCACTTTTTACTGTGATATTTGCCTAATGGTGATTATGTATTTCCCCCATTCTTTCTACATTTACTAATTGGGATTCTCCTATAAGGAAGAGCTGTCCTACTCTTCCTTCTCCTCCATTTATATAGTTATTCAATTATTTATTTATATCAAAATGGACACATGGATATTTATTTTATCCTATGGGTTATAACTCAGGACTGTCATTATTTATTTTGTTGCTCAAATCGTTCCAGCCTCAGCTCTTGGGGCTCCTTCAGGTTGGCTCTTGTATCCTCCTAGCATGCTCCCATCCTTTTTCAAGGAGAAGTGGATTCTTATCTATTAATTCTATTTTATAAATGGGGAAACAGGACCCCAGAAAGGTGGAGTGATATTTCTGACAATCACATGGCTGGAATGTTGAATTTCATCCAGGGCAGGATCAGGACCAGGGATACTGGGAAAGCTGCTCTTTTTTTCCTTTTTACTTGGATTGCTTTAATTCCCTCCTTAATAGGTAATAGAATGAACCAAATAATCCACGATTCCTACTTGCTCAAGCCTGTAATTATCTACTTCTACATGGATATGAATTAGTAGACATTGGTTGTTTTATTGTTCGTATCAACAATGTTACCAAACATGTTTCAAATGGTAGCCCTAAACGAAAAACAAATTTCAATACAGCCACATTTCAATTAAGCCTGACTATGTGAATTATGCCAAATATAAAACCAAAACTTTCAGTTATAAGATGGACAAATTCTGGGGATCTAATGTACAGCTACCATAGCTACCAGTATTGCACTGTCCACCTGAAATTTGCTAAGAGAGTAGATCTCAAGTGCTCTCACCGCATACACAGTTAAAGGTAACGATGTGAAGTATTGGCTTTGTCAATCAGCTTGACTGTGGTGATCGTCTCACGATGCACATGTACATGAGAGCTGCTCCTTTTCTTGGCTTATTCTCACTTATATTCTGTATCTTTAGTTCCATTTATATGATATACATAAACAGAAACACACGTATATCAATTTGTACACGCATACATATTTTAATGAGATGATGGTATTATTAATTATTTTATTTTCTCTCAGTAGGAGACTAGATAGGGTTTCAAAGAGTGGAAATTGTGTAGATTTTGGCACCACATTAACTTCTGTTCAAATCTTTGTCCATTTTCTTGAGCAAGTTATTTCATTTCTCTGACATTTTTCCTGATCTTAACATAATGTAGCAGCACCTATTTTGTTTTTAGCTCTTTATAGGGATTTGAAATAATGAATGTTGAAAAAGTGGCTATCAGAGCTTTGCACCTGGGAGACTGTCAATGGAAGTTGTTGTGATAATATTTCATTATTTTATTGCTACTCCCATTCACCCTTTCCAGTTATTTTATAGAAGGCCAGTTAATTTTTACCTCTTTCAGTTTTTGACTCGCAGCCTTTAGCATGAGGATTCATCCCAGAAGGAAGAAACATGCAAATTCTTAGACACTAATGGGTCTGAGAGCAACTTTCAGGCAAGTACTTGCCAAGGATCTGTTTGTACTATAAAATAGAAAATGGGAATATTCTCTTATGTTCCTTGTTTATGTAAAACTGTTTAAATAAACCAAGCAGGTAGGTTGAGTTTTACAGTCTTGAAACTCTAGTAGGTGTCAGTAGACTCTTTTTGTAAGTGAATTTAGCAGTAACATGTGGCCTCCCAGCTTACTAGCTCTCAGAGAGTCCTTATAACTTCAGACTGATGTGTGTTGGGTCTACAGTTACAGATAAACTCTTTTCGATCCTTCAAAGCCATTGCTTAGAGTGCTGAGGCCGTCACCACCCAGAGTTGGTTGTTTATGGATGAGAAACACTCTTAAGATAGTGATCATTGTGACATTGATTAGTGTCCATCTGTCTCAGTCTATTCAGGCTACTACAGCAAAATAACCATAGACTGGATGGCTTATAAACAAAAGAAATCTCTTTCTCACAGTTCTGGAGGCTGGGGGTCTGAGGTCAAGGCACCGGCAGATTCGGTGTCTGGTGTAGGCCCGATTCCTGGTTCATAGACGGCCATTTTCTTGCTGTGTCACCTCTCATGGCGGAAGGGGTGAGGGAGCTCTCGGGGGTCTCTTTTATAAGGCCACTGATCCCATTCTTGAGGGCTCCACCCTCATGATCTAATCACCTCCCAAAGGGCCCACGTCCTAATAGTATCACACTGGGGGGGTTAGAATTTCAACATGTCCATTTTGGGGCACACAGACATTCAGTCTGTAACACCATCAGGGTTGTCTTCAGTGGCCCGCTTTGCTGAAATTGCTGCTAATTGAGGGAATTGAGCGTTATCTTTGGAGAGGTGGGTTCCACAAGGGTCCTCTGGTTTTTCTGGGCAGCTCCATCCTGGAGTAGGTAGGCCGCCCTGAATTTATTCTGCGCCAGTTCTATGGGTCTAGACTTGATTCAGTTATGAAAGACTGTAAATAATATGTCTGATGTTTTTATACATCTAGCCTGATCTGTTCATGATTTTTATAAGTACCAAAATTAAAGTCATTTTATTTGTTCCATTGCTTTCTTTATTTAAATTATGAAATATTTTAACCTTTTAACAAAAAATTAACAAGTAAGGCCACTTATTTAAACTTAAAATTGCTAATGTAAAAATTGAAAAGCAAAACTAATTTCATTTAAGAGAAGGGTACTAATGCACTAATATAAAGCAATTCATAAACCCAGTAGAACTTATGGCATTTGGGATATGGCTTTAACTGACATATGACTCCATATAAATATAAGTGTTCAAAAATAGGATCAGAATAACCCACTTCAAGTAGTTTTTAAAAACAAAACAAAACCCAGTTATGTATAGATGAGTTATTTCACTTCATTTCTTAAGATAAAAATGAGTTCTACCATTTTATTCTCATTCATGCACATTTGCCTCAGCAGGAAGAACATTTACTCTAAAGTAATTTGAAAAAAATTAACAACTAAACCCAGAAATGTTCATTTATGTTATCAGACATGATACAACATGGCACTCCTTAGTAACTGTTTAGAAACTAGATTTTCTTATTTTGCTTTTAAGTGCATAATATGGCTTGACATTTCCCCCATTTTTTATGCACTCCATTATAGTAAATTTCCAAAACTCTGAGGAAATATCTTCAAGTTCAACATTTATTGGTGTTCTCCTAAATAATGTCACAGGCTTTAAAAATATGTCATTATAAAATGATTCTTATTCAATCCTGACTTACCCAATACATATTTTGCCTTTGGAGTTTTTTAAACTATTGGACAAAGTATTTCCATTGATGGGTGCAATATTAAGTATATGGCCCATTTGTATTATTATCAAGCAGCGTTTTCTTAAAGTCTGGTCCATGGACCACCTGGTCCAGAGCTACTTAGCATGCTTGTTAAAAAAAGACAGATTCCTTGGTCCCCTCTAGATTTATTGAATCAGAGTCTTTGTTGATGTGACCCAGGAATATACATTTTAAAAAAGCAACTTGGATGATTCTTATGCATGCTAACATTTGAGGTCCACTGTAAGGATGTATTAGAAGCTTTTTTAAAGAAGAGATGTAAAGTGTGAAGGAACAGCATTTTAAGATGTCAACCAAGTAAATTAATAAAGGGTAGCTTTTTCAGTTTAAAATGAAGAAGTAGGGCAGAACAGTTTTTCGAGCTCCTCTAGCCCTAAAATCCGTCCCTTGTAAATGCTCTGAACATTGCAGTTTCATTGTACTCAGGCTTCTGAGAAGGCTCTACTTTGTCCTTTAAACTGGTTGCAAGTGCTTCTGTTAATGACTCAAAAAAACCCATAAATTAATTTTTTAAAATCATTTTTAATGGCAATCAAATATGGAGCTTAGATATTGTATTTGAGTTGTTTTTCATTTCTTCAAGGTCTTGGCATTTCAAAGTCAATCTGATATTGGCTAACTGGGGTGGGGTAGGGAAGAGAAAATACCATTCATTAATCCATCCAATGGGACATTTTGGGTTTCAAATTTTCAAAACCTTGGAAGTTAACATCAAGGCTTAGAAGCTAACGTCAAAGTAAATACAAAACAGTTTCTCTTGGAGATAAACATGAAAAATGAAAATTGTAAGGGAGTAACTTGAGGATGAGATCCAGCTCTCTGATTAATTTAATCTTTTGGCATTCTAGTTCTTAATACTAGGAACTAATACATTCCTTCTTTTTATGGTTCTACCCAGAGAGCAAGGGGGAGTTTGTATATCTCCTTTTGACTTGGTACTTTGAGCTACCATTAAAGAAGGCCCTATTTATTTTTCAATAGTCTATATATTATTTATTTAGTCACAAGAAATTGTGCAGACATTTAATATCAATGCGGGAAACAGACAAGCAACTTCTACTTGCTACTTGAGAAGACAGCATAAGGAGGTGATTGTCAGACTGACAATAAATGTCACCCAAGTTGTGTGCTCTGCATATGCAAAGACCATTTTTATAGGTACAACTGTACTTATGTGTCACCTTCCTAAAGTAAGAAATATTAGGTTGAAGCAGACAGCTTCATTGATATTTCTTTAAGGCAAGGGTTTTTTTCTTTTTTCTTATTATTCCTTCCCTCCCTCTCTCCCTTCCTCCTTCCTTCGCTCCCTCCTTCCTTCCCTCCTTCCTTTCCTTTCTTTCTTCCTTCCTTCTTTCCTTCCTTCCTTCCTTCCTTCCTTCCTTCCTTCCTTCCTTCCTTCCTTCTTTCCTTCCTTCCTTCCTTCTTTCCTTCCTTCCTTCTTTCCTTCCTTCCTTCCTTCCTTCCTTCCTTCCTTCCTTCCTTCCTTCCTTCCTTCCTTCTTTCCTTCCTTCTTTCCTTCCTTCCCTCCTTCCTTCCTTCCTTCCTTCTTCCTTCCTTCCCTCCTTCTTTCCTTCCTTCTTTCCTTCCTTCCTCCCTCCCTCCCTCCCTCCCTCCCTCCCTCCCTCCCTCCCTCCCTCCTTCTTTCCTTCCTGCCTTCCTTCCCTCCTTCCCTCCCTCCTTCCTGTCACTCCTCCTCTGTTCAGGAAGGAGACGGCAACAGGTACATTATTATCTTTCTGCCACCGGAGATGTTTTATTGCATTCAGAGAGTCTAATGGGCTATTGAAAGTAGATCTTGTTTTTTGTTTAAAATTTTTGTTCTTTTTTTGTGGGGGAGAAAGTTTTGCTAGAATCCCCTTGGACAGAAAAGGAAAACTGGGAATGGAAAATATATACATTTATAACTCACCTTTCATCTGAAGGGCTTTTGTCTACTTCACAGGATGTTATAATCTATTATCAAAAAATGTTTAGTGCAACTTATAGAAACATTATGACAGTACAGCTTGTGTGATCCAACAGAACTTTGATAAACTCTAGGCTTAAAAGGAGAAGGGATATAAAGGCAGGTCTGGAGAAATGAGAAAGAAATGATGGTCGTTTTGACAAGGAGTGAAATATTTGATTCACCGTTTTTGTGAATTCCAACGAGCTTTGCTCTCCTTTGCCCAGAGAATCTAGCAGGAAATTGAGTTTGAGCAAGGGTGCAAGTTGAAGGTTCGATATGCCCTTTTGACTTGTGCCCTGTGTGGAAGGAGAGAGTACGCTAGGCAAACATTTGGACATCGCACTGAAAGGAAATAAAACACACTTTACAAGTCAGTTATTCTGTTGACTTCACGTTGTTTGCTAGAAGTCGTTTCCCTTTCATTATTCCATTGCCTATCAAGGCTTCTCCTCTGCATCTAAGGTGCCGACTCTGTCAGGAATAGTCTGTGAGTAGCTTAATGTCTGGCTCTTGTGCCCCTTCTGTTCCTTATGGATGTGGCACATGCGTCTCCTCTCTTCCTGGGGCCCGTGTCGGCATCCCCCAAAGAGCAAACATAGGTGCATTTACCTCATTTTCTTCAGAGGAACTCTTCTCAAGTTGTCTCCAAAGTTTCAGTGTTTTAAGGTAAAAGGAATGAGATACAGGGGTTCTCTAGGAGAATTTAACATTTTTTGTTTTCATTTCTATGGTAGTTGAAATACCTTTACTTGTATATAAGCATAATCAGAAGGAGTCTTATATTTTACTCCGCCAGGCAATTTTAGTTGTCTTTCATTTGTGATCATGATTCATTTTTGGCACCAAGTATTATTCTTTAACCTATCACCAGTGAGTGGTAGGACAGAGGCTGACTAAATGTTTAAGTGATGTGTTGGGACCTCACATGAATCAACAGTCTACATTCCTGAGAGTTTTGCTGTAGCTAAATAAAGGAAAGCACATGTTTGTCTGAAAAGAATCTGTACTCCAGCAGCCAGTACTGTATGCACAATGGAAGCACCAATTTCATTTCACCAAAACATTATTACTTGATATTAAGTTATTATCACTAATTTGAATTTTATTGGCTTTATATTTTTAATTTGTATATATGTAAGTGTTCTGCAGTTATATACAACTCTTAGCATAAGCAAAGTTATTCCTAGTTTTATGTGGGTACATATAAATATGTAATATAACGAAATGTAATAAAAATAAATTTGTAGGTAATATTTAGCTAACATAATTAAAAAAAACCCTTTATTTGTCCTTGAGTGATGTGAAAGATAAACACAGCAATACATTGCCTGAAGCGGTGAAAACAGAGTTTCTTCAGTCACTACTGACAGTGGGGGGAAAAGCTGAGTCCATTCTGCTTTGTGCAGAGGTGACTGGATGATGTAAAGGTAGAATGGGGGGCGGGGAACAGCGGGGGCCGAGCAGAGTCAGGGAAGTGAAAAAGTACAAAAAGCAGTAAGGGGGTTGGTCCATGTATGTCTGAGTTTGCTAATTGCTGCTTATCCAACCTCAGGCTCCTACTCTCCCAGGAGACCCGGAGACAGGGGCCCTATCTTGAGGTGGGCTGGAACAAACAGACGGTTCTTCTGGTAGCCCTGAGTTTTCTAAGGCAGGGACTTTCAGGGGTACAAGGGTCTCCCTAGAGATGTGGCCGTGAGCTGTTAGAAATAGGTTAGTATTTGTTCAAGTCTTTATAGGACAAGGTTCAGGCCCAGTCGAGAAGAAGGCTCAGAGGAGCCTGGCTAGAGTTTGGTCAAGGAGAAAACCTTTGTCAGTGATAGTTACAGAGTGGCAGTATGTCCTCACTTTCTTACGATAAACAGTGACTGCTGTGTATTAACCATTGTTGAGAGAACTTGATTTTAAAATCTTAACTGAAAAACATATGAAAAATTATGCTGGTTTGTTTCAGGGCCGAGATCTGGACTACAAAATTCAGGAATATAAAGAAGC
Organism: Rhinolophus ferrumequinum; assembly: GCF_004115265.2. NCBI lineage: Eukaryota > Metazoa > Chordata > Mammalia > Chiroptera > Rhinolophidae > Rhinolophus > Rhinolophus ferrumequinum. Next base: position 32,115,136 of record NC_046300.1, read on the forward strand.
TGGAAAAACCTTTCTAGAAAGTCAAATAATAGAGTGGTTTATCCAGCTGTTGTTGGGAGTTGACTACATGCATGAAAGGTATGTTCATTTGCTACTGGGGGACAGAATTTCTTTTTAACAGTCATGTCTGAATTTGAAAAATGACTTTTGGGGGATAGAATGAAAAGGAAACAGGCCCAAATGGTAAGTGACTATAGCTAAACATCTATAATATGCTTTTGTGTGAGGAAACATTTTGAATGATTGTATCTAGAAGATTTACTTGAATAGCTTTTGGTTGTTGTTCTAGAAACCAAGTTGGCCTTTAATACAAAACAGAAGCTTGTATTAAACACATCCCCCTATATCTGATCACCTCTCAGATATCTTTAGCATGCTATGAATTTCTTATATGTTACCGCAGGCTTGAGCTATAAATACCCTAGGATGCTACAAATGAATTGCATGTTCGCCTTGGAGTGTGGCAGCGCACGTTTAGCTATGTGTTCACTTCCCAAGATGAGCTAAGAAGATATTCTTTGGCCTCAGAGAGATAAGTACTTAGACCCAAAGTCAGTTTTGATGTGAAATAGCTGATAAAGAAGGTCAAAGTATGTTTTGTGAGTTCAATTGTCTATATAATTTGTATTTACAATCTGGGCCTCAAAAATGTATTTTAAAACTTTTAATTATTTTTTGTACAGGTCAAAAGTAAGACATTTTAGATGTTAAATGTTTCACAGACCCATAAAATGGTATGAACACATTTGAAACGATGAACATATGTAGATAAGAGTAGATGCTATGAGATGTCCATGTTAGCTTTCAATTTAGGAACATGCAGTAACATTCTTCTTAAACAAAAATGAAAATTTATAGGTACACCAAGGTCTGGCAATCCATGGATGTCAAATAGCTTCAATGTGTCATTTGTAGTATCTGATTGCATAAAAATAATTGGATTATTCTGTGCTTTGTCATGTATCTTTTGAAACACGTGCTCCATGATACAGGTAGCCACTGACTTATTGACAATAATCTGTATTGACTTACTGACAACTCATAACAACCTTTTGATTGATGTAAAACTATCCTAAGAGATCATGATAAAAGAATATCAAATAATCTTTTAATAAACCCAAAGCTGTTGCATGTAGGACATCGTTGTACATAGAGTTTATATTGCTATTTGTTTTATTTTATTTTTTACTATTCCATGGCATATTTATTGGCTTATACATAAGGAAAACAACACATATAAAGATGCCAACTTTGGCATTCTGTGTGCAAAATAGGAAACTGAAATCTTATTCATTTAGGAATCCAAATATTTTTGATACATGTGGGTCTACTTACTACTAGTTAAAATAAGTGAATTTAAAATAATCCTTCAAAGAGAGGATTTAAATTTTTTTCCAAATCTTTCAACATTCCAAGAAAGTCATTAAATGAGGCTAAATGTTTGAATTTGTGGATCTGTGAATCTGAAATACTATCCTTTGTGATTCAGATAACAAATGATGATATTTCTTATTATGCTATTAAAACCAATTATTGTAATTTCAATTTTATATTTAAGTTTATTTATTCCTCTATTAAATAGTGATACATTTTTTAAATGGCCTAACTTCAAAGAGTTGTTAGTAAAGTACCAGAGATAAAACTTGTACCTAAATAACTATAAACCGTGTATCATGGTGGATATATAAGATTGTGAGTCTCGACTATGTACTGTATTATGGCCTGGGTAAGTTGCTTAACCTCTCTGAGCCTTTGTTTCCTCATCTATAAAATAGGGATAATAAGGGGATTCTTCTTTACTTACTTACAAGGCTGTAGGGAATATGCATTGAGATATTACACATTTAAAAAGTGTGCAAATAGTTAAGCCCTATATAAATGTTGTTGTTTTTTGGTTGTAATTCAGTGTAGAAATGAGGACCACCAGAAAGGCCAAAAAAAGCTCTTGACAATAACAAGTGTTAGCAAGGATGTGGAGCTACTGAAAGTCTCTTACGTTGCTGTTAGGGTATAAATTGGTATAACCATTTAGGAAAAATGTTTGATAGTACCTCCAAAAGCTGAACATTCACATACCCTGTGACCCAGTAATTCTATTCCTCAGATGATAAATGAGTACCTATGTCCAACAAAAGACATATACAAAAATATCCATAGAAGCCTTATTTGTAGTAATCAAAACACTAATAAATGTCTGTTTACAATAGAATGGTTCAATAAATTGTGGTATATTCATGCAATGTAATACTACTCTGCAGTAAAAAAAGAACACACAATTGGTATGCATGATGTGGAAGAATCTCAGAGACATGATGTTGGGTAAAAACCCAGATGCAAAAAAATGCAAACTATATGACTCCATTTATATGAGGTCAAAAACAAGCAAAATTACTCCATGGTGAGTCAGAATAGGGATTAACTTTGGAAGGGAGTTTTAACTGGAAGGGACACAAAGAAACCTTCTGGGATGTTGGAAATGTTCTATATCTTCATCTGGGTGGTAAATTACAAAGATGATTTTATATATATATATAAAATATATATATTATATATACATAATATATGTATAAATTATATATATAATTTATATTATATATTTATATATATTATTTATATATTATGTAATATATATTATATATTTATATATTTTTATATATAAATTATATATATAATTTATATTATATAATTATATATTACATATAATTATATATATAAAATATATAAATATATATTATATATTATATATACAACTATATAAATATATATATTATATATTATGTATACAAATATATAAATATATATATTATATATTATATATACATATAAAATCATCTTTGTAATTTACATATATTGTTATATATATATATCTAAGAGAGATATCTCAGAGATAGAGAGAGAGAGAGAGCAGAAAGTAGAAGTGAGGTCCTAGATCTTGGGAAAACACTAAGACTTATCTGCTGTTAGGTTCTTCCAGGATCTGAGCCTTGACTCAGAAACTCAGGTACAGGAAGATTATCTAGGAGGTGATCTCAGGAAGCAGAAGCTGTGGAGCGGGGGACAGAGTGGGATGGGGAAGTGAGAAAATCCACACAGGGCACATTTTGAGCTGGTCGCTGCTGTGGGTAGAAGGATGTTGAGAGGCAGTATTCTTCCATATGTTCTAGGTTTGGGGCTCCTCTTTTTGCTTTCTTGCAGAGTTTTTTTGAAAACTCTTGCCCATATATGACTATTGTTTTCTGGCACTATTATGAATTTTCTCTTGTAAAGTTCCTCATGTTTCTGGGAATTTGGGGTGGAAAGGGGAGGAAGGTAGCTCCGTCTTGATCCAATCTCCAGAATAGTTTTTAAATGGAGAAATGCTGTATGTTATTCCTGATCATAAATATATAATCTTTTCACTTGTGTTCTTTTTCAATGTTTATTTTCTATAGATCTAAAATATGTTTCCTATAGTAAATAAACTATCTTAATTATCTGTTTTTAAAGCAATTTAAATCCAAGAGAATGATTTCATTGACATATGGCATAGACACCTGTAAAGATTAATGTAAAAAGCTAAGAATATTCACAGTTCACTAAAGGCTACCTAGAGAATATGGCACTAAACTCATTCCTGCTGTTTGTGTTCTGAGGCTCATCACCAGCTCTCCCAAGCTTCCATAGGCTGGTCCAATATTTGAGGGACTGTGGAACCTTGGACAAAGCTAGAACTGTACCCTCTCTGAAAGTGCAGTCCTGTAGCCTTTCTTCTCTTTGTTCCAATTAATTGTCTAGTTTTGAAACATCATCTCTCGATGCCACAGCAGAATAGAATTGGGCAGATGGGAACTCCCTGGGAGCTGACAATGTCTTGTTCATCTTTTGTTTTTGCTGCCAGTGCTAACACAGAAACCACAAAACAAAACAAAACAAACAACTCCCCCCATTTCTGTTGAAGGGTGTGTTCAATTAGTCTAGATTTTTTAAGAAAACAGACAGAGCAGCCTCTGTACAGAGAGCCCATTTGCTGGTGACCCAAAGGCCTTGCTGATTTTTGTGCTTTCACAATGGAATGGAGACCAGGGCAGGGGCATTGCCTCCTCACCTAAAAGCCCACACATTTCCCCAGCCAGTATTGTGCAAATGGCTAAATATTCCCTGAAAGGTGGCATGAGGAATTTATTTTTAATGTCGTGAGGCTCCCAGGGAAAAGGCCTACTTGTGAATACAGGTCAGTAAGTATGTCAGGAAGCGGAGGTGTGCTGCCCTAGGTTTGAAGATGGAAAAGCAAAGGGAAGTTGTGGTATCTGTGGTGTTACTGGAGATTCCTGCTTTTTTCTGGTTCCCACTTCTTAAGGATGTCCTGAGGTCACTTTAGGAGACCCCACCCCCATGCCAGGTGTAGGTGACTGCTGCTGTGTTGTCAATAGTTACATTGGAGAGGACTTGACTACAACACAGAGGGCTCCTCATGGTCGTGAGGGCCCACAGCACAGGTGAGGAAGCCAGACAGGTGCCCCTGAGTCTAGGACAGAGGCTGCATGGCTGACCAGCAACGGAGCTGTCTGGGCCGTGCATCACTAAGGAGTCACTGCATGTGCCAGCACCTTCAGCAAGAAGCGTTCGCAATCCACCCTGAGACCCTCCCCCAGACGAAGGACTGATCTGTAGGGAAGGGAGTGATGTGTCAGAAACTATTCAGATAAGGGCTGAGGGAGAGATGAGGGTTATACTGCCCGTACCTTATCCACAGTCCTATCTCAGGCTGGGAGGTGAGAAACCCCTGCTCTCTGCTGCCACAGACTGTTCTTCACTCTAGTTGGTCCCGAAGGCTGGAGGACATAGAAAATGTCCTGCTCGAGGAGACAGAGGCAGGAGCTCTGCATGTATTTGACCACAACCATCACCTAATGTTAATCAGGTCGCTTAATTCTCTTGGGCATAATAAAACTTAGCAATGAGAAGGACCTACCACCACTCCTGGTGATATGGTGTGGAACGTATGAGGTAATAGATAGACAGCTACGGTGAGCTTTTAGGAAGAACGATTTTATATAAGTTGCCTATATTACTGGTCACCTTGTTATTTCTTGGATTTGATGTTCATATACTCCAAAGGAAAGGGTGTTAATCAAGTCTTAAGACTTTCTTGATGGAACTATTTTTTGCTTACTCTAACCCCAAAGTCAATAAGTTATACTTTCAAATTAGTTGTTCTGTTGCATAGAATTTATTATTCCCTTACCATAGTTCCAGCCAATTATTTCTCATAACCTCTTTCTAATATTAACTTTTTTCTTAAAAATCCAGTGCTGCTTTACTTGTTTACATATTTATATATGTGAGGGCGGCTAATGTATTTATTATCTGTAGCTCATCTTCTACTTGTCTAATCTTCAGGTAAATTTCTCTTGAATGTATTACTTATTCCAAGTTCATAGTGACCAGTCCCCTGGTCACCTCTCTAGCTCACTATTCCAAATTCTAAACCCTTAGACTCTGACTTCCTGGGTACTTATAGCTGAAAGAGACCCAGTACCTGCTCCTTGAATCTGTAATCAACAGCTGCAAGGACTAAGTGAATCAACCTAAGATGCTTTTAAGTGCAACTAACAGAAGCAGCTTAAACAATAAAAAAAAATTCACTGTCTCACCTAAAAAGAAGTATTCAAGGAGGATGGTTAACTCTGGTGGCTCAGTGGTACCCTTAGGGGTTCAGGTTCTTTCTATCTCTTTATTCCCATTCTCAGCATGGTTGGCTTTTGTAATCAAGCTTGTTCTTTCCTGGTTACCAAGATGGCTGTAGCACTACCACACATATCACGTTCTCATACAGCAGTAACCAAAGGCCAGACGAGCTAAGAGGGGCATATATCATCCTCTTCTTTTTGTCTTTTATAAGAGTAGGGGAGTATTTCCTACAAGCTTCCAGCAGACTTCCCTTATGTCTCATTGATGTTAAAATAATTTCCAAAACTTAGAAAAGGCAAAAGAGATTACTGGGTATTCTTTCAGTGCAGTGCCAGACTTAACTTTCTATCATCTGTGCTATTTTATAACTCTGAAGAGCAGAGCTTAACTTGAATATTTTTGTCAATAAGAGATGCAAATAATTTCTTTTCAGTGGAACAGATACCCTGGGGATGTGGTGTATGGCCCTGTTGGGCATGAACCAGTTTTATGTCTAACCAACAAGCATATCTTCCTATAAATACCCTAGTTTGTCAAACATTCTTTGACTCAGTTGTAACATCTTACTAGTTCCCTTGTTAATGAATGAGTTGAATAAAATCCTTGGCATGTGTTCATTTTATGTTTTCATGATATTTACCCTTTTGAAAATTATACTTTAACATTGGCCAGAATTTTGTCCCACCACATACCTAAACCAGTCACCCCAAAAGGAAAAGAGATTACCTCAATTTATTTCCCATACTTTCCTCCATATTCACATCCCAATCCCCACACTGCCCTTAACCAGCCAGGGCTGAGGAGGGCCCAGCCTCCCCAGGGCTCCTGGGGTTCTGAGGGTGAGGGAGAAGAGTAGGGGAGTGGTCTCTGGGGAGGCACTACGCAGGCCTACCAGGTACTGCCGGCCCTACCAGGGGCACTCCACGGGCAGGCATCGAGGCGGCCAGATTTTGTTTCACCCTCTGTAGTTAAATACAATTGTTTTCATTTTCACCAGTAAGTAGTCAACAACATACTCATGCACAGCCCTGCTGTAGACGTTGTTGGAATATGAGAAGGCAGGAGAGAATATTGATGAAATGCAATTTTCTATTGTTCTTTTTTTTAATTAACAAATGAGCCCTCACTAAATGGTATTTATCTTTGTACCAAGGATACTTTTTAAAAATCAACATACACTATTGACATCTGCCATGAGTGAAACAGACGTACGTGGGAATAGTCGTTTGTACAGCCAAACAGACCTGTTTGTACTCACAGCCTGTATGACGTGGGGGCAAACTACTCAGCCTTTCTAGGTGTTGATATCCCCATCTCCAGATTGGGCATAAAAATAGTAGCATACTGCTTTAGATTTTAGCACCTGGGGTTGTTTGTCCTAATGAAGTGGCCCAGACTATGTTGTTCAGTTTTATTCTTTCCTCTTCACTCTTAAAAGCCTGCTTATTCCTATCGAATTCTCTGAAGCCTTAAAAAGGGTAAAGATTATTTGAGTTAGAAGAAACACCTGCCGTCATCCCTAATTCTTCGCTTTATATACAATTCAGATTCCATTCCCTTTTTGAGTGTGTATCCATTTGTCTCCTATGGAGTGAAGTAGATGGACTCTGATTGGCTTTGCTTTGGCCCTGCTCTCAGTAATGATTTGCAGCTTTGCTCTGGAAGGCGGAGGTTTGACCATTGTCCTGACGTCATGACGCCTGTCTTATCATTAATTGTACTGGTTAAAAAAATTGTTTTTATACCTCATATTTATTTATGGTGTTAACTAATAATAGTACGATTTTGTACATAAGCGTAATCATTTGTTGGGAGAGAAATTTCCATATGACCTGGTAAACATTGGTAACCATTTATAATTATAAATAATTTTTAATAAAGTGATGATGGCTGGGTTCCCTTCTGCCATCTATTATAGATTTGTGTATTTTTTTTTATCTCTCCAACCTGATTGTAAGCATTATGGGATATATGTCCTTTTCTTACGAATCTTTATATATTTCCCACATTATATAGTATAGCACATAGCATGTAGTTGGCACTTATTATTTTTTTGGATTAATGAAGGAGCCCCCAAGATGGTATTCGTCTTTGTGCCAAGGATAGTGCTTTCTAAAATTAATACACATTTATTGATTTTTGTACCATGACAAAAGAACTGTGTGGAAGAGGAAAAGATGATGTACTCATAGACCTGGCCTGAGTGATTGATGAGGCTGCTGGAGGCATTGGTAGGGCCAGGTCTCGCAGTGTCTGGTAAGCCGTGTATAGGATTTTAGACTCTATTCCGGAAGCAGTGCAGAGTCAGGAGTGGTTTTAAAGTTGGGGGTTCAAGAGCAGATGTTCATTTTATGAAGCCACATCTCTGTTTCCAGCTTTAGTGTCAGGAATACTGTTCCCAGACTGGGGTCTCCTGTTTAGGCCTGGTGACTAGATACGCCATACTAATTGATGCCTGTTGTAACCATGAGTTGTTAGCAATGTCCTTTGTCAGGGAAGTACATAATCCATTTTGGAAAGATGTCAATCAAAAATAGTTTGAAAAGTTTAGGGACATATAAACCCAAGGATTCAATTAAGTTCAACTTACCAATGTTATTAAATGTCTACAGTGTTATAGGAGATAGTACAGGCGAGTGGGCCCCGGAGAGCTTATAATTTGGCAAGAATGGTTGGGCAACTGTCGAACATGGTGTCAAAAGAAGAGAAGTGGGAGAGCATGTCTAACGTGCTCATGATAGTAGGAATGGTGATTCGGAATTAGGAGAACGGGATAGGCAGGGATCCTTTTCTTAGCTTGGGCCTATAGGAAACAGGATTGGGCCTGGGGCAAGGATTGAAATGCTGATATCGTGATGGAAAGAGAACCGACTCTGGGTGGTTAACACACAATGAGCTATATAGTTGATGTATTACAGAATTGTACACCTGAAACCTATGTAACTTTACTAACAATTATCACCCCAATAAACTTTAATTTAAAAAAAAAAAGAAAGAAAGAAATGCTGATCCCTTCCTTGGGAGGTGGAGACCCAGGGTGGTGAGAATGAGGACAAATTGAAGCAAGGCAAGGATGTGAAGCAAAGTGAAGTGCTGTGTTATTGTACTGGCCGTCACTTCACAAAGAGCTGGGGAGAGACAACAGCAGTTTGCAATGCAGGCATATGTGCGTGCCTTATAGGCACATGGGCTGTGTGCCTTGGGAAGAGAAAGGAAGGGAACTTTATCTACTTATCTTCTTTATCCTCCGATTTCTCACTGGTTCACGCCAAGGGAGTTAACTCCCTTGCACGTTCAGGTTACATCATCTAGTTTCTTACATTGCCACTTGGAATGCTAGATTCCATATCCTGTGGTGTGGTGTTTCATTCTAGTCCAGATGTGGCAGGAGCCAGAGAGTCGGGCATTCCCTGGCAAGTGACTGAGTGACTTCCAGTACCTCAGGTGGGCAGCATCTTTGGAAGAAAGAAGGTAGGAGACTCTAAGGAGGTACATGAGGTTTATATCCAGTACAATCCTGAAGGACAGATAGAATTCTGAGAGGCAGGGATGATAAAGGAAGGCATTTAATATAAGCAGTGACACAGAGGAAGAAACATGGGCTGCATTTAAGATAAAGCAAGTGCTATATTGGCTACAACAGAGATATGACAGTTTCTTGGCCCAGATGTTTTTGGCTTGTAAATGAATTCTTGAGGCTTTTTTTCCCCCTTTAAAAGGTACTCCAAATATGTAACTAAACGTTTAATCCTTCATTAGATTGTTCATATGATTAAATTAACCAACTGGAAAAAAATCCTTTGTCAGGCCATTTCTTACAGATGTATAAATAGGTAGAAGAGGATGCTGAAAATGGAGAACTCCAAATGCTAGGCTGTCCTTGATTCAGCCAAAAGCAGGGGTCAGAAGGGTCTTGAGTAGAGTGGGGGGTGGAAGAGTGAGGGGGAGGGCAATGCAGTTTAAACCACTCCCAATAGTTCTGTCTTGTTGTTCTTGAAGTAATCTGTATAACTCAACTGCTGTTTTCACTGTTCAATCATTCATCTTTGCTTGATAGCCTCACACAGACTTTTCCTTTTTGATATATTTGTGGTGGCAGTAACAACAGCAATGTGAGCAATAACAGTAACAACCATCACAGCCATGGCTCATTCACCTTTCTGCTCTAATGTCACTTTCTCTAAGCACTTCCCTGAGGACCGATCTAAACTAGCATCTCCCTACCCTGATTAGTCTCTAGACCCTGTCCTGCTTTATTGTTTTAATAGCCTTAATTGTTAGTTGACATCATGCACATCTGCTCATTTAGTTGTTTTCTGCCTATTTACCTTACCAGAGCAAAGCTTAATGAATGCAGATAATTTGTTTATCTTGGTCAGTCATTTGCCAGTGGCAGGCACTGTTCTGAGCACCATATTGGATTCTGATTTAACTTCATTGAGGCCAAAGAGTGTGTGGACTATATGGTGCTGATTCTTTGTATTCTGTTGAGACTTGCTTTGTGGATTAGTTCGTTGCCAGTTTTTGAAAATATTTCATGTGTGCCTGAAAGGAGCTGCATTTTAAAATTTTTTTATGAAATATTCCATTTATGTGGATGAGCTCCAGATAATTGTGTTTTTGAAATCTATAATTGTGTTCTTCAAATCTATATCCTTATTAATTCTTTTTGTTTGCTGAATCTATTAATTACTGAGGGAAATATGTTAAATTTCCCATTATGATTGTAAATTTATCAATTTCTTCTCAAATTTCTATTAACGTTAATTTTTCACTATATGTTTGAGCCTATGTCATAAGTTGCGCACAAGTGCAGAATTTTAAAATCTTTCCAGTGTATTATTTTTTATTTATTATGGAGTGATACTCTTTAGCCTTAATTTACCTAATATTGCTTTTTTTTAGCTTTATTTTGCTTAGAATATCTTTTCTATCCTTTTACTTTCAACCTTTCCATGTCCTTGAGGTTTAAATGTGTCCTTTAAAGCATTTTTTTTAAAATAGGTCGTCCTGTTTCTCTGTTTTAATTTTAGTCTTTTGTGATTAACAATATATGGAAATTATTTCTACCATTTTATTTTGTTACATTTCTTTTTCTCCTTCCCTATTTTCTTTGGATTGGTCAGGTTTTGTTATTCCCCTTTTCTTCTACTAGTTTAAAAGTTATACATTTCATTCCTATTGTTTTAGTGTTTACCCTTCAATTATTAAATGTATACTTGAATAAATAAAGTTTGAAGTTAAACACTGTATTTACCCTTTTCTTGAACATAACAAAAACTTTAATTACATTTCTCCTTCCATTTATATTCTTGTTATTCAGGATTACAGTTCTATTAGATTGGTGCAAAAGTAATTGCGGTTTTTGCAATTGTTTTTAACCCTTCAAACCAAAATTACTTTTACACCAACCCAGTACTTTCTCTTAATATTCCACAAATTAGGGATTACCATTCTCATGGGTTTTAAGTTGATACTTGCTTAGATTTCCTTACACTTATTACTTTCTTTGTTCACCACTCCTTTTTGCATCCCACTTCTTCTTTTTGTGGCCATTTTCATTCTCCCCCAAACAAATCCTTAAATTATGTGAATTGAAAACACTATCAGTTTTTTGTTTGCTTGCTTGAAAATATCTTTGTTTTTTATGTGTTCTTTAATAATAATTTGCCTATTACTTTAGCTAAATATTTCATATTGAGCTGATATGATAATATATTACCTACTATTTATTAGGCATAAAATTCTAAGTTGATAGATATTTTGTCTAACACAGGGGTGTCCAAACTTTTTTCAACGTTTTTCACCAAGGGCCATATGCCGTACAATACACAAATAGCTGGGCCACTCACTCGAGGTGAAGTCCGTATTGCCTCACCTGGTTTATTTAAGTAAACTAAATATATTTTTGGAATTTGCTGCGGGCCAATTAACAGTGGATCATGGGCCGCAGTTGGCCCACGGGCCACAGTTTGGACACCCCTGGTCTAACACTTTGAAAATACTATTCCTCCATCTTCTGGATTCTGTTACTGATGTTGAGAAGTCACTTTCCATCTAATTGCCATTTTCATTAAAGTAATCTCTTTTCTTTCAGCTTGTTCTCAATATCTTCTCTTTGTTGTTGGTGTTCTCTAGTATTAGAAGATTTTGTCCAGTTGTAGATTTCTTTCTTTCTTTTCTTTTTATTCTGCTTGAGATTTGCTTTGGATCTGAACTCTTGAATTTATGTCTTTCTAGATTCTGAAAATTCCCATCATTTTCTTTTTGGATACTGCTTCTCCCCTAATCTCCTCTCTCATTTCAGAGTGTCTGTTAGATGCGTGTTGGGGTTTCACATTCTCTTCTCCATTTCTATGAGCTCCTTCTAGGGATCCATTTACACATATGTGAGAACTTTTAAATCATATTTTATATGTCTCCTATACTCCTTTCTATGTTTTTCTCGTGTGTGTGTGTGTGTGTGTGTGTGTGTGTGCCTTAATCTGAATATTTTCCCTAACCATTATTTCATTTTCTAAACCCTCTCTTTGACTGTGTCTAATTTGCTTTCAAACCTATCTACTGAATTCTTAATTTTAGTAAATATATTTGTTTCAATTCTAGAATTTTCATTCAGTTATTTTTTAAAATGCATTTAGAATCTATATGGTGAAATTCTCCATTGCGTCATTTATTTTCCTGAACATATTAATCATAGTTACTTTTAACTCCTTGTTTAGTAATTCCAATGGGTGGATCACCTATGGATTTTTATTCTATATCTGTTTTTTTTTCCTTTAGCTTTTGGTCATCAGGTCTTGTCTCTACCAGGCATACCTGGTAGTTTTTGAATGAATGCTGGACAATATATGTGAAATAGTATAGAGGGGTTGGATGATGTTATCATCTTCTGGAGAGGATTTAATTTTTTTCTGGTTGGTAGTTACAGTAAGGAAAGATCATCTCAGTTCAATCAGGGACTGAGATAGTTTAAGGCTGGTTTCACACTTTGTGAGGACTGGTCTGTTTCTAGACGTAGTCCTTCTATTTCTAAGCAGTCCTGTAGGGTTTCCAGTTGAAGGCTTTAGTTACTTTCCAAGACCCTTCTTCATCTGTGTGAATCTACTGAAAGCTCCACTTAGTTTTGTAACCTCTTAGCAGCTGTTTTTTTCCTTAATGTCTTACCCCTAAACAGCTTAAGATTCAGCATGTGCCTCAACGGTAAAATCTATGCAGAAAGTCATACTCACTTCTCTTTTGTCTCTTTTGTCTGGAAAATGTGTCCCTCAAATCCTGGCTGCCTTTGTAGCCCTGAATTATCATTTTTGTCTTCCAAGCCCAGTGAAACTGCTGCAAACTCTAGGCCACAGCATTCTGCTTGTGCCGAGTGCGGGAAATGTTTGGCTCACCTCAGTGCACTTCCCTTCTCTCCAACTTCTGGCTTCTCAAGTACTGACTCCCTTAGTTTGCCTTAGCTGATCTCTGGTATCTTAAAAGAGTTATTTTTTTAAGAAAAAGATTATTCACCTTTTACGTTGTTTAAATTTTTTAGTGTTCTCTATGCAACTGTGGAAGGTGGTAGATTTAGTGTGATGTAAGCTTACTCCATCATAATTGGAAGCTGAAGTTTTATTCTTGAGTTTTTAATTTCAATAATCACATTTTCCCCTGGAAATTATATTCGGTTGTCTCTCAAATCATAATTTTTGAGGGGATAGTATCCTCTTTTTATCTTATGTCTTCTTTTCCTTTTTTAATGATTTTAATGACTGAAAATATACTTAGTTTATAGTTTAAATCCTATTAGATTATCTGAAATTCTCAGGGGTGTAATTTCACTTATGTTATCTGCTGACTCTTAGTTTGCATTTGCTTCTGCCAGATGCCCCAAGAGGGTATTAGCAGCTGAGGACCAATTTTTATGTTAATTTCTTAGTTTTAGAATTTCTGAAACCATATAGCTATTGCATATATGAATCCCAAATGTGAGCAGAGACATATGGTTACAGACTATGAAAGGAGATATATTTTTTCTCTGCTCACAGTTCAGACCTATACAGATAAGCTTTCTTGTCATTTTGTTTACTCATGAGTGAATGTTTCTTACATTTCCTTTTACTTAAGGTATGGACCACATATAGGATTCTGACTTCATGTATATATATAATATTATATATAATTAATAAATATTATACATATATTATATATATGTATTTATATATGTATTTACATATATGTATGGAATATATGTATTCCAACTCTCCATATTACATTACATGGGCTCAGTCAGTGTCTTAGCTCTTGTTTCTGTAAGGCCATTAAAGCCAGTTACTTAGACCAGCACAACTCACTAGGGCAGTTGAGAAATCAGCACCTACTACTCACTTTGAATTTCAGTTTTCTTTTTGTATAATCCTCAGGGACTTGCCTCATTTTCTTGTGGGCTCAGCTGTGCATATGTGAAGATATTTGTATACCTTATTCAACATTTTTAGGTGTTTTTTAGGCAGAAGTTTTCAAGTTGTCCAGTTCTCCATAATTCCATAAATTAAAGTCTTAACTGACATAATTTACATTGCTGGCTTATAGTAAAATTTAATAAATATCTATTATTAAATTTCATTATCAACATTATTTCCACAAATATATAAAACCTGAACATTTGGGTTATAATATATAATAGATTATATATGTAACATATATATGTAATAGATTATATATTTGTAGTAGATTATAGAGCTTTATGATAATTAGTCTAAAACTGAGTATACGGTTATTGAATATAATAATGTACACATCATGCTACAAAAGCACAGTAAAATCTGGCCTATTGAAATAGTTGAGACCATTTCACTTTTTTCCTAATTACATGTTCCACTGACTTTAAAAACTTTTATTTATTTACTTATTATTTATTAAATTAATTGGGGGTGAATTGGTTAGAAAAATTATGTAAGTTTCAAGTGTACAATTCTATAATACATCATCTATATATTGCATTGTGTGTTCACCACCCAGAGTCAGTTTTCCTTCCATCACCATGTATATATATATATATATATATATATATATATATATATATATATATATATATTTTAAATTCCTTCTCAGGGAAACAAAAAAATGTTGTGGCTTTGTAGCTTTTAAACATTTAAAGATATATCTACGAGAGTGTATATTTATATGTGAATTACTTCACATACACCCATATATATTACTATGTTCCCCCCAAAATAAGACCTAGCTGGACAATCAGCTCTAATGCATCTTTTGGAGCAAAAATTAATATAAGTAAAATTATATTATAGTAAAATAAGACCAGGTATAACATAATATAATATAATATAATATAATATAATATAATATAATATAATACCGGGTCTTATATTAATTTTTGCTCCAAAAGATGCATTAGAGCTGATTGGCTGGCTAGGTCTTATTTTCGGGGAAACATGGTATTTATATTATGGTTTAAAAATTTTACAGTTTGCATGAAATTGTATATCCTTTTTTGCCTTTTTGTAGGAGGATACTTCATCGGGACTTGAAATCAAAGAATGTATTTCTGAAAAATAATCAACTTAAAATTGGTAAGATTTTTTAAAGTATGTATTCCAGAATCATGAAAGAGTATATTCTAGATGTTATCGACATAGCAAGTTGAACTATATAGTGCCTAGAAGTGTTAGAGTAATCACTGGTTTATTTTAACTTCTCAAATTTTTGTTCTTATTTGGTTGGGGTCAATAAAACCAAATTATTTTGTTTCTGATTATCTGATATAAATTGAGGTATAAGACATTTGCTACATCCTTTGTAGATTCAACTAATATGGTTTCAGTTTCTACTCCATGGCATACACTTTGCAAGTGGTTAGACTTGTTTTGCTAGTCTGATAAATTACTACAGGTTTTCCCCCACTTAAGTGATTAGCAGTTATCACAGGTGATCAAAATGTTGATATAATGGCTTTGTTAACCTTTAGTTCTCCTTCAGAACTGTACCTCCACTCATAACAATTACTGGATTGTTTAATCTACATGCAAGATGTTCTTAGAGAGGGAAGACATAAAAGCACGCAACTAGGTAGGCAAGTAGAGAGAAGCTGGTGGATTCAAATTTCTATAGTCATGTTCCTGAAAAGCCTTTTATTTAAAATTTGTTCTTTATTGTAAATGAAGAACAAACTCTCCCCTCTCAGTTGAAATTGCAAGTCATTATATTCAGCCCTTCCAAAATCATTCTGTTTGTTGTTAGTCAGACTTGAAATTTTTTGTTTCAAGTTGCTGGTTCTTCACAATTCCAGAAATGAAAAGTTTTGGTTTACATAATTAGCTTAACTAGCTCATATTCTTCTTTCTCATATAAGGCTTATTTTTTTAAAGCTATTTACCAGTATTGCGTAATTTTAAATACATCATTTTTCTTCCCTTTAAAATGCTATGAATCCATTGCACGTTAGAATTGTCAAATTAGATACTTAGTTGTTAATTTTCAGGACTGATTTTCATTGTTTTAAAATATTCATAAAAATTAATTATTATTTCAAGGGGATTTTGGAGTGTCTCGACTCCTCCTGGGAACCTGTGATCTAGCCACCACTTTGATTGGAACTCCCCATTATATGAGTCCAGAGGCTCTGAAACACCAAGGCTACGACACAAAGTCGGACATCTGGTGAGTGGGCCATGGGCTAGTCCAGATGACTTATTGGTGAGTGGGCTAGTCCATTTGCTGCCCTGGAAGAATAATGCATTTGGTTTGAGGCTCATTTACTTACTACATCTACTCATTTTATTCTTTGAAATACGAGTCATTCTGTGACCAGAGTAAAAGAAGGTTTTTTGGATTTGAAACTTGATAGATTCCATTAAATGGATTTCAGAAAGTCTCTTTATTCATAAATAAATTGGTTGGTCGAGAGTTTTTCTTCTCGAATCACAAGGGAAGGTTTTTAATGTATCATAAACTGTAAATTTTGATAGGTTTCTGCTAGCCTACTAAATAAAGCATTTGTAATCCTAAACACTGTGTCTTATTTTATCTTAAGGTTAACATCCACCTGTGGGAGAACGTACAGCTACTCTTTATTTTTTTTCTTCTTGTTGCTTTTAAGAATTTTTAAAGATACTAGCTTTAAGATAAACTTAAATTTAAAAATTTCTGGGTTTTCAGTGATAGATGCATCTGAGATTTTTCAGTTTCTCTGAGCTCTTGTAAAGGAATTTCTTCTTCCTCGTCATGAAATCAGTTTAAATCTCAGTGCAGAAGCCATGTGGAAAATTGTATTCTATGGTGAGCAACAGATTCTATTAGGGGAAATTTTGTTTTCCTTTGAAGAGGAATCTTCCATAATTTGTGGCTTGTTAAATGTTGAAAGGGCAAACTAGCTGAGAGTTTGTTAATTACGTCAATAGTTATGTATGTAAATAACCTAAGTAATTCTGAGCTTTCAAAGATGAACCATGTGAAAGATTGTGCCTACTTCATTCTTCTCAAGAGGATAAAGAAGAAAGTTACGGAAAAAGTAAGCACAACAGAGGAGATGCCTTGGGATTCTCATTAGGGTCATTACTCTTGCTCTTGTTCTGGTGCCCAAATGGGAGAGAACACTGTCAGGATAAGGTCTGGCTGTGGCATATCCCCATCACCAGTGCCCTCTTGTGATTATTCATTTCTAGGTTCTTCATTGGGTTTTTTCATTGTTAGCTTGTTTTTGCCCTGGTGATCTTTTCCTACTCACATATCATCTTCCTCTGATAAGATGGTGGATTCAAATTTTTATAGTCATGTGATTCCTCTATCACAGCCTTCCTCTAGCCCATCCAAAACAAAACCAAAAAAGGATAGACAAAAACACAAAGGTATCTTCAGAAGAATGAGTTTCTTTACATTTTGTTTTATTGCGCATCTACTCTTTGCCGATGACTGTGTCAAGGCCTGAGGTAAAATATCAAAAGTGATCGGATTCCTACCCTGCAGAAGTTTTCTTGTTCTTATTTGAGTACCTTTCTCCAGATTGAGAAAAATCAGTCTTGGGTTTGGGATTGAATTTAAGTTACATACCTACATCTCTCTTCACACTTAAGTTTTAAAAATTATTACGGACATTTAAAAATAGATTTAAATATATAATTTCTTCATGATTTGAGATTACATTGTACTTCAAGATGATATTACATCATATCATTTGAATTAAGAGTAAATTAATTTATGAAGCCTTGGGAATTACATGTAGCAAGAAAGCTAGTTCTTTTTGACATGTATCTACATCTGCTTGCCAAATCAAATGTACGTCTCCTAGGAAACTTAGGCAACAGAATCCACAGAAAGAAGAGTAAAGCATAGTGTCTTTTTGTCTAAGTTGAATGTCTGCTTTTTAAAAAAATTGCTCCTAGTATTGCATGAAGAATGATAGGTTTTGGCTATAATGTTTTAGGCTTACAAAAATGATATCTAACTAAGGCAAAACTAACTTTATTTGACTAAGGCAAAACTTTAAAAAGCCAAAATCTCCCAAATATAAGAATGCAGAATTTTAATATATATTTTTTTGTAAGCATTAGGTCGGTCTCCTTGTGGAGATTATTAGCTATTCAGCAAATACAAGCTAAGGATTTACAGTTATCCTGACTCCAAATAACCACCTTATTTTGAATTTAGTAATTACCCTTGTTATATCTGAATTAAAACAAGCTTATTGGGTAATGAAATTTCTACTGCCAAATCTAAAGTGGAAAGAATAACAGAGAATGATTAATTATAGTGGCAGATACATAAGTGTGATGAGCAATATTTGGGAGACACTCTTAGAAAAATTAGATTGGATGGGGTTGAGAATTTTTTTCTGAATCTCAGTATGTAGTATCTGTTTACTGAGGAATATTTTCTTAGGATTAGAGACACTTGTGAATAATTGATAGGTGTTTTGCTCTAGCACTAATAGCTGTACATATTTATAATGCTTAAAGAAGAATTGCTATAATACTAATTATATTTTCATCCGTTAATGTTTGCCCATATGCAACCTTATCCTCCTTCTGCAATCTGTTAAATCTTTTGGGATTCATTTATTTATAGTAACCAAGTACAGGAAGTCTCTCTCTTAGAAGTGGGTTAGGTTACAAAAGTTGATAAACAGTTATTTGGAAAGTTAGGATAATTAGGTTCTCTGAGGACAATACTTTGAACATGGCTGGTTCATATAAACAACTAGTGAACACCCTCTTCTCCTAAAAAAAACTATAATATATGAGTTGGGGTTTTAGGCCAGCTCTTTAAATTGATTTAAACTATGAATAGTTAGAATTTATTATTTTGGTAGAGAAACGAATAAAAGACAATACTATTAGAATAATGGTACTGTAATTAAACAAAATACTTCATTGGTGGTCTTACATATCTTATTGTGTGAGATCAATTAGACGGCTTTTTGATCTTATGGCCCTGTGTTTTAGCTTTTTAAGTGGAGGGAATGGTAGTGGGAATAGTAGGTGCATTAGAGTGTACTACCGAGTTTCCCCGAAAATAAGACCTTGCCCGACAATCAGCTCTAATGTGTCTTTTGGAGCAAACATTAATATAAGACCCGGTCTTATTTTACTATAATATAAGATCAGGTCTAACGTAATATAATATAATACCAGGTCTTATATTAATTTTTGCTCCAAAAGATGTATTAGAACAGATGGTTCAGCTAGATCTTATTTTCGGGGAAACATGGTATGAAGCTCTCTTTATTCAGAGATCTGGTATTGGGAGAATGGCTTGGTACGTGACACTGGAGGAGAATAGTTCACACCCAGCGTTGGAGTCAGGCTTTAGTGATCTTGGGTGGAAATGTCAGACAAAGCTTAGCTACTGGTAGGAGAAAACAGAGAGGAAGCAACAGCTGCTTAGCCCGCTAGGAGTAGGACAATATCCTCGTAGGAGAGCATCCCCAGTGTAGACAAGGAAAGGGGTAGGAAGGAGAACAAGCTATTTCCTTTTTCAGCACATTTTTCCACTGAATCACCCACAGTAGAAGACTGAGAACAATTCTAGACTTTCCTTCTCTCCCACCTAATATTCAGTTGTTAACTGTATGTTATTAATTCTACTGCCTGGAAATCATTGCAACCAATTTTTTCTTCTCAACTTCCACTTTCATTGCCTTACCTTATGCCCTTATCATTTCTCTCCTGGAGTTCTTAAATATCTTTCCTTTTTCTCTAGCTCCCGACATTTAATCCATCATCCATAATGTAACCAGCACAAAATTTCTTACATAAGGAACTAATTATGTGACTGCTCAGCTCAAAATCCTGCCATTGCCAAGACAGTCAAGCCCAAACACCTTTGCATAGAAAGTATCCTCCCTTCTTTCCAGCTTGCCTCTCCTGTTACCAACTTTTCCACATGCACCAACTACACAGAACAAGCCTGTTTTTCGGGGAAGGATTTAGGAAAGAGAGAAATACGGACCAATTTGGCAGCAGTTCCTGTAGCTAATGTGGGACCTGCAAGTGGCTGGTCGTCAACAGTCCCATCGACTGACTCTTGGTGAAGGAAGCTCTGGAGCAAGAGAGCCCTTTTCTCTTACCTGCCCATGCTCTGAGCAGTTCTTCTGAGGGTTCAGAGACAACCTGTTGGACAGGGAGTGTGTGCATTTCTAGGGAGTAAACACTGGTGTCATTATTTTCATTCAACAGAAGCTGAAGTAGGAAAACATTTTGGTGAGGTGCGGTAGATTTGGGTATTAATATATTTTTCAGTGATTACCATGAAATGATTTATACAAACCAGGCAGATAATATTAGTCTGGCCTAGTCAATTGTTAAAAAGCTCATGATACAACCACAGCAACAGAACCAGGAATAGCTACTCTCTATGGAGTGCTTACTCTGTGATTGACAGTTAATGTGCTAAGTGCTTTATATACCTAAGTGTATTTGTTACTACAAAAAAATAAGCATACTATATACAATTTTGTAAACTTTTATTTCACTTAGCAAAACAAAACATTGCTGTGCATCAATAAAATGTATGTACATATCATGTAAATGTTTGCATAGTATTCTATACCTGTACACAATAATGTATTTAACCAAGACGTCAAGGTTTCCTTTAAAGATTTTCCCTTTGTCTTTGTCTTTGAGCAACTTTTCCCACAGTGTATCTGGGTGTAGATTTGCATTTATCATACTTGTCATTAGCTGAGTTTCTTGAACATGTAGATTAATGTATTTCATCAAATTTGGGAAGTTTTCAGCCATTACTTGAGTATTTTTTCTCCTCCTTTCTTTCTCTCCTATCTTTCTGATTCTCCCTTTATGTGTCTGTTGGTTTGCATCATGGTCTCCCACATTTCTCTCAGGCATTGTTCATTTTTCTTCATTTATTTTTCTCTCTCTTCTTCAGATTGCATAATATCTGTCAATCTATCTTCAAGTTCATTGATTTTTTTCTTCTGCTAGTTAAAATCTGCTGTTGAGCCCCTCTGGTGAATTTTTTGTTTCAGTTACTGTACTTTTCAATATATTATTCAATATTGCACTTTCCAGAATTTCTATTTGGTACTTTTTAAGAATTTCTATCTCTTTATTGATAGTCTCCCTTTGATGTGACATTTTTATCATATTTTATTTCTTTAAACATGGTTTCCTTTAGTTCTTTAAACATATTTGTAATGGCTACTTGGAAGTCTGTGTTAAATCTGACATCTGGGCCCTCTCAAGTAGTTTCTGTCGCCTGTTTTTTTCCCTGTGTATGGGTCATATTTTTCTATTTCTAGTTTTCTAGACATAATTGGTGAAAACTAGACATTTTAGATAATATATTGTGGCAACTCTGGTCACTTATTCTCTCACTTCCCTACCTCTCTGGGGCTTGTTGTTTGCTTATTTATTTATTTAGTTAACATGCCTGGCTATTCTAGTGAAATCTATTCTAGTGTGAAATCTCTGGTGTTGTTCCTCAGAGAGTATAGCCTTGGGCATGAGTCCAGTTAGCCTTTGGAGGACCGTGGTTTTAGCAGGTCTCTCTGACTGTGCCTCTCCCTGCTCTCAGTTAAACTGTCTCTGTCGGTATCAAACCCAGCTGTTGGCCTTCAATGAGTACTTTTTGGGTATTTTGAGGTTCTTCTGTTCTTGGGTCCTTCTGTCACTCCATTGATTCCCTCTCCTTCTTCTGACACAGATGCTGATACTGTGCAGGTCACGTGGTGATTGTGGTTTGTCTTTATTTGCTTGTATTTTGAGATTTGAGGTGACACCTTGTCATCTCATTTTGTTGAAAATGTTGGCCACAGTTTTCAGTTTTGCTATCCAGCTGCTCTGTCTATTTTATACAGGAATCCAAGGAAGATCCAGAAACTATGCCTCCAATGTGGCTGCCACTTTCCCCAAAATACTCAGAATCACCATTTTAACAACATCCCTACATGATTTGTATGCTATTAAAGATGGGGAAGAACTGATAGAGGTTCTGGGACATGATGGGCCCTTAATAAACAGTTGCTATATAATATTGTATCTTAAATATTAGTTCAACTAGTCCAATGTCTTTCATTATATTTAAGTGGAGTTTATGCTGATATTCAATTCCACCTAAGTAAAAACTTTTATTTAGGGTAACACATACTAAAGCAAAACCCACTACTTTTGTATTAACTTTCTATTACTCTCTATTTACTCAACTATTTGTTAAATTATGTGTACTCTTTTCTAGATGGATGTCAGGATATCCTCAATTACATCAAATAAAAATACGTATTTATCTAGAAGATCAATAAAGCTTTCCCAACCATGCATTGCTGTGGGGTAGAGTCATGCATCGCTGTGGGGTAGGTTTCTCTTTGCAGAGTCTGAGCAGAATTTAAAGGTTAAATTTAGTTACCTTGAGACAAGACAAAGTTTGAGTTACATTTGCAATTCATTATCAGTCTTTACTTTAGAAATCCTTTGGACAGTTCTGGCCGCCTTGGACAGATGGGCAGTTTATGAAGTGCAGGTATAATTTATTTCACATGTACCTGATCCCAGCCTTCGCTTTCACTGCTACATTGACTCCCTCTGGGATTTATTTGCTTACTTCACAGTTGGCTGTATTTTGGAAAAAGAAAAAAATGCAAATCATAGACTTCTAAGTAAATGTACATCTCGCTTGTTTTTTCAACTTGCCTCTGCAGCCCCCTTCCTCACTTGCATATTGCCAGATTTAAGATCTGGGAGTCAAATAAGAGAAAAATCTTCAAAAAAGGATGGAAGTGATGAGTTTGAGGTGATATAATTATTCCCATACAGAAATGTCTGGTTGGAAATTGAAGAAACTAAAAACCAAAGGTATATAGAATGAAAAGTATATGCAGCAAATAGATTTTAAAACTCTTAACAGGATAAGAAAAAATCTTTCACCCCAAGTGTCATGGTAGTTTCTGTAACCTAGTTGTCTCATAGTATTTCAGTTACTGGCATCCATTCCAGGCAGGTGCATGGGGCTCATAGCAGGTCTCTTTTCATAAGTTACTGTCTGATAAATGCCGTCTTCTCTATGTGCTCAAGTGCAAGGAACTAGCACTGCATCAAAATGAACTGGGTACGTGGAAAGCAGCATGCCTTCAGTGCAGCTGAGAGGATTTCCAAAAAGGAGAAAAGGGGGTTTCTCCTTTTAATTGATTACTGAAATAGCCTCTAATTGTTCCATAGTATGTTTAGCCATGTAATTTCACATCTTTTAAAAATAATCTTAATATAGTTGATCCTTGAATAACATGGGTTTGAATTGCACAGGTCCACTTATATGTGTATTTTTTCAATAAATACATATTTTCTCTTCCTTATGATTTTCTTAATAACATTTTCTTTTCTCTAGCTTACTTTATTTTAAGAATGCAATACATAATGCATATAACATACAAAATATGTGTCAATTGACTGTTCGTACGTTATCAGTAAACCTTCCAGTCAACAGCAGACTGATAGTAGTGAAGTTTTAGGGGAGTCAAAGTTATATGCTGATTTTTAACGAAGTGATGGTTGGCACCCCTAAACCCTAAGTTGTTCAAGGATCAACTATATATTCATCAACTATGGCTCGGGTAGAGTTATCTCTCCATAAAACTAGGGTTTGATGTCATGATCAACTCAACTATGCTTAATAGACCGCTAACCCCTTTTCCTGCCAAGCAACAGAAAAAACAAAAGCTAAACTTGCCTGCCTTCCTTTTCTTTTGCCACAGAGGGTCTCATTAACTGTATGCCCTATAATTGCCATTGTCTGATGCCTAGCATATCTGTCTCAGGCCCCAGGTATCCTTGAAGGTGGATTACAGTTCCAGATAGGACCTGAAGAAAGCTTGGGAAGTCAGCCCCTGCTTGAAAGGCTTCTGTCAGGGTTAGTCATGATTTCCAACTCAAGAGAGTCATTGTTGATCGGAAATGCTCTTATTGGTACAGTCTGGAGAGGCGAGATAACATAGTTTATATCCCGAGAGCTAGACAGCCTGTGTTGCAATCCCACCCCCTACTCAATATGGAACCTTGAACAATTTACCGAATCTTATGATTTCCTCATCTGAAAAAATGGGAATGATAACAGTTCCGCCTTCATTAGATTGTTACGAGGATGATTAAATGAGTTAAAATACCTGATGAACATAGAACAGTACCTGGCTTCTATAGGAAACACCATTAAAATTTTAGCTATCATTTTCTTTATCATGATAATTATGATTGTTACCATTTGTATTATTGGTGGAGACGATAGTCTGATCCCAAGACAGCTCAAAATGTCCTGGGTCAGAGATTGTTGCTCCCATCCAACCCTTTAGATCTATTCGGAGCCAGGAGAGATTTTCGGCTTTGTTCTGCTTCTGCCCAAGTCCTGAAGACTCTGAGCCCACGAGGCTGATTAAATCCTCAGAAGAGAGTGTGTGAGGGCTGAGCTACTGATAGCCCTTTACCCCTTTGAACCTGTGAGTTTCATTTCTTTTTTCAGTGTTCAAATTATATGTACATTAGGTTATATAGCAGGGTGTAGTCAATGTGAATTTTTTAGAAAACATTTTAAAAAACTATTGAATGAGAACTGATGCCCAAATCAAACAAGCTGTTCTAACATGGCACCTTTCTGGACAAATTACTTTCTCTTTCTGAGTTTTGGTTTCCTCATCGATACAATAAGAGTTTGGAATTAGCAAATGTTGATAGTCCCTTGTAGCTCTAATATTTTGTCAGTACAAGAAAACATTCTTGAAGTCGTAATTAGACTCTTTTTTGGGGAAAATAAGTAAGTATATCGGGCAGTTCATTGCACACAAATATTTCACACACATCCACACTGGTAAAAGCATTTGGTTCAATTTTATGATTATATTTTACTGGTAATCTATAGTGCCCCCTCTCTTTTTGTTTAAGAAAATTTTTTTATGCTATAACAGGTACTGACTTGGTATTATCTTTTTCATTTTAACCATTCTATTGAGTGTAGAGTGTTTCTGCACTGTGGTTTTAATTTGCATTTCTCTGATGACTAATAATGTTAAACATCTTCCCATAATTTGGGGCCATTTAGTGTCTCTTTAAGTCTTTTACCCATTTTTCTATTGGATTATCTCCTTTTTCTTATTGATTTGTGGCAGTTTTAATCAACTAATTAAATTTAATTAATTAATTAATTAATTAATTAATTATTTAAATTGTCTTCTCCCACTCTGTAGTTTCCTTTTTACTTTCCTAAGGGAGTCTTTTCATGAGTAGAAATTCATAATTTGAATGAAGTCCATTTTATCAGTCTGTAACTATATTGTTAGTGCTTTCTACATTTTGTTTAAGATGTCTTTGCTTAGCCCAAGATCAGGAAGATATTCTCCTGTTTTCTTTTAAAAGCTTTTATGAGTGTATTTTTCACAGTTAGATCTACCTATAATTGATTTTTATGCATGTTTATGTTGTCAGATAAGAGTCCACATACATTATTTTCCATTTGGAAATTCAACGGCCCAGCATAACTTGTTAAAAACATTATATTTTTTCTCCATTATACTACAGTATAACTTGTATTAATCAAGTGATTGAATATGTGTGGATCTATTTTTGAGCCCTCTGTTTTGTTCTGTTGGTCTGTTTTTTTTTTCTTTGCCAATATCACATTTTCATGAGTAATAATAACATTTTAATAAATCTTGCTATTTGGTTATAGACCTCCAAATTTGTTCTTCAGTGGCCTTGGCTACCCCAGTCTCTTCTGCATTTCTATACCAATTTTAGAATCAGCCTGCTAATTACCGCAAAAACATCTGCTAAGATTTTGATTGATATTGCACTGGGTCTATAGATCATTCTGGAAAAAAAATGACTTCTTTGTAGTACTGAATCTTCCCATGTATGAATGTGGATCTATCCTTCTCTACCCCCCTCCTTTTTTTTAGGTCTTCTTTAATTTCTCTTAGCAATGTGTTGTAGTTTACAGTGTAGGGTCTTGCACATCTCTCATTGGATTTATTCCTAAGTATTTGACATTGTGTGATGTTAATGTTAATGACACTTTAATTTTATTTTTTAAATATGTTTGTTGCAGGCTTATAGAAATGACCTTTTATGTCTACCATCATATTGAAATGCTTAATGACAGTTTAATGTCTTCTTTTCTATTCTTCATGTATATATTTTTAAACTTTTTCTGGCCTTATTGTTCTGGGTAGCACATACATTACAATATCCAATAGAAATAGTGATAGTAAGCATCCATATCTTGTTCTGAATCTCAAAATAAAACCATAAACTATCAATATTTCACCAGTAAGCATAATATTTACTGTATTTTTTATAGCTTTAAAAATCCAGTTAAGGAAGTTTCCTTCCATTCCCAGGGTGTAAGAGCTTTCTTCTTTTTAAAAACACAAATGAGTTTTGAATTTCATTAGATGCTTTTTCTCTGCATTTATTAAGATGATAGATTTTTTTTATTTTCTTCTATAGTGAAGTACATTCCATTGATTGATTTTCAAATATTAAGTCAACTCTGTATTCCTGAAATAAAATCTGCTTGGTCATGATATATTATCTTTTTAATATGTCATCATATTCTATTTTATTATGTGTATTTGGATTTTTTGAATCTATGTTCATAAAAAAAAATCTGCCTATGCTTTTCCTTTCCTGTAATATCCTCGTTATATTTTACTATCAAAATTATGCTAACTTTATAAAATGATGACATTTATTAATATTGGTGTTCTTTATTACTTAAATGTTTGGAAGAATTTGCCAGTAAAGCCATCTGGCCCTGGTGTTTTCCAAGTGATAAGCTTTTAAAATGTTTTTAAATTATTATTTTAAATAATTACTTACTTCTGTTTAATAAATAGAGGATTATTCAGATTTTCTATTCTTGTATCAATTTGGTAGGTTATATTTTGTAAGACTTTCATTTTACCCCATTTGCCAAATTTATTCGGGAAAAAATATGTTTATAATGTCATCTGAATACTTTCTAATACTTGTGGAGTCTAATACTTGTGCTATACACTTTTCCATTCCCATTATTGTTAATCTGCTGTGTTTTTTTCTTCTTGTTTTCTTGATCAGTCTTGCTAGAGGTTTATTAAGTTTATTAGTCTTTACTGATTTTATTTTTATTGTTTGTTTCTGTTTCATTAATTTCCACTTTTTTAATTTCTTTCTTTAATCTTTCCTGATTTGATTTGCTGTTCTTTTTTCTATCTTTTCAAGCTGACTTAAATAATAGATGTTTAAAGCCTTTTTCTTTGTGAATATATGCATTTAATACTTTTAATTTTGCCATAATAATTTATTTTAGCTGCATTCAATAAGTGTTGGTATTTTGTACCTTTATTAACATTCAGGTAACAATATTTTATAATTTCCGTTGGAATTTTTTATTTTACTAGGGATATTTAGATGTGTATTTTTAAATTTTCAAGTAGCTGGATTTTGTGGGTTTCTTTCTCTTTCTGTTATTAATGTCTAGCTTAATTTCACTGTGGTCATAGAATATGCTCTGGAGTTTTTAATCCTTGAACTCCGTTGAGACTTGTTTTATGACCCCGAGTATGGTCAATTTTGGAAAATGTTCCCATGTACCATTGAAAAGAATCTGAATTCTTTCATTATTGGGATCCATTTACATTAACTTGTCAATTATTCTGTTTTGGTCATTATGTTTAGATTTTCTCTATCCTTATTGATTTTTTTTGTCTGTCTGTTCTATCAGCTATTGAAAGAGGTACGTTAAAATCTTTCACTATTATTGTGAATTTATCTATTTTTTTCTATTAATTGTGTCAATTTTTGTTTCACACACACACACAAACTGTTATTGGGTTTTAGAATTATTATATGTTCTTAGTGGTTTGATTTCTTTATTATTTCACCATCTTAATCTTCGTAGTGGTTCTTGCCTTTAAGTCCTCTTTGTCTGATACTAGTATAGCTATACCAGTAATATTTTGATAAGTATTTGCATGGTATATCTCTTTCTATGAATTGCTGTATTATTATTTTATGGTTTGTTTCGTGAGCAGCATATAATTTTTTACCCAGCCTAAGAGTCTTTTTAATTGAAATATTGTCAATTTGTTTAATACAATTACTCTATTTTTATTTGTCATCTTATTATTTGCTTTCGATATATACCACTTGTTTTATGTTTCTTTTTCTCTCCTTTCTTGCTTTCTTTTGGTTTAAAATTTTATGTGATTTTTTTTCCCTCTAGTAACTTGTTATTCACTTGTCAGTTATACATTATTTTACTATTCTTTTGGTAATAACCCTAGCAATTTAAACATGCATCCTTGACTTATTATAGTTCAGTTTTACCACTTTTCCAATAATGGCAGAATCTTGAAATACTTTAAGTTAACTTACCCTCTTACATCTTTTGTATTATTTTTGTCATGAAATTTTATTCTACATAAATTTTAAACCCCACAATATATTTTAATATTGTTTTATACAGTTAATACTGACTTATACATAGTCACAGGATTATTCTTTATAGTGTTCATCATTCCTTCTTGAATTCTTTGTTTCTGTCTCAGATTTTTTTCCCATTAGAACATTTTTTAGTGCTGTCATGCTGGCAATGAATTCTCTCAGTTTTTGTTTGTCTGAAATGTCTTTATTTCACCTTTATTGAAGGAAAGTTTTTTGGTATAGAAATATAAATATATGCTACTATACAGCATACCATTTAATAGTCTTATAGATGAATGCAAAATTTATTGAGCTTCAAATAATGTTCATAATTTATAATGTTTATATTGACCTTGTTGTTGTACTCAATATCATGTGGTTTCTCCCAATCTCCATTCTTTGTAGCATTCTGTAATGGAAATAGCCCAGAATTTGGAAAGAAAAATACCTTATGAAATTGGGCAAGTCATTTAATTTTTCTGAGCCAGTTTCCTCATGTATAAAATGGAAAAAATTACATAATATTGACTCTGTTTCACTGTGAAGTTATGAGGCTCTGTTGAGATATAGATGAATGTGCTTTGTAATATATAAAGTACCAATCAGTTGGAAATTTTTAGTGTTATTATTTACTGGAGCAGAAACATTCTCGGTGTATATATCCAGAATTCTCTTACAAATATACGTTTTCATGAACACCCACAAAATAATTAAAATGCTAGTATTCCTGTTTGTATTTATTTATACATACCCTGCCTTTTATGAGAAAGTGGGCAGAGTTAAAAGTTACATAAAACACAACTTACATAAGGTCATTGTGAATTTATTTTGATATTTCAAGAAAGTAACATGAAAAGGAAAACCTGGCTGGGTACATAGTTCAAAATACCTATAAGATTTAAAGTAATCCATTATTCAGAAGTACAGTTCTTTCTTAGTACTAAGTTCAGGCAGAAATTTCCCCTTTAGTTTTCTAAATGACATACTTATTTAAAAGACTATTCTGCTGCTTTAGAAGTTACTGATTTGCATGGCTAATCCAAATCAGTGTTGGACTGCTCTAGAATTTTAATATTCTGTTTCATAACCCCGGAGGAAGAATTATACATTTTAATGTGAGCTGCTCTTCCATCCTACTTGCAAATGGATTCTATTCAGAAACTAATAAAAAAAATGCTTTTCCTTTTAAAATGCTTGGATACACATTAGAAGGAAGCTGATAAATTAAAATTTTGTTTTGCATAGTTAACATAAACAAAACTGCTTTAGGAAGATGATATTTAGCTGCATTCTACTTTTCCTTCTTAAAGGTTAATTCAAAAATTCCTTACTGCATTGATCAAATATTTATTAGGTCCCTACTGTGTGCAGCCATATTCCTATTGGTTTGTTTGCTCTCCTTTGACAAAAGTGGTCATTCAGGCTTACATTTTGTGCTTTCTTCTTTCACTTTTTCCTTTTCTTAGTAAACATGGATTTAAATGGAACAGAACATCATGGAACTGAGGCTTTAAAACAAACTGAAGTGGATGTTGGTGCCTCATAACCGATGCCCTAACAAATCTGGGGTTTTGTTTGATGATCAGATTTAAAAGGACTTTTATCCTTTATTTAAATTCTTTGGCTTTGTCTTCAGGTCTCTGGCATGCATTTTATATGAGATGTGCTGCATGAATCATGCATTCTTTGGCTCCAATTTCTTGTCTATTGTTTTAAAAATTGTTGAAGGCGACACTCCTTCTCTCCCTAAGAGATATCCAAGAGAACTGAATGCCATCATGGAACGGTATGGAAATAAATGTATCGCCAGAGAAACAATTTTAAATTGTACTTACATTTTCGTTCATCTGAAAAATAATTTTCTGTTTTCACTTCACAGCATGTTGAACAAGAATCCTTCACTGAGACCATCTGCTATAGAAATTTTAAAAATCCCTTACATCGATGAGCAACTACAGGTATTTAAACTGAAAGGTGTGTTGGGAAACACACATTAGGATTTATATGCATTCTAGGACTTGAAGATATGCTGTGCAAATAAGGTGCCCAAAGAATCAGTCAGAAAAGAGAGACAAGGTTTTTTTGTTTTTTAAGCTGAGGGGAATTATTAGTCAGGACACCCTTTATGCAAAACAAAGTGTGTGAATTCTGGTTTCCTGGTATCCCAGACATTAGGATTGTGACTTTCCGCCTAAACTCAATACCCACCCTAGAGCTCTTGGTTGATAGGTCTTATCTCAACATTTTGTAGATATGTCCCTCCTAGGACAAGAATGTACTACTACTACTACTAGTACTAGTAGTAAAATCTGGGATTTTCACTGAGCCTTTATTATTCTACTCCTTTATTATATTATACTTTTTATCAATTGAGTTTATTTTGTTTTCCTGTAAGTTAGAAATTTTGATGTAGTGAATTTGCCTCTGATTATAAGAAGAAAAGCAAATGGTACCCTCTCAGGAGGGTTGTTTTGTTTTTGTTTTTTTAACTTCTTAGGCTTTTACAATACAAATCCCTCAGGCTAGTTTCCTTTAATTTTATGAAAAGCTTTCAGAGGACCCACAAAGCAGTCATTCACCTTCATAAATGTGCACACTTTTTCATCAGCATCCTGTTCTAAATCCACAGGAGACGGGATGCTGACTCCAAGTGCTCTCAGTGCCTGGCACTGTGCTGACACTGGGGGTGCAGAAATGAAAGGAACAGATATGGCTCCTGTCCTTTTAAAGCCTGACTGCTAGTAAGGGAATACAATACCAAGAAAAAGTAAATAAAATGATTATAAAATTTTCATGAGCACTAGCAAGAAAGCAAATAGGATGCTGTAAAATAAGGCAGGTGGAGAGGATTTGCTGGTCAAGAAGGA
This sequence comes from Rhinolophus ferrumequinum, assembly GCF_004115265.2. Classification (NCBI taxonomy): domain Eukaryota; kingdom Metazoa; phylum Chordata; class Mammalia; order Chiroptera; family Rhinolophidae; genus Rhinolophus; species Rhinolophus ferrumequinum. The sequence continues at coordinate 32,146,568 of NC_046300.1, forward strand.
GTAGGTGACATTTTGACACCAGTGAGATGCTGAGAAGCAGCCAGCCCTGTAAAGATCCTGAGAAAGAATGTTGGAATCAGAGGGAATAACTGGTGTAAAGCCCTGGATTTTAGGTCATGTTCCCTGAAGGGAGACATAGAGGAGAGTGCTCTTTGGCAAGAATGTGCTTCCAAGGGAAACCCTTAGGTAGGAAGTGGGGTAAGCAGGACAGTTGAGGGGCGGTAGTGACATTCCCTGGTATTTTCAGCTCTCCCTGTGCATAGTCAAAGCCAGCTCCCCTAGTCTGAGGGATCAAAAGAGGCTGTTGGATCAAAACCCCACAGACGGTCTATGAGCACACAAAAAATAGTATAAGCGATCCAAGGGGATCTGCTGGGACTAAAGCAAGGCAAGTGAGGCATTTGTTCTGGGGCAAGATTAAAGGGGACATCGATACTCAGTAATCAGGATAAATAATATTTTACAGATCCAAATCAATGCTCAAAATCCATGGTAACAGAGTATCAGAAGTTCAAAGATCGTATCCAATAGGGCTAGAGTCAGGGTGAGGCAAGTGAGGTAGAATGGCGCAAATTCAAATTTGGATCCTGTCTTTATTTCAGCTTTTTATATTGTGTTCTCCATGGCTTTGGGAAAAATTTTGATTTTTTTTTTTAATAATATTGCATGAAAGTAGTATTTATCTAAATTCCTGAGTTCTTTGGTGTCCCTTAAATTTTGCACCTGAGGTGAGTGCCTCACTCATCTCACCCTAGTCCCAGCCCTGGGAGTGTGGACATTGTCCATTACAAATCCAGAGGTGGAAAGAGCTTGTGTGTCCTTGGAGCTGAGGGAAGGTCTCCCCTTGCCTGGGTGTCAGGAAGTGAGAGAGCAGGCAGTGCAAGATAAACTTGGAGAGGGAAGTAGGCGGGAGCCTGACTCCAAGGACCTCCTTGCACAAGCTACCATGTAATTTTTTTTGTAACCCTTTATAGGAGGAATAATAGCTACCAGTGGGTTTGGCTTTCAAGCTCCCAGAAATGGTCAATAATATTGCAAATCAGAAAAGGTACCTGGTAGTTTTATGCCATTCCATCCCTGAAGAGGAGTCCTTAAGTTGTGTCAATGTTTCTCTCTCTCTTTCTCTCTCTTTTTTATCAGCACCTGAGGTGTAGATATTCTGAAATGATTCCAGAAGACAAGAATTTGAATTGTCAGAAGGAGGCTGCTCATATAATTGATGCTGTGTAAGTAATTGCTTTGTTTTTTAAAAAGTCTATTGAGAATAAATATTAAATGCATTTGTCTTTAAAAATCTATTAGTGCTAAGCTGACTGACTACATGGAGTGTCCTAGAATTCACTTAAGTCTTGCCAAGAAATTCAGGAGCTTCAGTAACTTGATGTTCCAAGGCCCTTTGCCTCAGGTGGCAGCAAATTGAAATCATAAAAGTGTAAACCACTGCACAGCTGACAGATCTGTAGGGCAGCTCTGCAGTTGCCTTGTAAGTATATAGAGAAATTAATACCTCAAACATTTAGTGATATATGTGCCAATGCACCTTCCATATTAAGCATCAAATGCTTTCACATGTTGATTGTTTAACAGGAGCTGGCAGAGTATCTGTTTAAAAGACAACATTATGGAGTCCTGGGATAATTGAAAATCAGCCAAAATTCACTTTCTTGAGATATCCGTAAGAACGAGAGAATGTGTGTTTCAAAAGAACTATAATTATTTCCTTGGCTTAACTTATCTCTCCTACTTCATCAAAATTTCTATGCTGTAACTTACAAGAACCCAGAATACTAGGTTACTTCAGAACAGCCATGTACAGCTATGCTGGGCCCAAGAAACAGGGCCCGTTAGAGTGGCAGAGCCCGGTAACACAACTCCAGGGGGCACCACTTACAAAGACCAAATCTATAATTTTTCTGAAGGAACTCTCTATTTAACTTTGTAAGGACTTGATGAGAATGGCAGCCCCTGCCCAGAGCTGTGCAAGACAGTGCATGAGCAGAGCACCTTAGCCTGACCATCAAGGCCAAATAGCACAAATAGCGCTTCTCTAACACTTGGTCCAGTAGTTTCCCAACTACACCATGTTTGTTTTCCATCTTCACATTCAAACTGAGGAAACTGGTCCATCAAAAGTATTCAGTCTTTGTTTAATGCATGATCTCCAGTTAAAATAGACTACACCTCAGGGGATAATGTAGTCACACCCCTGTAACTTTGTTTTCTTGGGTTACTACCTATTCTTTCAAGAAAGTCTGAAACTTCTAATTTTATTTTGTTTTATTAACTAGAGATGTGAGAGTAGTAGATAACTTGTCTTTAAAATGCTAGACTAATTTCAGTTATCATTTTGCACTGCTATTATGACATAGTTTGCCTGACGCTGCTTAGAATTAAAGTGTGCTAGAATCCAGTTGTTTGGGTGGTATTTCACATTATGAAATATTGATTTCAAATCATCACGGCTATTTTCAAGATCTCTGGCTATGTTTTAAGGAGATCTATTTGGTCTTACAAAATAAGGGATGTGTATTCCTGAAAATTGCATATCCCCTGGAGGCTATGGTCTGAACAGTGTTCTGGAAGGATGAGAACTGCCTACAGTAATCATTACGGTTTTCTCAGTGTCTCTCACAGTGTTCTGTAATGTTGGGCCCTAACCAAGCCAGGCACAGAAACAAATATCATTGAGAACGTGGTTACAGACCTTTTAGTACATGATTAATGTAAGCACATTTCTTTAACTAAAGAAAGGGGCTCTTAATCATATCGGCCAACATTTTGGGGGTAGCGAACATATGCTTGGCTCCCTTATGACAACGTTAGATGAGTTACCTCATTTAAATGCACAACAACCCTATGAAGTAGGTAGTCTTATTATTATTTTTTAAATGATCACGAAGACATTAAGTAACTTGCCCAAGGGCACGTAGGATTTGAACCTAGAGAATAGCAACCTGTGCAATGCACCACTATGCCATGCTGCCATGAAAATACCTACTGCATTAAGCCTAGACTATAAAACATATTCCATAGAATTTAGCTATTATAATGCTATCATTTTGGATACTCTTTTTGTGTTAGACGTTGTACATACAGTATCTCATATAATACTCACTATTGCCTTTCTTTACTGATGAGAAGACTGAGGCTCAGAGAAGTTCGGTAGTTTGCCCAAGGCTACAGAGCTAAGGAGTGGTGGATATGGGATTCAAACCCTGCCTGTTTCCAAAGATTGTGTTTTATCCACATGGTCGAATTAGTCTGCCTGTCTATTTACTTCTTAATGACCAAGATCCTAATTTGTCTTACATTATAAAAACCAGCCATAGGCAGTGAAATGAGCAGAAATTTGCAAAGTACATAATTTGCTTTTAAACAAAAATCCAATTTGAAAAATATTGCCAATTAACCGCAGTCCTGGTTGGCTCATTACCTACCCAGGCTTTATTAGTTGTTGTCTGGCCTGTCTCGAGATGTTTTTCCCTTCTTAGTCGTGTAATGATACTTCTGTAAAATATTTGTTTAATTTTTCCGAGCATCTTTGGGACTGTGTTCTGTGTGGGGAATCTTTATTGTCTCTAGGCAAAAAAAGATCCACCTACAGACGCTGCGGGCATTCTCTGAAGTGCAGAAAATGACACCGAGAGAAAGGATGCGGCTTCGAAAGCTCCAGGCAGCTGATGAGAAAGCCAGGAAGCTGAAGTAAGCTGCCTTTCCTTAGGGTACCCCGGGCCACTTCCCAGGGCTCCAAAGGAGTTTACTGAAGAAAAACAAAACCAAAACAAGAAATCAAAATGCACGTACCCATTATACATGCATTGGTTTCGTTATTCACTCATTCCCTCAAAAGACGGTTATTGAGCCATCGATGGTTATGGGATGCCAGGCGTTATTCATATCAGGTTTTCATTCTTGTGGGGAAAGAAAGATTGAGTATCAGGGAGGTTGATCGTGATAAAAATACCATCAGCCTCCAAATGAAGCCTCATTGTTGCTGACGCATTCTGTACATACCCCAGTGAGAGGGTGAAAAAGTGACTTCAGTATCCGGTCTTCATTCCCCGGATGTTTGCTGCATCCCCTCTGCCAAGAGAGGTAGCTGATCTATAGGGAGAAAAACGTACTGGCAGGAAATTGTTGGTTTGGAAACAGCTCTGTTCTGTCAAGTGAAGCCCTTTGAAAAGTCTGTGCTCAGGCCAGTGCTGCTGGTGGGAGATGGTTCTGGTAATTGGAGTATTTACATGAAAAAAGGGAATTCCAAAGAGCCCCGGAATCCCAATTTCTCAAAGACAGATTTTGCAGTTGTAGATTATCCAATTTCCTAATTTTTCTTCTTCTTTCTTCCTCTGCCAATTTTGTTTGGTAGCTTAGTAGCCCCAACCAAGAACTAGAGAGACAGGAAAGACCTGAAACTCAAATCTCTTCATTTTGTGACCTTGTTAACATAGCTGAAAAATGACTTAGAGGTGTCCTTGTACTTACAGTGAATATCCTGATGAACCAAATAAGAATCTGTGAGATTATTTTCCCTTAAGACATGCTTTCTTTAATAAACATAGGAAGTTTCCTTCAAAGTGCTCATGGGCCATTGTGTGCTGGTAATGTTTAGCAGCCACCGCCGGGACTGTGAGGTGAGGGCTGGGTGGGGAGTGGCTGCTGATGTGTCTGCACATTTCTGTGGTGTAATTTCTTCTGCAATGGCCAATTTCAACCAGCGACGTGATATCATTTCACTGTTCAGTCGGGAAGATACGTACACAATCTGATCTTGGGAGCCCAGCACAAGTTGGTTTCTGGAAACCACTAAGTGTGGGTTTTACTGAGAAAATGTATTCACATAAATTGTTTGAGCCAGTGCATCAACTCCCATTGCCAAGTCTGTTTCTAAGACCTCAGAAAAGGCAGTATTTTCAGGTTATCATGGTTCATGTCATTGGCTGAGGGTAAAAGGAGAATTAAATCTCTGACAGGAACAGATGAAAGGGGCTGTGGGGACAGAGTCCCAGAGAGTTTCCAGGCTCTCAGCCTCATGTGGAAAGGTGCTGGCTCAGGTAGTAAATGGCCATCAGCTGTAATCAGATGACCATTCGCTGTGGCTGGCTGGCCATCAGCTGTTACCGGTTAGCCATTAGCCACTAATATAACTGCCGTGGCTATGCTAGGGGGGTGGTTGGTTGGTTGGGTGGCAGAGAAGCAGACGGCGGATTTCAGCTAGCGAGTGGGGTCGGTTGGTTGGAGGAGAAGCGGATGGCAGATTGTGGATCGTGTGGCTCCTGCTTCCTGTGTCTCCAACCAGCCGCCAGCGAGAATATAGTGGTATGACTCCCCTATCTATGGCTCCGTGGGTGGTGTTTCTTTTTGGCCTCACCATATCCTGCGTTCTGGTGTGGGGAGCGGGACCAGAGACCCTGCATGACAGGGGCTATTTAATTACTTACATCCACATTTTCAGATATTATTTTAAGATTGAAACCTTTTTATACACAAAAGAAAATCATAGATCTTCTACATGATATTTAATATTTTTCTTGTTTAAGTTTGGTCTTGATTTGATGAATGACTTGCATCTGAATTGTTTTTGATTATTTCTAAGTTTCGAGAGTGGTCATGTGTTTTAGCTAGAAAATGACTCTCTTGTCAGAAGGGTTATGATGTATCCATTTTATAGAAAGACAATTTGACCACAGGGATGTTTAGTGACTTTTCAAAAACAATCTAAGTATAAATTAGCACGCAAGTAATCACCAGAACTCAAATCTTTCTTACAGTTTTGTAGCAGGTCTATTAAATTCAAATCTCCTGTAGTTGAGGAAACAAAGTAAATGTGTCTGAGAAAAATTCACTCCACAGTGGGTCTCATATTCCTTTCCGTAAATTCTTTGAAATGCAGCTCTGTTTTCCTGTTTGTGTGTTTAGTTCACCTGAAAGCCGTGATTGAGTTATTAGTATGCACTTGGCACTGTGCTGCACATTGGAGACACACATCCCTGTCACCATGAGCAGAGGACACACAGGGACCAGTACTGTCTTCTCTGCGTTGTAGGAGCTGTAAGGATGAATTAGGAGCCAGAGCATCCTTTGTGTGCAGTGCTTTAAAAGAGAATCACGTGGGTGCTGCACCGCACACCCATCGTCGTGAGAGAAAGACCCGCTGGTCTGCCTTCCCAACACCCCAGGTTGGCCTGTTGAAACAGCGAGCACACTCACCTGTATGATATCGATGTGCTTTTAGCAAATTGTGGCTGTTTTTCTACATTTGCTTTCTATTTGCAGAAAGCTTGTGGAAGAAAAATATGAAGAAAATAACAAACGAATGCAGGAATTGAGATCTCGGAACTTTCAGCAGCTAACTGTTGACATACTCCATGTAAGTACTCTTATTTTAAATTTTACATAAAACCTTCTCTTGCTTCAGATTTTTCAGATTCATGTGGCCAGTTGGGTAGGAAAAGGGACAAGGTAGAAAACTAAAGGCATCCAGACCAACTTTGCCCAATTCCAGGAGGATGTACTGGCGTTCATTTTAGAATGTAGGCCCACAGTTAATGACTACACTAATTCAAAGCAGGTGTACTTAGAGATGGATCAGATGATCCACCCAACAACTATTTAATGCCTACTGTGCACAAGATAACTTAATCAGTGCTGAATGAACAGTTGATGAGTTAAAATTATGACTTTGCAGAACAAATGTGTGTATATCTAATTTTGAATTTCAGCCAGGCTATTTTTTCTTTATCTCTTCAGTACATTGTTCTTTCTGACTTATTTTTTTATTTCCCGTTTTGCTTTGTCCCCTATCCATATCATGTCTTGTGTTAATAATCCCATTCCAACTTTGAAGAATTACCATAGATGTCCAATAATAAATAGCATTGCAAATCCACATGACACGCACTCCAAATTCATGTCCTCTGTATCTCAAACCCCTGGATAGCAAATATTATTTTCTCTAATGGTTAAAAATATCTCCCTAGGCCTTGGTGTAGGCTGTGATACTTAATGTAGTCTTTCTTCAGGGTTCTATTTGCACAACAGACATCAACACCAAATCCTAGCTCTTCTGGTAAAAGCATCCTGGGAAGGGGTCATTTTTATGGAGAGCTTCACTGCCTCAAATTCTGTTTGTTCGTTGGAGATCCCTGCATCTGAGGGAGATTTCTTCCAAGCTCCCTGAGGCTCTGGGGCTGATCCCTGAAGTCCGAGGATGCTCATTCTGCTGTAACTCAGTAATCAGAGGGCTCCGAACCCTGGGGCATGCAGGAGCCCCCAGCTGCACTCACTCTCAGCCAGGCACAGCCTAGGAACACTGGTTTTCTGCCTCGCTCTGAGAGGTTATTCACATTTCTCAATTATTTAGTGGTTGCGAGTGATTTAGAGTTCTGAAAATCCAAAGTTGGACCAGAAAGGGGGGCCAATCTCCTCTGACCTTAAGCGTCTCCCTCTGTTGGACCCTTTAGCAGACTATGTGGGGACGTTGGCAATATGTGTTCAGTCTCACCGCCCTTTCTCCATCCATCTCCCACTCTGTGACGGGAAGCCAGCTGTGGGGTCTGTTGTGGGCCCCAGAGTCATGGGAGATGGGATTGTTCCTGCTCACGGAACATGGTGAATGGAGAATTGTTGGCTGGAAGTGCATGGGGTCAGCAGTGCTGTCAGAGCCCTACCCGGAGAAGAGTCTTGTCACTACTTGATGGCCCTCTGAGCACTCGGTGCCTTTCTTCAGCTCCTCAGACACTTTCTAGGCACTGAAATGATAACTTGTGGAGGTCGGTTGTCTTCCTTAGGTCTGTCAGCTTTCTTCCCCACAGAACTGAGAACTGCAAATTCCCACAGATCCTCCCAGGAAGTCTGACATAAGAATCTTGTGTTTGTTAATATATGTAAACTACTTGTTCAATCTACTGATAGAAACTGGGGCTTTTTTTTCCTGGAATATTTAGGGACACCTGGGATTTTATCTGCTAAGATTGGAAATTGAGCAGTACAGATATGGTAATATTTTTAGAGTACACAGATGTTGAATTATAATCTTTTACACCCGAAAATTATATAATGTCATTAAGCAATGTTACTCCAATTAAGAAATAACCTGAATAACTTTCTTTACTCGTGAAATTACCATATGGCAAATAAAAATGTAGTTTCAAGTATGATCTTACATTTTAGTGTCTGATAATTTACTTCTTTGCTTTGCTTCATTGACCCTTCATAATAATCATTTTTGTATTCTTTTTCATTTCTGATACAATTATCATCAGTGTTAAACAATTACACGATATTAGGTCCTGTCCCTCCTATAAACCAGGGTCAAACCATTGGGGGATCTTTAAGTAACTTAAGACTGAGACCTGAGAGTGGCCGTTTAGCTCAGCTGATTAGAGCGCGGTGCTCTTAACAAGGTTTCTGGTTCTATCCCCACATGGTCCACTGGGAGCTGCACCCTCTACAACTAGATTGAAACAACTGCATGACTTGGAGCTGATGGGTCCTGGAAAAACACACTTAAAAAGATACAAATAAAAAGACTGAGACCATAGTGCATGCAGAATCTGAGGAGATTTTGTTAGCTACGCGTATACATTGCTCCACAGAATATGCGAGCCAGACATGAGTCCAGATCTTGGCCCAACTTAGACAAAGAGGCTTTCGCAAAGATTTTATGAAGTCCCCACTTATAACTTCCACAGTGTCTACCTAGTTCTTCCCAATTCCATCCCCTTTCCATCAGCAAGGAACAGAGGGAACAGGAAGTGAAGTGCCTGATGCTGTCTTGGCCAGAGATGTTGGTTCATTCTTTGATCTTCTAAGATTTAGTCTCACCAACATCTTTGGCCCTGAACTTCCCAGCTGCATGTTTCCTTAGTTTGCATGTTGGTGGGGGCAGGAAATGCTCCAGGCAGATAGTTTGCTCCTGAAGGTAAATCCTCTTCTAGCTGGGTGAGTTCTGCAGATCGGGTTGCTTAGCACCCCCAGGCCTCTGGCCCTCTTTTGTGCAATTACATCAACCATTTCCCTCTAGCTCCCCGATAGCATCCCATCTGCTCTTTCAAATGTCAGCTCCTCTTCAGAAAAACCTTTGACCTCTCAGATCCACAATCGATTGACCCTCCTCCAAATTCTTAGGGCTTATAACAAAGCTTCTCAAACTTCAAAATGCACCTGAATCACCTATTGGTCTTGTTGAAATGTTGGTCCTGAGTGGGTTGGCCTGGCACGGGGCCCGGAGGCTGCATTCTTAACAAGCTTCCTGGTGATTCCGATGCTGCTGGTCCAGGATCACACTCTGATGGATAACGGGCAGAAACTGTGGCTCTTGAAAGAAGCAGCTCACCTCAGATAAAGGAGAAGCCACCGATGAATAAAGCTTATAATATCTTTAGGAAAGAAAGCATTTAATGGGAATGGAAGAAAAGGAGGAGCGACCTGAAGGAAGGCTTTCTTGTTCACTGTCGGAGGAGCATGAAGAGAGACCAGGCAGAGAAGAGGCAAGTTTTATCATATTCACAGGCACAATAGTGAGGCCCGTTTAATGCTATGCAGAGAACAAAGGAGGGAGAAAACAGGAAGCCAAACATTTAACAGAGGGATTGAAGGGTTTGAAATACTCAAGGAAAGTGATTGAGCTGAAAAAGATGCAACCAAATATAAGAAAGAAGTTGAATTAATCAAATGCAAGAGGCTAAAGATAAATGTGACAAAGAAGGAGAAAAGAAAGAGGAAAACGTTCCTGTCTTTGCCCATACACATATTTATGATTTCATTTCCTCCTGATCTCGTTGGAGCTCTGTTCTCCATTCCTTCTTCCGTCTCTCTTGCCAGCTAAAGCAAACCACTTTATATTTCAAAAGTAATTGTAGGAGATAGAATCAGAGTTAGGGCAGAGAATGGGCTAAATATGTCACCTTTTAAACATGTTTTAATAATTCTTTGAGGCATTTAGGAGAGTGGCTTGTTTTGTTTTTCAGACCCTAAATGACAGGGCTTTTTATTTTGGCAGACATTTTCTGCTTCGCTGAATTTGGACTTTGAAATCTTGCAGCATAGTTGAATGTAGACTCATGTTAGGCACTCTTTCTTTAAAGGGTGGTAGTGTAAAAACAAGTAGATACCATCATACACACAATAAGCCCAGTCTTTCTTTTATCCAGTGGCATATACACTTGTGAAGGTGTCAAAATTGGGTTTCTGTGAAAAGTGCATAGCAGGTCGAGTCTCCATACATGAAATAGTAACGTGGATCAAAGATGAGATCAAGTCCTTCTTTTTCTAAGAGACGCAATTACAACAATTCTGTCTCTGCTCTTCAAAGAGAAACTCAGCAAATCAAAGTCAGTTGAGAGTCCAAATACTTATTTTCAAATAATTTCTGAAGTACATGTAAAAACACATTTCACACAGTCAGTGTTCTTTGTTCTTAAAGTTCTCTGTGTGCTATCACTGATCCTTTGAAATTTCAAATCAGTTTCACCTCATGCAACAATTATTATACAGTACAATAAATGGACTTCTTAAAAATATTTTGACTGTATTTTCACAAATGCTACAGCACAGTGTGTCACAGCTTTGTTTTACTTATTCATTTAAGATTAGTTTGAACTTTCTGTTTTTAATAAGAAGACACTTTTGGAGTAGTTCTCTATGAGGTATATTTATCAAGGAAAATAGGTCAATTCATTATTAGCTCTAGGTCATAAATACACACACACACACACACACACACACACACCCCTGGAAAAAAAAGACAAAATCATTTATTGAAGTAACTATTAATAGTTACTTTGAGAATAACTTAATTTGAGAAATTCATTTTTTATTTTTTTGAAGTTTTGAATTCTTTCATGTGGCCTCTTAGATCTCTTTCTTTTAGAAAATTGGAATTCATAGAATCACTGAACTTTTAAAGCTAGAAGAGAACTTGGAAGACCTCTAAACCAATACCTGTAATTTTGAGATGAGGAATCTGAGCAGGGCCGGACTAGGGTGAACTAAGTGTGACACCCTGGGTGCAAAATTGAAGAAGGTACTTGTTCTCAGCTGCAGATAAATCCTGCTCCTGTATGAGCCTGAAAGTCAGTGTCTCCCTCAGTTCTGTACCCTGAGCATTCTGCTTGCCTCACCCTAGTCATGGCCCTGAACCTGAGGCCCTCGGAGGTTAAATGCTTTGCCCAAGGTCACATGTCGAGTTGATTCAAGGCTGTTTCTCTTATCCCAACCTGGCTTCTTGAAATTTGAAATGTTGTCATATATAAGGAGAGGATTAGCAGGCTTTAGTTTCCAAATAGTCTTCTAAACAAGAATATTGTTTTATATTTGGTAGCACTATTTCCTTTTATCAGTTTCTCATGAATTGTTAATTGTCTTCCACAAGGAATTGGATGGCCCAACTTCAGAGAAGCTGCCTGTGTCTCAGCTCGTTCCTTCCTTGGACCTCAGCATGCTTGAGTCAAGAGGAGGGGCCACGATAGCTGACCTTGGAGATTATGGTTTGTGTTTGCAGGAGAAGGGTGCTTTCAGCTGGCACATGGGTTGGTGTGGCTGGCCCTGCGGGAGGCCTGGCTGGCCTCTGAGAGAAGCCCTGGGTGTATGTGACCCCCTTCTATCAGTTTGCCAGAGCTGGGCTGAGACCAGGATGAAAAGCAGAGAAGCCAAGGGGTTTGTCTGTCCTCTCCTATCTTCTTCGTAATAGTGAAGATGCTTTAGAAGCTCACACCAGGCAAGGACCTCTTCTGTGCGGGTTAAACAGTATTGTCGTTAACCTGACTTTGGGACAGTGTGTGACAGTGAGTGCCCTGAAGCGCTGCTTCTCTCCTCTGTAAGTGATTTCCCAACCCTCATAAATTTAAAGCAAAGAACTGAAGTCAGGCTTTGGAAAATCAACTATTTGGATATGCAGTCATTGGCAGAAAAAGATATACTCAGAGCTGTCACCCAAATCGAGGGATACATCATAGCCTAATGATTGAAAACATGAGTTTTGGAGTGAAAAAAAGCTGGCTGTCAGGGAAGCCCCTGGCAACTTGCTCTCTCCAGATCTCAGTTTTCTTATCCAGGAAACAAGAATAATACCTCCTTTAAGGGCTGCTGGGAAAAACCAAGACTAGACATGTGATGTGCTCTTAGCTCAGTGCCCAACACACAGTGCGAGCCAAGGAAAGGGAAGCAGGCTGTGACTCTGAAAAGAAGGGTAGGAATATGGGTGTCTTCTCAATCTTGTACATTCTCCTTAGTGCCTAGGACAAAGTGCCAGGATGTTGTAGACACTCAACAAATATTTCCTGGGTAGGTGGGTGGATGGATGGATGGATGGAGGGGTGCATGGATGGATAGATGGCTGAATGGATGTATAAATGAATGAAGGCTGTGTCAGTCTGGACGTCTGAGAAGCAGATGCCAAGATGGGACTAAAAGTGCAAAGATATTGTTAGGAGAAATGCCTGTACAAAAGGAAATAGGAAAGGAGCTGCAAAAGGCTGAGAGAACTATTAGAGCATGATTCAAGTCTTATTTCAAGTGAAAAGAGAGGAGGTCCGGTGGTTGTGTTCTGGTCTGCTTAGGCAGATAAAGGCAGCCAATGGCATCAGAAGTCCTTACGTCAAGTCAGCCTTCAGAGACCTGCCTGGGTATTCCTGCTGCACTCTGGCAGTTGCCCATGGGGAGGTGTAGTAGCCTCCGAGAGAATGTAGGCATGGATTTGGGGGCACTGTAGCTGGGCCCTTAGCTAGTTATGCTCCTTGTAGCAGAGATCTGTGACATACATTCTCATGGCTGCACAGTGGTGTAACAACTCTCTGTGGCAGTAGTTGAATCCTTTTCTCAAATTAAGAATGAAGATAGTGAAGGTTGGATGGACTGGTCCTCTCAGCCCAGATTTGCATCTGACGTCTTCCGATGGAGCTATTAGAGCTTGTGCCGCCTCCTTTAGCTGTAAGGAGACCAGGCTCTTTAGGTTCGCATCTGCCAACTTTTAAAATGCTGTTGTGGGAGCCACCTGGTAGCCTATGTCACTGACAAATGTATATGTCAGGTGGATTTGTATCTTAGACTCTTACATATTATTTGTTGTTTTCCGCAAGCAGAATATCCCATGGGCTTTTCTTGCCTGAGACTTAGGTCATTGGGCAGCACCGGATATGGACTGCTTGTGCTCTGCTGGAGGGCAGAGACGTTGCCATCCACAGAGAGCAAGCCCCAGGTCAAGAGGCTGAATGGGTGCTCTAGGATCAACAAGTCTGGGCCCAGCCTCTGTAGTTTCATGTAGGACAAGTGCTTATTACTCATTTTAGAGATAAGAGCCAAGGATATTAAATAATTTGCTCGAGGACTCTAAAACTTCTGCTTTCTAGTGCATCACCCTTTCCATTTCCATCAAAGTGTATGTATTTGGAGGTAGTGGGTAAGAGCAATAGATTTGTGAGAAACAGACAAACACGTCAAGTGCATTGGACTTTCAAAAGGCAGAGATTCTTTGTGTGTCTCTGTTAATTATTGTGAACTGTAGTCGCTAGATTACTCCTAAGCTAGCCCTGCCACAGTTTCCAGCTGCTACCAGGAGTCTCCAGCTGGTGTCTTACTTACTTCTCCTTTCGTTTTTTGCATGGAGATTTCGGTATGGTAGACTGTGTGTTGATTTATTAGCCAAACCGGCAATGGTGAAATCTTCTCCTTTGACCTCCTTACAGCATGAGCTTTAAGGAAACTTCTTAGATATCTGTAATTAGCTGTAAGATCCAAAATGCATGGTACTTTTAGTCGACCAAAAGCCTTGTAAAATACGTTGAAACATTTCCCTTATTTATTCCTCTCTGTAAGTGCGTATTTTCTGAATTCTGTTCTTTCTTACATATTAAATGGAAAAGGGAGACTTAGAACTACGAAAATGTAAACTTTGGGTTACTGATTGATTAGAAGACTGGTAGGCAACTACAAGATGATTAGTGATCACACAGCTTAATCATGAAATTCTGAGACTGACTTTAATGTATTGATGAACCCTGAAGTGCCTCATTGTTTTCCCATTCTCTTTGTCTTTTAGAAGAACTTGATTCCAAACTTTCAGCATCCAGAGGAGGGTTTTTTTTGTTGTTGTTTATTTTTTATCTAGCATGTATATGTGAAATAAAGTTACAGTCATTTTTTTTAAAGCTTCTATACCAAATGTTTAATTAGTCTTTGATATTGAATTGGAAAATTCCCTCTGGGATGTAAGGAGTTAGCTGCAGAGAAAGAAGATAGGGTAAGACATGATTAACATTTGTAATGCATTTAGTGGACTGCAGCTGATTTAATCTAGCCAAAGTCGCGGATAGCCACTATAATCATATGAGAAAGCACAACTGGAAAATTAAAGAAATGATCCCCATTTAAATACTTATATGTAATGCTGATGATTTCTTGCACATTATTAATTTTTGCCAGGCACTTCATTGCACTCTAGCCTTATCTCAGCAACTCACAGTTCAGTTTCAGAATAGCGTTTCTTAAGGAGAAAAATTTTTAAAAAGCGTTTCTTGCACAGCTGGAATAGCCTGAGATGTGTGGGTCCCAGGCCCACCCAGAACGTGGCTCTCAACCCAGCCGTTCACATGTGGAGGCTGCACCGGAGTAGGCCTTGGCTGCCCGCCCACAGCCTGAGCAGCTGGCACCTTTTCATTTCCTTTTCAGTCACTCCTTGAGCAAGCCCTGAGTGCCTTCCCTGTGCTCAAAGCTCTGACCCAAGGGAGTCCTCCTCTGCTTGCCCGTAGGATGTCCACGTGCCCTCTCTAGTTGTGGGCTGTTCTCTCACTTTTGGTGTCATCACTTGCTTTTAAATGTACAAGTAGAAATCAGGTGATTTGAACTCTGTTAGACAATGGTATATTTTTATGGTTTCAATTTTTGGAAAAGAAAGCGTCTACTGACTGCAATTCCACTTATCGTTACCTAAGAGAAATGAAGATATGTCCACAAGAGATCTGTATACACATGCTTTTAGCAGTTTTACTCAGAGTACCAAAAATTAGAAATAATTCAAGTGTCAATCAACAGGTTAATGGCTAAACAAACTTGTAGTTTATTTGTGCAATGTAATAAATACTACTTGGCAATAAAAAGAAACAAACTGTCAATACACACAATAATATGGATGAATATCAAAACCATTATGATGAGTGAAAGAAGCCTCAAACAAAAGAGTTCATGTTGAATAATTCCACCTCTATGAAGTTCCAGAAGTAGCAGCACTTATCTATAGTGATGGAAATGAGGCCAGTGGTTGGCTGGGAGTTGTGGTGGTGGGAATTGACTCCAAACGGGCACAAGAGAAAGTTTTGTCGTTATTGAAAAGTTTGATACCATGGTTATGGTGATAGTTGCCCAGATGTGTGTATTTGTCAAAACTCACTGAACTCTGTATATACTTATACTTTAAATGAGTGCGTTTCATTGTCTATAATTTATACCTCAATAGAGTTGATTATTTAAAAAAACATAGGTACCCAAGAAAAAAACAAAAAAACATCGTAACTAATGCCCCTCAGTCTTTCTTTTAGCTAATGACTGGCTGGAAGAGACTTGGGCGAGGTTGTGAAACCAACTGGGAAGGAGTTCTATTACTTAGGACACAAAGTCCTTACTCCTGAAAATGATCACAGGGTTTTCTTCTAATGTCAACACAACAACGTTGTCTTCCATAATGAGTGCTAACAGATTTTGGGGGCCTTCTCTCAGGCAGAAAATTGACTACTTAAAGATGAGGGTCTGGGATCCCTCAGCTCCTCTCGTCAGCCTTTATAGTGGGGGGGACCCACACTGGTGTGACGGGAACCAGACAAGCAGGACCCAGTCCCCACGAAAGCAGCCTGAGCATAAAAGAACAAAGAACAATGGCTCAGACTCCAAACTCTGGCCCAGACAGAGAAGCTGGTGGAGCTGCCTGGCTCGTTAGCCCTCAGAAAAGAACACCAAATGCCAGGGGTCACTTCTGTATTCCTAGATGTCCCACCGTTTCCAGAGCTTTAGATGTCTTAAGGACTTGATTTATAAATATAAATCGATGGTGCTTTTGTTTCAGATTTGTCACGTATTCCACTGAGTTATATTTGCGTTTCCGCCTGACTCGTATTTACTCCTGCAGTCACTCCCTAATTTTCTGAGCTCAAGAGGATAATTAGAATGAATCTAATATTGAATGAAGATGCCCTGACTCTCCCCCTGAGGCATTTTTAATAATTTAGAGTGTTCCTTCCACGTGACAAACTGGGTAGGTGGCTCTAACTGAAATTCAAAAGATTATATCTAATATGAAAAATTAAACTGGATGCAGAATAACACCTGCCCAACCAGCCACTTCGCTGTTGTGTCCACAGCAGACATAATAGAAATAAGAGGAAAATCAGTCCCCAGGATATCAGTTATTCATAAAGCAAGGCAGCACCCATGGACATCTCAAAATAAGTTTCTCACCTGGGAAAGCTGTATGTGATTCCGTGGTCCATTCCTTAACTGCATATAAATTATACAGTAGTTATTAAACCAAGGGCCCTGCTGGTCAGGCGGACAGCATCCTTCAGTGGCCTTGCTCAGCCTGTCGTGATTAGGTTTGGAATTAATCAATTAAGCAGAAAATTAAATGAACATGAATGATAGCTTTTTTTTCAAAAAAGATTTTATTGGGGAAGGGGAACAGGACTTCATTGGGGAACAGTGTGTATTTTTCCAGGATTTTTTCCAAGTTGTTGTCCTTTCAGTCTTAGTTGTGGAGGATGCAGCTCAGCTCCAGGTCCAGTTGCTGTTGCTAGTTGCAGGGGAGCACAGCCCACCATCACTTGTGGGAGTCGAACCGGCAACCTTATGGTTGAGAGGACGCGATCCAACCAACTGAGCCATCTGGGAGCTCAGCGGCAGCTCAGCTCAAGGTGCCCTGTTCAATCATTAGTTGCAGGGGGCTCTGCCCACCATCCCTTGTGGGAAATCAAACCTGGCAACCTTGTGGTTGAGAGCCCACTGGCCCATGTGGGAATCGAACCAGCAGCCTTCGGAGTTAGGAGCACGGAGCTCCAACTGCCTGAGCCACCAGGCCGGCCCATGAATGATACTTTAAAGTAGGATAGAATACAAAACAAAGAGGATGCCAAAAAAATGTATACCTATTTTAAGAAAGGAACAAACTGGTAACAAAAGATGAATACAAGTCACGTTTGACTTCTGCAGTTGCAAGAGGTGCTCAGAGTGGTTACCATCAGTGTCCAGACCCTCCCTTCTGATTACAGTGAACTACTGCTTAAGCAACGTTGACAAAGTGTCCCCTTGTATACGTTTTGTTGGCACCCCCGGTATAATAGGATAAAACCTCATACAATGCGTGCTGCAGGCAGCATTTTGGACATACCACTATATGGTTTTCCTTTAGATGATGAAATTATTTTTCATGTGTGCAAGTTTCACAGCTGTACTCAGGGCTCACATGACCAGCGCCTAGAGAGCCTCATTACGATATCCAAAGGAAGCTCAAATGCCCTAGAAAACCGATACAGCGACATTGGATAGTATGTGCTTCCAGTCACATAACCATCTGTGAGTCATGTGTTAATTTGTTGTCGAAGCGATTGAAATCTTTTGCTTTGGTGTTTAGGCCAGACTTTAGGTATTTGTGATAGGCATAATTTAAATTTGTCCTCTCTGATCTTTGTAAAGGGGCTTTATGTTTTGTTTTGTGGCAGGGAGAGCCACATCAGTATCAGCTACCTCCTAGATTCACTTGTCAAACTCTTTTATTTTTTGAAGTGAAATAGCATGTCTCCAGAAAAGGAAAAAAAAAAAAAAAGCTTTCCAGCAAGGAACCATAGTATTTAATACCTTTTGTCAGTATATTCTGACTTTTTCTCCTTTGTTAAAAAAAAAATTCAAACATAAAAATAGGAAACCTACAAAAAGGTTGAAAATAATTGTCATGTTTCGTAATAGTATGTTTATGTATGAGGAGTATAATGAATTTGACTTATTCAACCAGTCATTCTTCTGCGTCTGTCTACAGAAAGTGTGTTTGCGATGTTGCCAGCATTTGCAGCTCACCAGTTAGGCTTGTCTCTGACAGTGCCAGATCGGTTCTTCATAAATTCTTCTTCCCATTCTGTGCATTGGTGTCCACACGTCAGAATACAGTTTTATGAATGTGCAGTGTAACTCTACATACCCAGCTTCACAGCTAACCTTGGTCATCCTTTCCTGCTAATACCTTGACTGGCCCGGCTTTCTCTTTCTGGCTTTAATGGGAGTTTCTTCTGACTATGAAATATATCTGGTTAAGTACATGTTTGTAGATGAGTTTAAGGTAACTGCAGTCTTTCACGGCATTTTGCACCTGAGCATTTAGGATTGTAGAGATCAAGATGATTTTACCCCTTTTATATCTCAGGTTAATTTCTCCTTTGAATTTAGGGGAAACGAACAAGCCCAGCTCCGCTTCCCCAGCTTACTTCTGCATGGCCTGTTTTCCTGGCTCCAAACAGCATAGAATTAAGTCAACTCCTCTTCTTCCTTCTACCCTCCATCTCCCCACGACCTCCTTTTAAGATATAATAAGTAAACAATTTGCATAAGCAGTTGCTTATGAAAAATGATCTGCAATTATATATTTGGCCTCCTTTTATTTGTGAGATTACATATTTTGAACAAGACTAACCTTTGTGTGTTCATGGCACCTTGCGTGAGAAATGCTAGTGGTATACTCAAGAGGGTTGAAAGTGACTGCTGGTTAAGAGACAGCAGGGTGTGGGTAAACAATTTTTTATTGTTTCCCTTGGCCCCATTCGCTGTGTGTCATTGATGAGGAGAGTGGGGCAGTGCCCTGATTGCACCAGCATGCTCACGCCTCGTTCTCACCTGTTCCCAGAACTCCATCGTTCTCTGCAGCCATCTTGATGTCATCCCTCTTACTCACCTCTTAGTTTTTTTGGTTTTTTTTAATTTATTGGGGTAACAATTATTAGTAAAATTACATGGATTTCAGGTGTACAATTCTGTATTACATCATCCACAAATCCCATTGTGTGTTCACCACCCAGAGACAGTTCTTCCATCACCATATATTTGATCCCCCTTACCCTCATCTCCCACCCTCCACCCCCCTTACCCTCTGGTAACCACTAAACTATTGTCTGTGTCTATGAGTTCTTGTTTCTCATTTGTTTGTCTTGTTCTTTTGTTGTTTTTGGTTTATATACCACATATCAGTGAAATCATATGGTTCTCTGCTTTTTCTGTCTGACTTATTTCGCTTAGCATTATACTCTCAAGATCCATCCATGTTGTCACAAATGGTCCTATATCATCTTTTCTTACCACCGAATAGTATTCCATTGTGTATATATACCACAACTTCTTTATCCATTCATCTATCGAAGGACATTTTGGTTGTTTCCATGTCTTGGCCACCGTAAACAAAGCTGCAATGAACATTGGAGCACACGTGTCTTTATGTATAAATGATTTCAGATTTTTTTGGTAGATACCCAGGAGAGGGATTGCTGGGTCATATGGTAATTCTATTCGTAATTTTTTGAGGAACCTCCACACTGCCTTCCATAACACCTCTTACTTTTCACTCTCAGTAAATCATACTCCTACAGTCAGTGATCTCTCAGCTCAAAATTCCACCCAATAGGCATTACAGTCAAAGTATATGTCTCCTGTTACATTGACAGTATTCACTGTTTCAAGTTTGATGGCACCCCTGAGAAGCGCTTGCAACACGGGGGGGTGTCACAGCACAGCATCTGGGAGCCCACAAGCCCGGCCCTTGTTACTCAGAGCGCGTCTGAGGATCAGCGTCACTCGCATCCTTACAACTCGTTAAAACAGAGATTCCCAGACCCCACCCAAGAAGTACTGGGTTAGAAGATGGATTTTTAACCAAGTCTCAGTGATTTAGATGCACATTAAAGTTTGGAAAGCACTGAGCTAGACTGTAGCCCAATGAGAACATGGGCCACGCCTGCCTTAGTCGTCATGTGTCCTCACTTCCTCACACAGTCACTGCTCTGAGCTGCCGCTTGGTAAACATTTGTTGGATGAATGACTAAACCCAGGAAATAGTTCTTATAGTGCTTTTTGCCATAAACAGCATATATTTCTCACAGAGATTAATGTAGTTGAGGAAGTAATAGAATAACAAGTTGTCAGAAGAGGCTAATTTGTGTACTTTGGTGTTCTCCTATAATTTTTTTTCTCTTTCTTCTTAATGGTAATCTAATTTTACCAGCTGGATACTGGAAAGATGAAAAATAAAGGAGTTTCAGAGACATAAGGAATGGAAATCTTCCAGGCATGCCTTTTGAGTCTCGTAGCCATTGCCTCTTTCTTTGTGGATAACCCTACATTTCAATAATCTCCTATGCAAGCCACCAACAGTGCAAAAATATGGTTTCCTCGTATGCAATAACTGTAGAATAGTATTTAGTTTAATAGAAGTGGTCACATTACTATAAGGTAATTCTCCCAGATGCCTTAATGTATTCGCTAAATGTACACATTATGGGAATAAAAGGATTTTATAAAATATAGTCTGTGTTACAGGTGCACACTTGTCTTTTTTGTTTGCAGCAGCTTAGTCTCCCCATGGAATCCAAGTATTTTACACATGACAGAGCATCAGCAAACACTGGTTGGTGGATTACTCTGTTTTTTAACAGGCTTGGTAGGATCTCTCGATGAAAATATTGTTTAGTGGTTGTGTCATCTGGATCCTCTGGGAAGCAGACACTAAGGCAGACTTAGAAGTCCAAGAGATGTACTGAGGGTATTTTTGTTGCAAGAGTAATGGGAGTGGGATCAGGAACAGATAGGACTGTGATGAGCTTCAGACTGTGATGCAAGCCGGACACCTATGAAAAGGACGGGGGGTGGGTAGGAAGAGTTCAGACGTCACTGAAGCCCTGAGCCAGCCCCAGGCAGCCCACTGGGGCGTTCTGGATCAAAGACTTCCCATGATGAACCCCACATTGGGCAGAAATGCTGTACCCTACCATCTCTACCAGCTCAAATGCTCAACAGATTCTCAAATGCTGCAGTCGGAGGCTGTCAGCCCGCTGCACGCCTTGCAGCTAGCTGTTCAGCATGTTCTTGAAGGAGATTGGAGAGGTATCCCTTGATAGATGTCACAAAGGTTAATTTGAGTCATTCTATATGCTTGAGATGAATAAAGGAGTATTTGGATAAACGGTCTATAATTCGATAATTTTCTCTGACTTAGAGTAACCTGACCTCCAATAAAGTAAGAATAGCTAAAACTTTTGGAATATCCATAGATATTTCACCAAACTGCACTAGACTGGAAGCCATGGGTGTATTTCAAAGAGGTTTGGAGCCAGGTTTTTATCTTTTTCCCACTTCTACCATTTACCAGCTGTGTGGACTTGGGCAAAAATAAAAATTAACATTTCCAAGCCACCATTTCCTCACTGTGTAATGGGAATAATAATAATACCCAGTTTGGGGGTTAGGTGGGGAATAAATTAGATGGTAGAGAAGGAGCTTAGCACAGTACATGAAACATAGAAGGTGCACAACAATTTCTTACTAAAAGAATGCAATATCAAAGCACGCTGCATGTTTTCTCAAGCTCCACATAAAATCTTTGAATTGGTTCTGAATAATATTTCAGTTTTTAACCATCCTGGAGGCCTTCTACTTATAGCTTATAAATATTGTCACTATAAATATGAATTAAGTATGATTTGGAATATAATACTTGCTATAGGTTTTTTGCATTTATGAGAACTATAAAAATCACTCAAGTTGGTTAGTTCCATCTGCCAAATTATGGTCTAATTATGTCCATCTGGGTATGTTCTTTTAGTACCAAGAAAAATTATCTTCTTTGTCAAGACTGTAGACAGCTTCTGGAATCAAAGCCAAGTCCCTGCAAATATGTGTGTTCTCCTGTTGGTCAGTCAGGGAGGTCACTCTTCGACCTAGAAGTAGAACCTGGGACCAGATTCTTTCTTTGAAAGATGCTCCTTTGCCAGCCATCTCCAGCCCATACACTGACAGCTAAAATTTCCAGCTATTTTCTCTAAATACACTATAAATGCAAATATATTTTGTACCAAGAAGTATAATAAGGGCAAGAATATACATTAGGTTTTCCACCATTGTCTCATTTGGGATTTAGGCCAAATTCAGTAGATCAAAGTATAAAACTTCATAGGCGTAATCTTGAATTTCGCAACGCCTGCAGGAAATGCATGCAGTTCTTTTTATGGACCTGTGTTCTGAGTTTGTAATGAAATCAGGAAGTTTGTCTGATACATACGGATTTGTTCTGCACTCTACCTGGGTGGGTGTATGCTCTTGTAAATGACTTCCTGGTTTTAAACAACTTGCTCTGAGTTTTCTATTAGTTTCTCTTACGTTAGAATATAAAGAAATTTCATCAGGCTGATTTTCTGTATCATCGATTTCTAAGATAGGGAACAGTCTGCACCCATTTCAGATGAATCTATGATTTTGCCTCCCTTAGAGCTACACATGGAATTAGAATATTCCAGATATGATTCTATGTGTGTAGTTAAATCATTTGATTCTTACCGTGAATCTGGTCATATTTATTTTAAAGCAGGCCATATTTATTTTAAAGAAGGGCATGCCCAAAAAGTAGCATAGTGACATGTTCAAACGGTACTTTTTGACTACCATATGTTGTAAACAACTATAAAGTGTCTTCAGAATTTTCTGAAATTTGTAAGAGATTTTCTTAAAATTTAGTTGGAGCAGATTCTAGATTACCCTAATAATATAACTCCTATTCCTTTTGTTTTTAGTGCGAGAGAAAAGTGAGAGTTGTGGTTAGAGGGTCAGTGTTGCTTTTATCTTGGGTCTGTCACTGCCGCAGGTTATGCCTGTGATGTCATTTATTGTATCAAGATGGTGGGGAGGGTTTGGAATTTCTGCTCTGATGGAAGGCAGGCTAGGTGTGTCCCTCCACTTTGAGGGACCAAGGCTCAGTCTTGTGTATGCTCAGAAGTCAGCAGGTCTCTATAATCTGAGTCAAGCTACATCAAACACAGAGACTGGGGATGGCCACCCGGCTACTCAAGGTGACTTTGGTTGTATGTATTCTGAGTCCGGGCTTTCTAATGGGGCTGCTTACCGAAATCGTTTATGGATCCTCAGAGCCTATTGTATACATCTCCTTCTAATCTTATGTTCAGTGGTATCATGTGGGTAGCTTGAAATCCACTATGGTGAGAGTAGTATTTACACCAGGGAAATTGGCACATGCCACCAATCAGGGCTTCTCTCTCCATCAGAGCCAGTTATTTAACATTTATCAGCACACCGCTGGCACAGCCCCACTCCCAAAGCTTCTGATTCAGTAGGTCTGGGATGGAGCTCAAGAATTTGCATTTCTAACAAGTTCCCTGGTGATGCTGCTACTGCTGATTTGAGGAGCACACACTAAGAACAATTTGTCTCAAACGAGGCTGTCCAATTTGATAGCCACTGGCCACATGGGGTTCCTTAATTCAAAGTGTAATTACAGTCATGTGCCACATAATGTTTTGGTCAACGACAGACTACGTATATGACAGTGGTCCCGTAAGATTATAATGGAGCTGAAAAATTCCTGTCACCTAGTGACATCATAGCCGATGAAAAGTCCTAGAGCAACGCATTACTTGTGTGTTTATGCTGATATTGGTGTAAACAAACCTACTGTGCTGCCAGTCGTGTGAAAGTGCAGAACATATAATTGTGTACAGTACCTAATACTTGATAATAACTGACTGTTACCAGTTTACGTATTTACTATACTATACTTTTTATCATTATTTTAGAGTGTACTCTTTCTACTTATTAAAAAGAAAATGTGCTGTAAAACAGTATGCCGTGTTATGCCGGCAACGGCCTCCAACATCCGGTGTTTATCACATCTCTCGATTGCATCATTTTCTCTTGTGCTGGATAGAATCTTATGTTGTTTTGTACAGTGATGTGCTGTGCTGGCTTGTAGCTGGGAGCAGTGACTATACCATATAATCTCGGTGCGTAGCAGGCTATTTCATCTAGGTTTGTGTAAGTGCACGCTGATGTTTGCACAACAACAAAATCACCTAATGACACACTTCTCAGAACACATCACCATCATCAAGCAGCTCATGACTGTAATTAAAATTAAATAAAATTTAAAAATCTGTTCCACAATCACATTAGTCACATATCATGTGCTGAAACTAATACAATGTTATATGTCAATTATATCTCAATAAAATTAGAGGAGAAAATGCTTAAGATGTGGTTAGTGGTTACCATAGTGGACAAAACACTTCTAGAACATTTCACTGTTATGGAAAAGTCCTATGCGGCAGCACTGCTCTAGGATAAAGTCTTTCCACCTCAATTTTTTTTGAAGTTTCCCAGGTAATTCCAGTGGGAAACCTGTTTCACTGGTCACCACAATTATTAAAGTTTGATCTTATATTTCAACTGTCTGAAAATCAAACTCACAAAACACTCTGTTTTCCTCATTTTCTAATTTCTTAGTTGGGAAATACTGACAACACATAGTAATAACTCTTTTTTGTACATGAGGACATTGAGGTGCAAAGAGGTAAAGATGAAAGAATTATTGTTGAACTGGGACCCAGCCCCAAGTCCATAATACTTTCAGCCCAGTGAAAGTTATTTTCTCCTAAATAGAGGACAGCTTTCCGCTAAGTGGAAGAAATGATGACAGGTGTTTGGTTGCCGTCCTACCTCCAGAATGTATCCGGGCCCAGTACCGTGATAACATTACACAGCCTCAGACTAAACATATGGCAGGTGGAAGCCCCAGAAGCCTTTCAGACTTTATCTAATAACAATTCCCTCCTTACCAGTGAAGGACACAAATTATATTTATTGAAATCCAGTTGATCATGTTAATGAATCGGAAGTGTTCAAGCCAGCAGATTACACAAAACTAAAGAGGGGATAGAATTTAATTAGAGGTGAAGGTCAAGTGAAATAGTCAACAGTTATTAGTGACATCCGTGGAGCGAGTTACCAAAACCTGCGTCCCTGAGGCTTACACAGGCAGGTGAGGCCTGACAGCTGAACCAGGGAAGAGCGGGCCTGGAATCTGTCTTGTGTGGGTGTGCTTCTTGTCTATTGTTGGCTGGATAATGGTCTGTTTAGCACATAGCCTGGCACATGGACCCATGCTTTGTGAATTCCTATCTCCAACGTGCTTGTGTGGTCTAAGCAATGTCTGTTCCTTTTGGTTCCTATGTGACTGAAATTTTACATTCTTTGTAGTGATTTTAAAAAAGGCCAGTGGTATTTCTTTTTCTCCTGAAAGACTGATTATAATTGACTTTATTCTCTCAAGTGGCAGTTTGCCTCTCTGAGCTTCAAAAGCTTTTGCCTTGTCTGGTTCCATAGAAATCTCTTCAAAACCACCTGTTTGTTTGTTTGTTTGTTTGTTTTTTCCTTCTTTCTAGGCTTCCTTTTAGGAATTTTGGAATTCCTCCTTTTAGAGATTTCCCATGGTCATTATCTTTGTAAGCACCATTGTATCCTGGTAACTTTGTATCCTGACCCATCTTCTTGCTGCAGGTACTAATTTGGCTTTCAGATCCTTCAGCAAAGCTTTCTGTGAATACCACTTTCATCAACATTCAAACTTCAACAGCTATTTATTGAGCACCTACTCTGCTGGGAACAGAGAATAAAGAATATAGTCATAAGCCAGCCAGATACATAAGTTCTACCCTTGTGAGCCTACAGTGAAGTTTTTCTCCACCCAAAAGCCTTTAGTTACTTCCTGAAGTGGGTTGAATTGTGGTCCCCAAAAGACATGTCCTTTTTGGACCTCAGACTGTGACGTTATTTGGAATAAAGGTCTTTGCAGACGTAATTGAGGTAATGATTGTCAGATGAGGTCTCTCTGGATTATGATGGGCCCTAAATCCAATGACAATCCCTTAGAAGAGAAAACAGACACTGAGAAGATGATCTGAAGACAGAGTTAGAGACTCTAGTGAAGCATCCGTAATCCAAGAACACCACGAATTGTCAACAGCCAGCAGAAGCTAAGAAAGAAGCATGGAACAGATGCTCCTTTAGAGCCTCTAGAAGGGACCAACCTTACCCTCACCTTGATTTCAGACTTCTGATCTCCAGAATTGGGACAGAATAAATTTCTGTTGTTTTAAGCCACCAAGTCTGCGGTACTTTGTTGCAGCAGACCTGGGAAATGAATATGTCCTTCACTTTAAAAACATGAATCCCTTCTTCCAATTTTCATGTATTTATCAAGAGAGCAGGTTCTGTAGTCAGACTGTCTGGGTTCGAGCTCTGGATTTGCCAGTCACTAAGCATATAATTTGGGTCAAATTACTAAACTTCTGTGCCTCAGTTTCTTCATCTGTAAGACGGGAACAGTGTGTACGTCACAGCGTTGTTTTGAGAAATAAAAAAATAGCATATATAAAGCACTCAGAACAGTTGCTGTGATGCTAAATAATTTTTAAAAATTATTTTACTACTATATTACTAGTTTTTGTTACCAGTAAAGGCTTATAGAATCTCTCATAGCTAGTCCAGACAGGTGTTTTGTTCTTTTTTTCCTCACCCCTCAACTCCCATAGCACTTTGTCTCTCCTCCTCTTAATCACATACTACCTTGTGATCATATTTAACTTTCTACACCAATATATAAATCAGCAAATATTTACTGAGGATCTACGAAGTTCAAGGTATTCTGCCAGCCACTGCGGAAAATATGTGTTAATGCCATCAGGGAATGTAGAATCTTGGGAAATAAGTATGTCTACAATAAAGTGATCACCAATAATTTTGAAAGAATGGGTATAATTCCAAAGTATAAAGAGGACTGAAGAGATTATTTCAAGTACAAATTTTCAGGAGCAAAGTTTAGAGAGTGGCATGAGCTAGGTGGTGCTGTGACCAGGCCAACCAGCTCCATCCTGTAGAAGAGGGCTTGGAAAGGGGTGTAGAGGATATAAGTTACTCAGTGCTGAGACTTAAGTTGATTAAGTAAGGCTGAATCATAGACTCTTTCTCCATAATTTACCATGAACTAGAATTTTTTTTTCCACTTTGCTGTTTCAATGTTTATTTCTGATAACAAAACTTGACAGCACACAAGGGGAAAAAAGCAATAGACAAGGAACAGCAAATAAATTTATCTTGCATGCCACTTTCAGTCAACAGGATGTGGCTCTCTAGATAGCTATGTTTAGAAGGAACCTGAGGTTTCAGCCTCACTAGGGAAAGACTATTGCAACTGGTTAGCAATATCTAACGTCTCACTCAACCCAGAAGAAACCAATGGCACCAAAGCTGGCAGCAAACTTGGCAGTGGCTGTACCACCAGGGCCAATAATGGGGCTGGCGAAAGTCTGAGGAAATCTGGAGCGGGCATTCTGGTGGTATCCGGCCCAGAAGGTAAATGGGATTCTGGACCAAGGATCTCCAAAATCTCCTTCCTCACCCCAGGTCAGCAGCTCAAACTCAAATGTCATCCCAGCTCCAGGGCCCAGATATGGCCTCATCTCCAATCCCCATGCGGGTTCTCGCCTCAGCCCGGGCCTCGGCCTCAGCTGCAGCAGCGTCCAGAGCATCCAAGGCGTCATCTGCGGCCTCCAGGATGGCCTGTGCAGTCCAGTCGCGAGGGTCTTTCTTATGAACCTCTGCAACAAATCTCAGCACTTCCATCTTGCTAGTCTCCTGGTAGGAACGGAGGCCCCAGAGGAAATCATACTCAGGAGGGTTGCTGTTGGGCATTCGTCTATAGTCCAGGTACTTCTGCTTTACAAACTCATAAGTGAGAAGTTTTTTTAAAGCAAAAGTTCATTAGCAGCAAATAAACTAAGACCAGGATATAACCTCATTTATCCATTCAACTAAAAGCTATTGATCAAGCACTCAATGCCCAGCATTTCCTATGCATTGAGAATTGTGAACAAAGTAGTGAACACAGTAGACAGAAATCTCAGCCTTCATGGAGCCTACGTTCAACTGGGGGAGATGGACAGTGAATAAGGTATATGTAAAATGTTGGAAAGTGTTGAGTACTCAAGAGAACACATCATGCAAGAAGGAAGATAGAAAGCTTCAGGGAGCGGTTGAAATTTTAGATGGGCCAAGAAAGTGAATTTTGAATAGACTTGAAGAGAGTGAATGAGTGAGCCAGTAGGTATCTTGGGAAGAGTGTTCTAAGTATAGGTTCAGCATTATACAGATCTCTAGAACTTACTCATCTTGATAAACTAACACTTTATGGCCATTGATTAGTAACCCCCCCCTGCCCTCTCACCCCAGCCCTTGGCCACCGCCATTTCATTCTTTGAGTCTATGAATTTGAGTATTTTAGATACCTCATATAAGTGGAAGCATGCAGTATTTGACTGGCTTATTTCATTTAGCATAATATCTTCAAGGTTCATCCATGTTGTTGCATATTGTGAAAATTAACTATGTTTTCCAAAATAAAAAGAATTATTGAGAAGAGTGACATTGTTTTACATTTTTACAATTTAAAAATATAATTGGCTTAGTAAAAGGCAGCTGTATTCTCATAAATGCTGTGCATGTAATATTGTGATATTACATGTTATATAGTACCTGGAAAACTTCCCTGTGTACTCATGAGAGAATGAGAGTGAAAAAAGCAAACAATATCTTAACATTGTTATGAAAATAGTTTCGGTTTTGGACTGCCCTGAAAGGCTCTCAGGGACTCCCAGGGGTCCCTGGACCACTCTTTGAGAACTGTTCTTCTAGGCATGAAATGAGACACTGCAAGATTCAGCATTAACTATTCCTGGATATGGTGAATAATTTCTCCATTTGTACTGCCCCGTTCAACAATTTTTAATAAACTGGAAAAAGGATAATGAAGCAGCAGGAGCCCCTTTCATGAATAGGGTGCTCTAAGGTAAAAGCCCTATGCTGTTTGAATTTTATGGGTGTGAAATCATTAATGAGCAGAAATAATGTTGCCTGTGTTAATGTTATGGTCATAAAAAGCTGCAGTCTTACTGAGATGATGCACTTTCATGCATTAATTGACATCGTTTTATGTGCGAAGTAGGTGAATGCAAGGCCTTGAAATTGTTTGAGGGGCCTCCTGCAGGGATAATTGTGTGGTGAAGGGTATTCATTTACTTATGTCTTTCCCCCCTAAAGAGTTTGGGAGTTTCTGAATCAATCACCCAAATGGCTGGCTCCAGCGTTCGCCCGGCGCAGTGGTTTGTCATCTCTGAGGAATCTCAACTAAGATGCAAATTGTCCAATAAATTATTTTGTGTTACTCTTCAACTTTTCAGAAAAATAGTCCTTGGAGTGCTGTAGCGTGAGCAAATGCAATCAGTGCTTTCGAGCAGGTTGACTTTCAGCTTTTATCGCCCTGGAAATAAAACCTTCAGACACTGGGAGGAGTGGTGACGGTAAAGTGTGCGCTTTCCCTGGTGGCATGGGATTTCAGAGCATTATCTTTCGATGCACTGACTGTTCTTTGTCAAGACTGATAAATGACACGTATAGCTATCTCTATTTCAGTTTGTCTACTTACACTCTTCAATGAATAGATTCCCATTTTGTTGAATTTTCTCTTGGGGAGACATAAAATTATTGTTATTTGAATGTCCTATGACAAATTAGGTGGATTTAACAAAGGCACGTAATATACTGATAGAATAAACACAATTCTAGTTTTCTAGGTGAATGCACAACCAAAGCACGGATGCGCCCAAATTTATATTTCTATATATGTACCTCTCCCATTGTCAAGATTTAATAAATTTTATCAATTTACTAGGGGGATTTTCCATAGGATCCTATTAAGTCAGATTCTAAAGCAGAAATGCATAACATGCTCAATTTAACACTGATAATGTCCCCTCTCCCCACTGTTTAAAATAATTATTTTCATTCTGTTGAGTGAAGCAACACAATACATACACATTTGCATTGTTAAATTTTTATAAATTTATCTTTTGTAGTTAAATATTTTGGTAATAATTATCAGACCATTTTAACTGTGAATTTTGCTTATGTTTTAAATTGAGTTTTACAATTGATTAAGGAGAAACCACAACCATTTATAAAACACAAAATATATTTTCCTCTTTTCTTTCTCTAAGAAGTTGTTAACCTACCTAGGATCATGCAGTTGGATGTATCTTCTCAACTTTTTTTTTTTTTATGTTATAAATAGTATAGTGAGAAATCAAGAGATGCAGAGTGAGACGGTCTGAAGTTGAGTCCATGCTTCCCACACTGGCTGTGTGACGTCAGACAAGTTCCCTAACTTTTCCAAGTCTCAACACTGTCATCTATACTGTGGACCCAAAAAATCTGTTCCCAGGCCACCTGTGCAATCCTCCAGTGACCCACCTCTAAGCAAACATCATCTCACCTGAAGTGCTACACTTGCCCCCACTAGTCTCTGGCCTCCATTCTCTACATAGCTTCCAAAATGATCTTTAAAAATGTAAATCAGAGTTTGTCATTGTTTGCTCAAAACCCTCCAATGACTTTCTGTTGTTTAGGATACAAAATAGAAAGTCATTTTACATGGTCTACAAGGTCCCTGCTTACTTGCCCAAGCTCCCACCACCCCCATGTCATGTTCCATCTCACTTCTGTTAGGATGACTAGTAATCCCAGGTTGCCAGGCACTTACTTGGTTTCAGCAAGGAAAACTGGAATGGTTAGCCACTCTACTCCTGATGGTCCAGAGGCAATGGGTTTCTTTCTGTTTCTTGGGTGTGCCCACATCTTTCGCAGCTCAGGTCCTTTCCAAATGCCGTTTCTCTTGGAAGGCTCATATAATGTTATCTCACTGAGTACATGGCTCATGCCTATTCATCCTTTAGACCTCAGTTTAAATGTCATATTCTCAGAGAATTCTAACTGGAGCCACAAATATAAATTAGATCCTGTGAAATAATAGGAAATATGTATACCAGGGGTGCCAAAAAAATGTATACAAGTGGACACGTTGGTCAGCGTTGCTCAAGCAGTAGTTCACCGTAATCAGAAGTGTCTGGATGCTGATGGTAACCACATTGAGCACCTCTTGTAATTGCAGAAGTCAAACGTGACTTGTATTCATTTTTTATTATCGATATATATTGAGTATTACCATTTTGATATCGTTTTCCTTTCTTAAAATGTGTGTACATTTTTTTTGCCACCCTCTGTATATTGGTCTCTGCCCCCAGTTCCTAACATAGAGCTCCTAAATCCCTTGGAATTTCCTGGGTGATAGAAATGTCTTTTGTTCTAATGAGGTTACTCTTAGTGGGCTCTTGGATGGGGGTTGGCCACCAGAAAAATCAGGTCATGACTAGAAGCTTAGAGCTTTCAGCCCCACCCCTCATTCTCCAG
Source organism: Rhinolophus ferrumequinum (assembly GCF_004115265.2). Lineage (NCBI taxonomy): Eukaryota > Metazoa > Chordata > Mammalia > Chiroptera > Rhinolophidae > Rhinolophus > Rhinolophus ferrumequinum. Next base: position 32,177,945 of record NC_046300.1, read on the forward strand.
AGAGGGGAGAGGGGCTGAAAATAGAGTTAGTGATTGATCATGCTTTTGTGGTGACGCCTCCATAAGAATTCAAAAATGACGGTGTTCAGAGAGCTTCCAAGTTGGTGGAGTTACTGGCAGAGTGGGTGCCCAAAGAGGGCATGCAGCTCCTTTCCCCTTCCCACTGCCTTGCCCTGTGCACCTCTTCCATCTGGATAGTCACCTGCATCCTTTAGCATATCCTCCTATAGGAAACTTGTAAATGTAAGTAAGTGTTTTCCTGAGTTCCGTGAGCCATTCTAGCAAATTATTGATCCCAAGGACAGGGGCACAGGAACACCAATTTATAGCTGGTTTGTCAGCAACCTGGACTTGCATTTGGCATGTGAAGTGGGGACGTGGGGCAGTCTTGTGGGACTGAGCCCTTACTCTCTGAGATATGACACTATCTCCTGGTAGATAGTGTCAGAATTGAGTTAAATTGTAGGACATCCAGCTAGGGTTGCAGAATTGCTTGGTGGGGCATAACCCACACACACACATTTGGCGACCGGAAGTGTCAGAAGTGAAGTATTCTGTGTGAATAATAAGAGAGACACAAGAGACGTGAGCGTTTCCTGCACAATCCCACGTGTCATTCTTACTTATATTCGTATCCCAGGGCCAATTGTGCCTCTGTGCATGGCACAACCTCAGGGAACATCATAACTGCCATGTAAATGGGGATCCCTGGAGTTTTATGGTGATTTGACCCCAGAATCCTGTTCTTTTTGCTTTTAGCACCTTGCACAGTTGTGGTCTGTATAATATCTATAAATATAAACATATATGGAATTTATTTGAAATATAAATATAGTAAGTCCTCACTTAACATTGTCAATAGGTTCTATGACTTTAAGAGAAACGAGGCAAAACCAAAGCAGATATAAAATACACACATCTATCTACATATCTATCTACCATAGCTGAAACTTCATGGCAATCCCTAAACCAGAACCACCTGGCTGAGCTGCTACTGGATTTCTGACTCACAGACAACATGTGAGATAATAAATGTGTATTGTCTTAGGCCATGGTTTGGGGGTAATTTATTATGCAGCAATAGATAACTAATGCAGTAATTTTTGTTGAACAGCTTTTTTAGTGACTTCACATTTTTAAAAACAACTGTTTTAACCTCAGGTCAGGATTCTAGACATTATTTGGAAGTGCTCTGTAGTAGTTAGTGGTATATGTGTAGGTGGGACAGTGGCTGAGAAAAGGAAGAGGAAGAACTATCATATGAAAAAGAGGTAGAGGATACAATAAATTTAAAATGTCACCTTTTGCTCGTGCTGTTGCTTTTGTGAGTATGTGACCAAATTGAGTGGCTACCTTCATAGAATGGACAATCAGATTTATTAGTCAGCTTGATTTAATATAAATGGGCACTAGATTTAGGAGCAGAAGTCATACTTCAGGGCCTGCCACTTCCACATTAAGTTAGAGAGATCAAGTAGCTCTAATCTTTATGTTCCTTGTCTGTACAACGGGGAAGAACGCCACCCATCGCACACTATGCTGGTAGGGACGTTTAAGTGAGAATATGAATTTTAAAGCACTTTGTGAATTGTGAAGCGTCATACCAAGGTAAATAATAGTCATTACTTACTACTTTGGGGACAGATAAATGAAAGCTTTTTTAGAATTTATAGGCCATGAAGGAGTGCTTTTTAAACTTGTATTTACCTTGCTCTCCAAGACCAGATCACATTCAACAGAAAGTGCCAGGGTCAAGAAAGAGCAGGTCACGCAGGAAAATCCAACATTGCAATAGAAACTTTTCCTGAGTAGGACAAGAACGAAAAATGGTCTAAAGTGATGGGTGCGATAGGCACCTCCTTTAATTAAATAAGTTTAAACGAGTGCCATGCCCACAGTATCAGTGCAGTAGATTCCCCTTGTGGTTTTGCGATCACTGGCCAGTCTCGCTGTATTGTTTGCCTGTTCACACTGGTGAGCTAAGAACGTCTTAGAGCCAGCAAGCACCTTCTGGCAGTTTCCTGACAACCTCCAGCTGTTCAGTTAACAGAGGGGTGTTGCTAATGGGAAACAAATATTTCCAGGCGAATGGAGGTAGAAGAAAAAGAGAAATTACAACTCTAGGATTTCATCAGAGAGGAGATCCCATATGGCTCATAAGGTGTTGGCTCTGCCAACAAACAAATTGCTAAATGCGTTCTGATGTACCCCAGCTTCTGTTAATGAAAAAATACGGCCAAAGGAAAATAAGAAAGAAGGCAGAGGCTTCATTGTGATAGCAGTTTAAATGGTTCAGCTTTGTTATAGCCTCAGTTGTAATCTCACATCAAGTCAAATGCTTGGTGGCCAGGAGCAGGAAGTAGTCTTGTACTACTCAAAATGTGGTTCATGGGCCAGCAGCCTCTCCATCACCCTGAGCATATCAGAAGTGTGGCCTCTCAGGTCCCACCTTGGATGGACCAATCAGAATCCGCGTTTCCTCAAGTTCCCCGGATGAGTCACAGATATTCTGGTCTAGTCCATTCCTCTGTGTCACACATTGGCAAGCCTTAGAGCGGGAAAGCAACCTGAAATCACCTAGTTCAGGCTCCTGCTTTTAGGGGGAGTGAATCATTACTATCCTCATTTTACAGATCAGACACGTAAGGCCCAGGGAGCTTATGCCAGTTGCTCAAAGTCACAGAACTCGATGTCTTCTGCCACCAAACACCAAACACAAAGCATTCAGCTATTGCACAGCTCCTTCGGGATCTCTGCTCACTGTCCCTATATTTCTCTTGAGAGAATGGATTTCCTGGCCTATCTTTATTTCTCTGGATCTGATGGAGAAAAGACAAACTTGACCTACCCTTTTTGGCTTTTGCTCTCCAAGCTAGAAGAAAAGGTTCTGAGAAATGTTATAGTTTTGCCTAACGGAGAATCATCTTGACACACAGGATAAAAGTCCCAGAGCTTGGGGAAAACTTATTTCCGTATAGAACATGGAACTTGTTTCTGCTGTGTGTGTGTGTGTGTGTGTGTGTGTGTGTGTGTGTGTGTGTGTGTGTAGCGGGAGCCTTTGGTACACTTGATGAAATAGATGTCACTTGAAGAAAAACTTACAGCAGAACCTGCTGTCCTAGGTATTAAAAAGGCAGTGTACTGTACCTAATTCAGCCCTCCATATAGAAAGGATCATGAATATGCATTTTTTGTTTAAGAAAATTATTTCTTTGCACAGGTTCATGTGTGATGCTGGAGGCTAGGTTAATCAACATGGCTAATTTTAACCTTAGTTTTGGCGGTTTATTTGAGAACAGGTCACGGTACTGGTACTAATCTGTAGCTTATCGTGTAGGAAAAGCATCAGAAAGATACAAAACCGAGCGGCTGCTGTCCCATCACCCAAAGTCTATAAACATACTGTATTTGACGTTTAGTTCCACTTACAGTTAGTGATATGGTTAATAGAGTGAACTTGATCCCTGCTCTGTGCTGAAAATCATTGTCTACTATGAGGCTGTGGGATGAACAGCAGGAGCTAGGCATCTGTTAAAGCTCTACTTGTAGACACTTTAAAAGAAGGCGGGGGAAGGCACCGAATGGATGAGGAGGTTCGATTTGCTAGATAGGTCCTTTGATGTGGCTCTGGGGAACATGCAGAGGAGACCCCCAATGCTGGGGTGGAATTGAGTCGCTGCCTCTCCCCTGTTAAGTGCAGGGCTGTGGGAGGGGGAGGGCCTCCAGGGATCTGTGCTGCCACCTTCTCTTCCTCAGGTGTTGGATTGTTGGTGGTGGAGGATGTGCCAGCCAGGGAGGGATGAAGGGGCAGACAGGTGACGTCAGCCACATCCCAGGACTTTACAGAAATTTTGGGCTGTGACCCAGCAGGGCTGGCTGTATAGAGGAAGGACACTAAAATAGTGCTGTCCAGTGGACTTTCTGCGACGATGGAAACATTCTATAACCTTGTCACAGTTGGCTTTCAAGCACTTAAGATGTGGCTAGTGTGACCAAGGAAGTGAATTTGTCATTTTATTTCATTTTAATTCATCTTAATTTGAATAGCCACGTACAAGTATGCTCAGTGGCTACCATATTAGACCAAGCAATTCTGAAGAACTCTTCAAGGAAATGAAGTTGGAAAGCAAGAGCGAGTTCAGGGGAAAATGTGGAGAGTCCAGGTTACAAAAGTCGAGTTCCTGATCTGAAGGTACACATGAGAACCATCTGGAAACCATCAGAAAAATAAAGCTGCCTGGACCCTGCCCAGGGCCACCGAATCAGAATGCCTCTTGGTGCACACCTTTGTCTGAGAGCTACCATATTCATTGACAGGAGGCAGATGACAGATGGACTTGGCTGCCAAGCTGAAGATTTCATACTCAATTTTATTGACGGGTGAGGGAGCCATTGAAGGGGGAGAGTAATATGGTGAGTGCGTTAGGCAAGATTTGGGACAGCCTGTGTAAGATGGGCTGGAGGCAGAAGATTAGAGGTGAGCACAACAGCTGAACATTAAAAGGTACTGGAGTGTTCATTTCTCCCTCAGAGTGTGAGTGTCTCGATCTCACAGGAGCTGTCCATATTCTTCTCTGGACTGAACATTGGTTCAGAGTATTCCTTAGCAAACATGCAGCTGGAAGCCTCCAGCCCCACCAAATTATGGTGATTGAAAATTCCAGTCATTTCCCAGGGACCCTGAAGGAGGCTCTTTGTAATGAAATAAAGATGCAGCAGCCATTTTAAATAGGAAGTAACTGCCTCTCTGGTGCCTCTTGCAGGGGCCATGGTACCCATAACGGGGGTGACTCACCTTGGGAAGTACTGATTGCTGTTCTCAGAGCTCGCCCTGCCCCTTCTGTGACTTCTGAGTTCCAAGGAGCAGTCTTGACGGCTGCGGAAGGGAATTAGGACACCAGGAGAACTGCATTCCAAGCCTAGTTGATGACTCACTGCACAACTCTTATAAACCATTTCATGGTTCACAGTGGGGGAGAGATGGCTTTTAAAAATTGAAAAGGAAAAGTAAAATCCAATGTATGTCGAAGTTTAGAAATTGACAAAATGCCTCTTCTAAAACAGAAGTTTCAAAATCAGTTCTTTTCCTTTAATAATGCAGGGGGAGATATGTCCAGGGGAGAGAGACTGAGTACCTTTATTAGCTCTTGGGAGAATGGGAAGCTGGGGTTTCAGGAATGATGTTGATCTACTTGGTGGAGTTCAACTGTCTCCCTGAAGGACAGGTTGCCTCTTCCCCAAGAGTGTTTCCTCTAGTTCTGCTGCTGGCCCCTAACATATAAATGCTGCTTTTACATCTCAATAATGATGTAACCTGGCCAACAGCTTATACCTCTCTGTCCGTGGGAGATTCCAGAGGCTTTGCTCAAACTGCAGCTTATCTAGAGCTTTCTTCCTAACTGCTGCTACAGGCTTCCCTTTCCCTCTACGTCATACACCCAGGCTGGTGGCCTCCATTTCACACTTACTGGTTCAGGCAGCAAACCCAGCTTTTTCACTAAGCCAAGTGTTTGGTGAGTTTAGCATCTCATAGAGTACGAGAACTTCCACCTTCTCGCTGGCTCTTATCCCTTCCATTCTCCTTCCCTACACCTTTTCTAGAGTAAGGCCAAGCCCTCCTCTTGTCTCTGGCAGCAGGGATCATATTTTCTACCCCCAAACTCTTGTCAGGTGTTTTTCTAAATACTTAGACTTGGTAGGAGAACTATTAAGAAAACTAACAGTTTCTACCTACTAAAGTACTGATAATGGTCATTTTAAAAAAGATTTTTATTAAAATATAGCTAACATACAATATTATATTAGCTTCAGATGTACACCATAGTTATTCAACATTTATACACCTAAATAAGTGATCACCATGATACATCCAGCAACCATCTGATACAATATTATTGACTATTCCCATATCAATAATGGGAATGTAATGTAATGTAATATCTGTACATTACATCCCCATGACTTATTTGTTTTATATATGGAAATTTGAATCTCTTTTTTCACTTTACCTTTACCCCCTTTTTAAATTTTCAATTACAGTTGACATTCAATACTATTTTATATTAATTTCAGATGTACAGCATCGTGGTTAGACATTTATATAATTTAAGATGTAATCCCCCTGACTTGTCTAGTACCCACCTGGCACTATACATAGTTATTACCATATTCCCTATGTGTTACTATACATCTCCATGACTATTTTGAAACTACCAATATACATTTCTTAATCCCTTTCCCTTTTTCATCCACACCCAACCACCCTCCTATCTGGCAACCATCAATATGTTCTCTGTATCCATGAGTTTGTTTCTGTTTTGTTTGTTTATTTTGTTCTTTAGATTCCACATATAAGTGAAATCACATTACATCTGTCTTTTTCTGTCTTACACTCTACTCAGCACAGTACCCTCCAGGTCCATCCATGATACCACAGGTGGCAAGAACCCATTCCATTCCCCGGCCAAGCAATATTCCATAGTATATATGTCCCACCTCCTCTTCATCCATTCTTCTATTGACGAACATCCAGGCTGCCTCCACATCTTGGCCATTGTAAATGATGTTGCAATGAACTTATGGATGCACACATTTCTTCAAAGTAGCACTTGGTTTTCTTCAGATAAATACCCTGAATTGAGATTACTGGGTTCTTCTTTGTCTCTTGTTCTAGCCTTGGTTTTAAAGTCTATTTTGTCTGGTATAAGGATTACTATACCAGCTTTTTTTTATTATTTCTATTTTTATGAAATATCTTTTCCCTATCCCTTTACTTTCAGTCTGTGTGTATGTTTCAGTCTGAAGTGAGTCTCTTATAGGCAGCATTTTCTTATCCATTTAGCCATGCTATCTTTTGATTGGAGCATTTAATCCATTTACATTGAAAGTAATTGTTGATAGATATGTAGTTATTGCCATTTTATTATTCATATTTTTATCTTTTTTTTTTTCATTTTAAAGAAGTCCCTCTAAGATTCTTTGTAATACTGGTTTGGTGGTGATAAACTCCGTTAGCTTTTTCTTGTCTGGGAAGCTTTTCAGCTGTCCTTTGAGTCTAAATGATTGCTTTTCTGGCTATAGTAATCTTGGTTGTAGGTCCTTGCTTTTCATCACTTTGAATATTTCATGCCAATCCCTTCTGGCCTACAAAGTTTCTTTTGAGAAATCAGCTGCCAGTCTTATGGGAGCTCCCTTATAGATAACTAACTGCTTTTCTCTTGCTGCTTTTAACATTCTCTCTTTGTTTTTAACCTTTGGCATTTTAATTATGATGTGTCTTGGTGTGGGCCTCTTTGGGTTCATCTTGTTTGGGACTGTCTGGCTTCCTGGGTTTGTATGTCTATTTCCTTCACCAGGTTAGGGAAGTTTTCCATCATTATTTTTCAAATAGGTTTTCAATTTCTTGCACTCGCTGTTCTCCTTCTGGTACCCCTATGATGCAAATGTTTGTATGCTTGATGTTGTCCCAGAAGCCCCTTAAACTTTCCTCATTTTTTGGGATTCTTTTTTCCTTTTTTGCTGCTCTGTTTGGGTGTTTTATGTTACCTTATCTCCTAAATCACTGATTTGATCCTCTGCTTCATCTAATCTGTTGATTTTCTCTAATGTATTCTGCCAGAATACATTAGAGAACACAGAAAACTGTGTTTCCCCCAGAATAAGACCAGGTCTTATATTAAGGTTTGCTCCAAAAGATGCATGGCGGCTTATGTTCAGGAGATGTCATCCTGAAAAATCATACTAGGGCTTATTATCTGGTTAGGTCTTATTTTGGGGAAAACATGGTATTGTATTCTTTATTTCTGACTTTTTTTTTTTTTAATGGTTTCTAGTGCCGTTTTTATGTTTCCTATCTCTTTGTTGAAATTCTCCCTCAGATCATTGAGCATCCTTATAACTAGTGTTTTGAACTCTGCATCTGGTAGATTACTTGTCTCCATTTTGTTTAGTTCTTTTTCTGGAGCTTTGTTCTGTTCTTTTATTTGGGACATGTTTCTTTGTCTCCCCATTTTGGCTGCCTCCCTCTGTTTGTTTCTATGTATTAGGTAGGGATGCTGCTGTGTCTCCTGGTCATAAGAGTGAGCTTATGTAGTGGGTGTCCTGTGGTGCCTAGTAGTGCATTCTCCCTGGTCACCTGAGTTGGATGCTCCTGGTATGTCCCTTGTGTGTGTTGTGTGTGCCCTCACTTTAGTAGGGCTCTGGTGCCTGCCCAATGTGCCCTTTGGGTGTGTTGTCTTTGGAAGCAGCCAGGTGATGCTCTCTAGCTCAGTTTGAAGCTGTCCACCAGGAGTGCCAGCCCTGGGTCCTAGGGACCCTGATACAAGTCAAATTCAGTAGCAGCCTGTGCCCTGTCTGGGCCACGTGGCATGAGCCTCAAAGCAATCTGCAGATGACTGCGACCTGTGCTGGGGTCGTAGGTATCTGGAGAGGCAAAGCTGCAAACCAAGGTCAGCTTCTGCTAGTGCTGGGCTTGGGGCTGCTCAGCAAGAGGTGTGGGACATGGTGAAGCCAGATGTTATTTGTTTGGGGTTTGTGAACCTTTAAGGGATTTTAGGAAAGTCCTCAACATGAGCCAAGATAGGCCTTTTGTATGAACCTTGGTTGCTGTTTGCACATCAATGGGAGGGATTGATCCTTGGGCTGATTGGTTGTAAGGACTGGCCATGACTACGGTGGAGGAGCTGTGGTGCAGGGGCTGATCCTACAGAGCAGAATTCACTTTAGCAGGGATCTGGTGCCTACCCAATGTGCCCTTTTCCAGAAAAGCCATTGGAAGTGGCTTGGGTGGACCCAAAAGTTGGGTGGTATGGGGTATCGGGGAATCACCAGGGTGGGGGTGAACAGTGCTGTCTAGGTCAGCTAGGAGACTCAGTTATGGTGGCCACTTGCCTCTGCATGCCGGGTGTGGGGAATTTCTCATTAAACAATACACTTGTATGTCATTTTCTCCTTGAAGGTTTTATAAGATAGAGCAATATTTTCAAAGTGTATTGCCAGGTTAGAAGCATCATTAGAAATTAATCTCTGGCCCACCCCAGACCTACTGAATCTGAAACACTGGACGTGGAGGCCAGGAATCTATCTTAGCAAGCTTTTCAGGTGATCCTGATTACACACTCCAGTTTGAGCACATCTGAGGTAGACGATAGTGACAGGTGGGCTGAGTCTGAGTGAGGGCCCCGACATTCAATATTCCCAGCTCCTTCAGACAGTTTACTAGGATGACTAAAGTTCAGTTTTTCTGTCTCATAAATCAAAAGTCTATCCTTTGTCCAACATCTTTCAGAATTAAGGGGAAGACAGTCATGGTTTTTGTCTATGATGTGGTTTTACTAGCAAAGATGAAAAGTCCTAGCTAATCATAAATTAGCACTAATTTAGTGGGGAAAAGATAGGAGTCAGGTAATTTGCATTCTAGTCTAGTGTCCACCATGCATGTAGCTATGTGACCTTTGGTTGGTTCTGTCTGAGCCTCACTTTCATTATCAGAAAAAGGAAATAAAAATGTTGTCCTGGTCTAACTTAAATAATTGTTGCAATGATCAAACGGAACAATGAATATGAATGTGCTTTTACAAACAGTAAAGTACTGTAACTTGAACTATACTCATAGCTTTGCTCTTCCCCATCAGTAAAATGGGAATAGTCCCCTATAACGCCACAGAAATTGTGAGTGATTGAGATGACTGATGGCACAATTTGAGCTCTTCTAAAGTAAAGTTTATTTCTTCCTTTTTTTTTTTTTTTTTGGTCTGTAACATACAAGGATTGGAAGATGTAATGATATTACAGTGTCTTATATATTTTATTATTATTAGAGTGCTTCTATGTAGTATACGATGGTACTTTTACTTGAACTAGTCGCATCCTACAGCAGGGATTTTCAAAGTGGGGCCTCCGGACCAGTAGCACTAGCATCCCCTGGGGACCTGTTAGAAATGCACATTTTCAGGCCTACCTCCGATCTGAATCAACAACTCTGGGTGGGGCCCTGCAATCTGTATTTTCACAGGCCCTGTAGGTGATCCTGGTGCTCACTTTAGCCTTAGAGGAAGGGATTTATTTGGGTCTTCATTGAAGGTTGTGATAAAGAGCACCCTTTTCCTGGAACAGGGTGATTGCTTCTCTTCTTCCCCAGCATGGATTTGCAATAACTGTGTCCAAGCTCACACAGCCATTGTTGGATTCCTTCATAAACACGCTCTGTCACTGCCCACCCAGCATAGTGGAGATCTGCAATGCTGCTCCAGTGTATCTCTTACGAGGCTGATTTCAGGGTGCAAGGAAATTAAAGCTATTTATCACAGACCATTTCCCCCCAAGTGACAGATGAAATGAGCCTTAGCCTAATACGGCTTCAAATTGGGCCCATGTACAAAAAACACAGTGCCTGACAAACACTGTTTGAGCAGACTTCATTTCTTTTGATTTTTCCCTTTGAAAACAAACCCTTTTCTGAGCTGCACCAAGTTAACGATGCGTAAGAAAAACTGGAGATGGATTCATCTCAGCCTGTTTCATGATTTAGGCATATGTGGCAGGATGGCGCTTTCCCCCTGACCATTTCTTTCCTTCTCCTCCTAGGAAAGGGTTCCTTGGTAAGAGAGGGAAAGGGCCTAAGACTCTGTGCACAGGGAGCCATGCTGTAGAAAGAGGGGCTTAACATTTAGCGAGAAAGGTTTGTCTGTGTTGCAGAGTTGTTGCATGATCTGGCCCACTGCCTGCTTTTATAAATAAGGTTTTATTGGAACACAGCCATACTCATTTATTTGTGTGTTGTCTATGTCTTTCAGACCACAAACAGCTGAGCAATTGTGACAGGGACTGTATAACCTGCAAAACCTAAAATTTTTACCATCCAGCCCTTTATAGGACAAGTTTGTAGAGGTTTCCTCTGAGCTGCCTGAAGGGAACCTAGGTGGACCAGTGGACAGGAAGGACATGGGAGGAGAACAGAGGGGTGAAATGCCCAAGGATCCCTCTGGAGCCTAGCAGAAGGGAGAGCACAGAGAGGAGTGGCTCCTTCTTGCCCGTGTGAGTTGGGTACTGTATGGATTTTGAGAAATGATTCTATTTAAAATAGAGGTAGTATATTTTAAATGATTCTATGTAAAATATAGGTAAAAATTTAAACTCAGTATATACTTAAGATTGTCTAATATTTATGTTTCTTCCTGGTGTTCAGCATTACAGGCACAACTACAGAGTTTTATGTTAAATGTTAGTAACTAACATTTATCGGGCACATACCATGTGCTTTCCATCCTTTATATGATTTAATGTTCACAACAATTCTATCAGATAGATGCTGTCATCCCATTTTACAGATGAGAAAACCGAAGTGCAGAAAGTTTAAATAATGCTTGTTTTGGAGCTGATGGTAGAGCCTTGATTTAAATGCAGGTCTTTTTTGATGTGAAAGCCAGCATGATAAACTATTGTTTTTCAAATTGGAGTGAGAAATCAGTTTAGCAAGTTGCACCTAGCATTTGAAAATAAAGTGACTAGAATGCCAAATACCAGAGTGTATCATATGTAGTATGGGTAAATCTTGATATGTGAAACTTTTGTTTCAACTATAAATTTACACACACACACACATTTCTGTGTACTGGGCAACAATGTAAACATACTTTTTTTCTGTGTCATAGTCAAGTTTGAAAGTAGATATTCTTGCCTGAAGGTGATGAGGGGAGGGAGAAGTAGAGAGAAAGAGGGAGAGCAAGAAGAAGAAAGTATGAATGAGTAAATGGATGAATAACTGTCAAAAAGGTAGTGGGTGGGTGGGAAAGGAAGTGGGAGGGAGTGGGGAAAGAGAGAGAATGGAAAACTCTGAAAGAGACAGAGATTTTGGGGAAACGGGGAGGGGGAGTAAGACAGGTAGGAAGTCATATGGTTTTGTCCATCATTCCATTCAGCGAGCATATATTCCTACTTGAGGTCAAAATTGGAGACCTAAATTATTGTCCTTTTGGTAGATTTTAGTTTTCATATACTTCTCTTACTGCAATCTTGTCATTATGAGTGTAAGTTGAATAAAGATGTATAAAACATGGCCCCAAATACAAATAATCTATTTCTTCTGGCGCTCAGCTGAAAATCAGTGATCTGAAGGAAAACAGGCTGTGTTCGAGTTACTGAGAGTCTGAGGTTCCCAACATGGCCCTTCTTAAAGAATTGGCAAAGGCAGTTTTGAATAAACGAAATTTTTGTCTTTTGAACCAACTAGTTTTGATTCCACAGTACTGCCTCTTATATTTTGTGGGAATCCATATATGGCAAAGATTTTGAAGTATTTCATTGTCAGGGAATTCTACAGCCACTAGGATTTTACTGTCAAAGGATTCTGAAATCAGTTAATGGAAAGTCCATTTGTACAGATGTGGAAATTAAGTGAACATATGTGTAAAGTTTTCCTATATACAGATGCTTTCATAAGAATCATATTATTGTCTTCATAGCTACCCCGCTAAAGTCCCCTTATGTCAGTTTCACTGGAGAAATTGGAACTCAGTAAGTTCAAATCCCTTGCCCAGGTTCTCATCCAAGAGGTGACAGAAAATCAAACCTTGATTCTCTGAACCCAAATTCCACATTTTTCTCATTAGACAAACATTGGCAACAATGGATAAGAAACAATGCTGTGTACTACAATTTAGAAGAATGATTTTGTTTATAAGTCAGAGTATGGGGCAAAGCCTAAAATGCCCAGGGTTTTAATGTGGTAGAATATCACTATGTAATTTCCTCCTCTCTCCAGGGATATTTCTCTATTTCTAGGCCCCCATTAGCAAATTGGAATTGATATCGCTATGCTTTTTTGTGATCCATTCTTGGCCTTTCTTGATTGAAGACCATTACAAGCCCCAGCTGTATTCATAGTAATAATAGTACATCAAGTAACTAAGGTCGCTATTTCTCGGCATTAGCTTAAATGGGTAGTTCCTTCCTTCCTTCGTAAAATAAATGCCCTATGGCTGTGGCTAAGTAGGGCCCCAGAATGAGCTCCATCTCAAAAGCCTTCATAGCCTGTGAGAAAAGAATTGTAACGTTTTCTTCGGCTTGCCAAAAGATCATTGCTGTATGTCTTAGCCATCTTGCCTGATCTCACCACTAGATTTTCTTTAAAAATTAAATTCCCTGAAAGAGTGCTGATGTAGTTCCACTACAACTGCCTCTGGAGAAACTTTATGTGGGTGTGTAATAGGGTCCTGCAGCCCAGGCGTCTTATCTTGCTTTTGCTCCTAAATCCCCTCATTTGTCCTAAAGATTCATGCCTAAACATGTTAAAGGAGATCATTTCTTCTTGTTTCTTGGTTTTATGCTTCCATCTTCAAAATGTGATTGCAAATAGTGTCACTTCTCATTTCTTCTACTGGTTTCTATTTGCTGAGTGTTTATTACACTCAACCAGGTGCTTTCAGAAGCTAAGATTCAGCTCTACACTCCTTGGAGGCTTTGTCAGTGCAAACAAAATATAGGTGGGGGAAAACACGGGGGATCCTAGCCTCATTTTGACTTTAATGATTGGTGGGACATGATTTTTATAGAGTCTTTATTTCAGGGATCCCAGAAGACCCACTTACAGCTGAAGAGTATTATGTTGATGCTTTTGATTCCTGTTCTGAAGAGAGTGAGGAGGAAGCAGAAGACACAGTGTTCTCAGGACTGCAGGAAGAGGTCAAAGATGAGGAGCTGCAGTCTGATTACAGAACAAACCAGCAGGTACATTCTGCTCCCCACCAGAAGTGGGGGATAGGGCACTAAGTTTGTTAGAAAGTCTCCATGTGGTAAGTCTTGATTTCCAAGGCCCAGGGGCAAGCAGGGCCCCTTTGGGATTCTGAGAATTTGGTCTGGACCATGTTGAGTGAAGGGCTGGAGTTCCCAGTCCTTATTGAGGGGCAGGTGGAGGTACACACTACATTGTACACCGAGGATCACCCCTCAGCTCCTGAAGAAACACTGCAAATGTCTCTTTAACAGGGAGAAGGAGATTTTTAAAAATATATTTTTCTGCCTGGTAATCAGAATTGTGAGTCATGTCTCAGTGCACAAATTAGTTTTGGAGGTGAGGCCCAGAGATCCCGGGCTTAGGGGATGAGCTTCCTGGCCAATTTGAACCTCAGAGGGCCCATCCTTACATGCAGTGCTGAGGTCTCTGAGTATATGCCCTTGCCGTAGCTCTCTTTAACTGCAGCAATAGGCCAAGAAACAGTCCTGGCCTGTGATTTCTCTGCTGTGTGTCTGCAGGAGAGGGGAAAAGCAAAAGATGTGTGAAGAGAAAGCAGATGACTTCAGGCAATTTATGGTCATATACTTCATTTTCTTCCTAGGCCATCACCTAGTGAACTTTCCAGTCCTAAACTTCCATAAGGTAGAGGAGCTTTTTATTAACTGGGAACCATAAAGCTAGTAAAACAAAAGTCAATCAGAGAGCACCTGTGTCAGTGAAAACCTAATTCAGGAGGATTGTTTTGGAGCAGAGAGAAGGTTGTGCACAATCCATTCTACCATTTCTAATGAAGGTTAAATAATGTATCATAATATTCACTAAGTAAAACAAATAAGAAATGTTCTTGAGTTCTGTGTACGAAAAGGAAAGAGAAGGAAACTAGAAAGGCATGGATACATGGGGTTTAGCAGCGAATGGAATGAGAGAAAGAGAAGGAGAAAGAGAAAAAGAAAGAGAAAGGATGAGAGAGAGATTAAGACATAAATATATGAAGAGAAACAAATAAATGAGAAAAATACGGTCTGGCAGGGGGACTGTTCAGAATGCCAAAATAAAAACACTTTACTTGTACCATTTCCACATTTTCCCCAAAGGACTCTAGCGAACAATAGCACCTCCTACCACAAATTAAAATACAGTTTCCATTTGCTTCTGTGCCACTGTCCAAAACAACTGAGACAAATATGAGTATTGTTACAGAACCATCGTTCTGTGCTTGTGGTTGCCTAACAATGATATATAAAATATGTACTCAATTTTTGGCCAAAGCATCAAGTGGTAAAATTTTAGCTACTAATATTGTTACTTAAAAATGTTTTTTAATCAAATAAAACTGGCTGAGAAAACCACAGGAATAAAATATATGGCAAACACCACCCAGGTCAACAAATAGTACATCGTTAGCCGCTCCAGACATCTCATCTTTGGCATACTTGTTAGAACCTAGGGTTGGAAATCACACTGCCTGCATGAGTCTAGCCTTGGTCACCTCCAGGTTGTGTGACCTTGTACGAGTTACTAAACTTCATTGTGCTTCAGTTTTCTAATCTGTAAAATGGGAGAATAATGGTTCCTACCTCAGAGAGTAGTTTTAAGGAATAAATGAAGTAACAATGTAAAGGGCTTAGACTAGTATCCAGAATTTAATAAAGAAATTATAATGAGATGTTAGTTTTTATTATGAAGTTACCCAGCCATCTTGTGGCCTTTTTATGATGCAGCCCAAACTCTTCAATGTTCAAGTGAGATTTTACAACTGTAGAATAAAAAAAATCCCTTATTATTTCTTAGCCGAAGATATGTATAGGGTAGCAATTTTGCTTTCTTGCCTGTGCATCTGACACATGATAGATTGTGTTTGATTTTGAGTAATCTATCGGGACAAGACGCTAAGTTCTCTCACGTACATGATGGTATTTTGTCTTGCAAAACCCTGTTGTGTAGTTATTCTCATGCCCGTTTTCCAGATGAGGAAACTGAGTTTTCCA
The DNA here is from genome assembly GCF_004115265.2 of Rhinolophus ferrumequinum. NCBI lineage: Eukaryota > Metazoa > Chordata > Mammalia > Chiroptera > Rhinolophidae > Rhinolophus > Rhinolophus ferrumequinum. Next base: position 32,193,665 of record NC_046300.1, read on the forward strand.
AGAGAAAAGTTACTTCCTGTGGCCACACTGCTACGGCAGGATTAGAACCATACGTCAGGCCCAGATCTGGCACATTCCCACGCCAGTGGTTTTTCTAGTGCAGAAGGTGTAACCTCCCTAGAATGAAAATCACAATTGAGTAATTTGTATTAGAGACAGGTAATTACAACCTCATTTGTTTTTCCTAGTAATTTGATAAAATGTCGCCCTCCCTAAAAGTGTGGGTTTGCGATGAGTGCTGACCCTTCCCTTTTTAGGTTATTTGATTAGCACACACAAATTACAGTTACAGAGCTCCATTCTGAGACCCAGCCACTGTCGGCTTTGTGAACTGAGTGAAAGCTGCAGCCGTCTCTGGGGTTCACCTTTTCTCCCCTCTCCTCAGTCTGGTCCTTGACTCCTGAGTGTGCCAGGGTCATTTAGGTGGTCGTCATACTCATGGTCTTTATGTGAATATTCAGATCAAAGGGGATTCCCCTTCCTTTGGATGGGCTAAACGTCACGTAGTTTTTCTTTTGGTGGAAGAAGAGCTTTCAAAAAGAAAAGCCACCATGGGCTTCATTGGAATTGATTGCTGAGTCCCTTGTGCCACCTGTGACAATCTTTTCAGCAGCTGTGTCTCCGAAGCACAGTTTTATTAAGCACCTAATTGCTATTGATCGTCACTTGCTTCTCTGCTACAATAAATAGAGCACCAATAACACTGTTCTCATAGCCATTATCATACTGTTGACAGCTCTTCTCTGAAGTCCGCGGTCACTGAATTGGAACCAGTCTCTTAGATCTCAGGAGAACGGAGTTTATGGCTGACATCATAACAGGGCTCTCAACAGTATGTATAGGACCTGTCGCTGAGAAGTGTTTCGTGCGCTCCAATGGACACGTCGTAGGGCTGCAGACTCATGGGTGTTTTCGTAGGCCTTCCTGTCTTTCCCTCACTGCCTCAACTGTCACTTCCTGCCCTCCGTCACTAATCAGTATGCACTGGTAATACACATTCTAGCTGGACCACAGTGAATTGACACGAGATCCCTCGGGAAAGGCTCTGTGTAACGAACGTGGCTTCTATCAATGCTTCTTTTAAGGCTCTTGTTCTTGCTGACATGAAGGGCTGCAGAGGCCCGTTTTCCCAGCTAGTTCTGAAGTTCTCAGTATATTTTCCCCAAATCCTCCAGTAGTTTTGAAATTCTCTCTGCACGGTGAAACGTTAGAAAAAAACAGGAATGATCTTCTGCTTGGAACGGTGCTGCAGGGACAGAGAAATGGTGACAGTGTCAGCAAGGCCTCCAATTCGCCTGAGGACTCTTAGGTCAGGTTGTCATGACAGTAGGTGCCTCTGTTACTGGAGTCATTCGTTTCACCAAATCGTAATTATACGAGATAACAGCTAACATTTCCAGCACCTTCATTCTACGCCCAGTGCTTTACATGCGATGTCAGTTTAGGTCTTCTGGGAAGCAGATGACAAGACAGAATTAGAAATGAAAGAGAAATGCTGGTCAAGTAGGTGGGGAGAGCCTCAAACCTGATGCTGGTCTACGTCTTTGAGGGGAAGGAAGGAGGATTGGGTGAGCGCCTCTGCCTGGGGTGCAGTTCTGAAAAAGTCTAGCCAGGCCGATAAAGAGCTCCAGGGCACACTGCTTGTTAGAGGAGCCCTGGCGGGGTGGGAGTGGCCTGGCTCTAGTATTCCCACCATGCTCCCACGGCAGGGAGAGCCTTGGCCTGCACACTGCATTGGCTGCCGACGTGGCTGCAGCCGGAGGTCATCAGCTCACTGCACACCTTGCAGCAGGCTCTCCCTTGAAGAGATATGGAAGTGGCACAGCTCCGTGGCTGCACAGACACGTTATTTCATTTCATTCTTGCAACAACTTTTTGATGCCTGTATTCTAGTTGAGCAGCATCAAACTAGAATTTCACTGGCTGGAATTCAAGGTGAGGGTAGGAGAACGGAAGAGACCATAAGGTAGGGACTTCAGGCAATTCTGCCCCTGACATTTCGATCAAGAAGTGAATGCCCGGAGTGAAAGTGAGCTGAGAGCTGTAAATCCAGAGCCAACCCTGCCCTCCCCCACCCCTCTCCCCCGCCCACTGCATCTCAGTTCTTGCCTGTCTCTCACATTGTGAACCTCTTGTTGCTTTTAACTGTTGCCCTAAACTTACAGGATTTGAAGATGCATGGTTTTCATACAACGCAGTCCCTAAAGGTAAGTCAGCTATTTCATTCGGTGCTCCAAAAAGAAACAGCAGTGGAGAATATTGGTCTCTGACTATTGCCTTAAGCACTGATGTTAAAGCCCAGGTCCATTGAAAGATGAGACTGCTGTGATATTCTAGCTTTGCTCCAGAGGAAACTGGGGCTTAGCGAGATGAAGTAACTTCTCCAAGAGCTAGACCATCTGATTTTCCTTGCCGCCACTCCTTGATACAGTCTTCTCCCTGTCCAACTGAGTAGACACACGACGGGAGGGACCAGCCTGAGTGACCACTGCGTTGTCTGGTCCTCTGCTGAGATCTGCTTTACTGAGTAGAATGACTGAGATATGTAGAAGGCCACATGTATACCACTTCTAGGAAAAGTGTTGCGTTACAAAAATTAAAACAAAAAAGAGCCTGCCTCTCACATCTGTTAGGGGATGCAGATTTCTTTCCTCCTGTTGTGTTTTTATAGAAGGTGCCAGAACTTGTGACTCCAAATAGTAGGGCTGATTCACCTGCTCTTCATAAGATATGACCTAATTAATTTAACTTCATACGTGGGAGGATGCACTTTTTGTCTTGAACTGAAATTAGAGGGTATAAGTTTTACTGTGTTTCCCTGAAAATAAGACCTAGCCGGACCATCAGCTCTAATGCGTCTTTTGGAGCAAAAATTAATATAAGACCCAGTGTTAAATTATTTTATATTATATTATATTATATTAGAACTGGTCTTATATTATATTATATAAGACCCGGTCTTAGAGTAAAATAAGACCGGGTCTTATTTTATAGTTAATTAAGTTAAATTAATTAGGTCTTATATATATTATATTATATTATATTCCCAGTATTATATTATATATATTATTATACCCAGTATTATACTTTATTGTATTATATTATATGTTAGACCCAGTATTATAGTAAAATAAGACCGGGTCTTATATTAATTTTTGCTCCAAAAAACACATTAGAGCTGATGGTCTTCTTTTTGGGGACACACAGAAGCAGCCAGCCTTGCTGCAGTGTTAATGCCCACTAACGGTCTGATGGGCCTTCTGTAGACCCAGTGCGTGTTACTCAAATGTGTGACTTTGATGTGACAGTTTCCACACCCATGGAAACCACTTCAGCCCTTATTTTGTCATGGTTGTGCCCCCTTCCCGCTCTACCATTTCTTGTCGGGGGTAAAGTATAGCCCATTGTTGGTCAGACAGACCCCAGCAAAACCTTGCTGTGGCATAGCCCAGTGGGCTCAGTATACAGCCACAGCCCCTAAATCTTTTAAATGGAATCCACTGCTGGGTTTAGGATAACCCCTACACTGTTTGCCCCATCACCAAAGCATGGAAGGGAAAGAGGGAAGGCAATGGGGTTGGTAACGACAGAGGAGAACGGAGCAGCAGTGTAAAGAGTGTGTGCGTTCTTTTCAGTGTGGGGGGTGGGAGGTCAGCAGCCTCCACTGCATTCCCGTTGGTGGGTGAGCAGAGGGCCACAGGCACATGGGGCAGTGTGGGGACAAGGACCTGCTGTGCTGCTCCTGGAGGCTTATGCTGACTTTTACAGAGCTCATTAGACTAGATGGAAATGTACCTTTGGGGCTTTGCTCTTCAACAGCCTCCCGCCACCACGACCGCCAACACCAACTCCTGTCTGCCCAGCTATCATCAGAGCTGAGGTGCCCTGACCATTCAGGGCACAAATGAACCTGCCAAAAAAATATGAAAATCCTCCTAAGCGGCCCTTGCCATCGAAGGCCCACCCCACTATTTTGCGATTCATTTACATGGAGAAATTTAATTTTCTGAGTATTTTATTCACCTGGAAAGAGCAAGTGAATACCATTTCATGGTGTCTAGTCTAGGAGGAAAGGAGTGTGGCATATCTGGGGCCTTATGGGAGGTGCTGTGCGTCCCACATAACTTGCTGATTTGGAAGCCCATGGGTTCACATTATACAGAGAAAACAGTACTTGTGGTTAGTAAAACGGAGCCACCCTGCAGCATGCTATGTACATGCAGGCTAAGCCCTTTACACCGCATCCCATTTTCTACTCACAGGCACTTTATGGGGTTAACATTTTCCATCCCAGGTACCAATGAGAAAACGCTAAAGCATAGAGAGTAACTGTTTCAACCTGGGTCACCCCGTCCATTGATGGAGTGAGGACTCAAACCAGCAAATACTCGTGTAGTAGACATTTTGGGTAAGTAGAGGACGAAAGGTAGAAGTTAGTAAAGCAAAAGAAAAGGAGATGCTTGGGACCTAAGGGACAGCTCCAAAATGTGTGAAAAGGGAACATCATCTGATGGTTTCAGATCATATTTAAAATATGGGGTCAAGTCTTCCACTGGGGAAACCTGTGGGATTTAAATAGGAAAAAGCTAGAACTGGAGGCAAAAATAGTCATCTGCAATAAAGTGTGGATGTCATGAGGGTTACCATTTGGAACACGAACACGCTTTCTCCTTTTGTTCCAGTAAACCTTTTTTAAATCGCAGGGCTGTCTGCCCTAGTCTATTGGACATGTGATGTGTAAAGAGATAAATAGTTAAGAGCAAGCGAGCGATTGGGAGGCAGGGGATTGATTCGAGGCAGGCTCCCATCCCCGCTGCTGGACCGCTGGGAACCGATTACAGCCAAGGGATTACCAGCCTCACCCGCTGAAAAATCCACCGCCCGTGTTGTGGGGTAGGCGTCGTGAGGCCACCTGATCCCCTCTGCTTTCCTTTTGCTTCTCTTTATCTTTCACATTTCCGAACTCTGTAATCCAAAATGTCTTAAGCGTTCTGTACGGGATAGCTATGAGTGTCTATGAAACCCTAAAGCAACCCCACAGATACTGACGTGCTGTGAACCTGGGCATTCATACGAGACAGCTGCAGTTAGAAGGTTTTCATCATGCAGAGTAAACAAGGCATTCGCAGTGACATGTGGACACACTGACAGTCACGTTTCGGTGGTTCTGTATTCAGTGACAGAGGTGTTCAGTGTTATGGGAGCCAGGGAGCTTGTTCACAGTTTGAGTTTTACAGATGTGGTTCTCTGTTCCCACCACTACACACGCTTTAAGGCCCTTTGCCTTGGCAGAAGGTGACCATCGGCAATGAGATAGGAGTTAAGATGTCACCTCCCTGATTTCAGGGCAGCCTCCACAAAGGTGCCACCGGCTCTGTCCTAGGGCTTTGTGCTAAACGGCGTCCTGTGTCGCCCCATGAATTACGAATGCAGATCAGCAAGGGCTTGGCTTCTGATGAGGTCAAACCACGATGTGAAGACTTCACCTGAGCGTGTAGAAAACGGATAAGGTCACCTTGGTGTTTTGGTTTCTGTAATTTAGCGACACTTTTTCAGGGCTGTTTGTGGATATGGTTTGAAGGAGAATGGAATAGCTCAGTAAAGCAACTCTCAGAAAAGAAAGTGGATGGGTTGTTTGGATCATTTATACATCACCTATTTGAGTGTTATAGGCCCTGAATTTATGGTAGTGAACAAACCGACACAGCCCTGCCTTCATACAGGCATGTCACCCAGTCTCACGTATTTAAATAGCGTCCAGACTGTCAACTCCCAAGTGCATGTCTTCCATTCCTCAGTTCTCTCTCTCAGAAGTCTAGATTCGCATATCCAGTCTGCCCACGAGTAGGGGTAGCAGTCATGTGGACTTCTACTAGACATCCTGGACTAAGCACGTCCAAAAATGAAATAACATACCCCACCCCCAGTCCAACTCAGCTCCTCCTGAGTCAGCCTTGACTTACATCCTTTCACTCCCATTCCACATCCAATCCATGAGTACAACGTATTGGCTCAACCTTCAAAGTGTGTTTCGAATATGGTCACTACTTAGCACCTCTGCTGCTACAGCCAGAGCCGCTGTCACCGCCCCAGTGATTGTTGTGATAGTCGCTAACTCACCTGGCAGTGATTCCCCACCTCCCTCAAACTAAAGGGCACAGTCTGTACAGTGGCCTTCCATTATCACTGACGGAAGCGCTCCATCACTCTAAGAACTGCCCTGGCTCACCCCACTCCAGCCGTCCCAGCCTGCTTCCTGTTTCTGGAACACTCCAGGCGTATTTCTGCCTTTAGAAGCCTGCAATATCCTCTCCTCCAGGTACACACATGATGTGTTCCCTCTCTACATCCGAGTCTGGACTCTCACTACCTTATACAAAGTAGCACTTGCTGGCCTGCCAATTCCCTCTTCCGTTTCCCTGCTTTGTTTTTCTCCATTTCTCCATATGACCAGCTGACTTACCACTGTTTCCTTGCTCATTCATTGATGGGCTGTCTCCTCCTACTAGAATGCAAGCCACTGAGGGCAGAGATTATTTGTTTGTTTGTTTCACTGCTGTATTCCCAGCACCTTGAACAGTGTTTAGCACAGAGCAAATACTCAGTAGATACTGTGGAATAAATGAATGAATGCCTGCAGCCTACAGTCTGCATACAGGTGGCCAGTAAGCCAGGAAACGAACACTGTGTTTTCATGTGGAGGGGGAGTGCGCGGAGACCTACTAAGAGGGGAGCCAGGGAGAGTGTCTGGAAGAGGACTTTCAGCTGTGACCTGAAGGATGGAAAAGGCCAGCCCCTCCATATAAGGAACTGGAGTTGGGAGAGGAGCATTTCAGAGAGGGGAAGACTATGTGGGGAGGCCCTGGGCATGAAAGCGCTTGGCAAGTTTGAGAAATTGCAGAGTGAGCATATTGACGATTCTGCACAGGTCAGGGCAGCGGCAGCTACATCATGAAGGTCTTGTAAGAAGAGTGGATTTTCTTTTAAGTGAAAGGCCAATCCAGTGAAGGGTAACTGAAATTAAGCCTTAGAGTGAGTCTACGGTGATAGAAATCAGAACCACTGTGGCTGAGAAGGGTGGGGATTGACTGGAGGAGGGCATAGGGAATTTTCAGGGATGAGAGAGGTGTTGTTTATTTTGTTGTGGGTGGGGGCTGCAAGGGTAATTCCTTTTTTTAAAAACTTTACTGTACACTTATGAGGTGGGCCTTTCACTGTGTGCACATTTGATCTCAATAAAAATATATCATGAACTGTGTCAGTAAGAGAAGAAAAATTACAAAAAAATCAAAGCAGAATTGTGACATTCATAGACACACAATGATGCATATAAGTCCTTAGCCTGCAAAATAAGGCCTGTTTTTTGGCTGCTTGTGCATGACTTTTCAGCTTCAAGGAGGTCCTGGGTTTACTCAAATGAGGTCCCTCAGGGAAAAAAGGTGAGTCCAGAGGGTGAGTAGGGAAGAGGGTTCTGTACGCTTTCGTTTCACCCTGTGGGATGACTCTGAGATCAGAGGTGACCCAGAGGTGAAAGCAATCAGTCCCTTCACACCCTCACATCTGCTGACGTGTAAGGGCCCCTTGAATGAGAGGTCGTGACTGGGGGGTCTGAGTAAGAGGGAGCTTTGCTGAGCTCTTGTCTGTGGCTGGAGCTGTCGTGGATGATCATGTCTCCTCTGTACATATATTTATAGATCTCTGTCTGCTGATGATTGTTCAGCAGACAGAAAACCGTGTCAGGCCTGGCAGCACAGGGTGAAGGCAACCATTTCCACTGATTCTGAGCAGCTTTTAGCCACTGGAAACGTAAGACACTTTGTAGCTGTGAAACTGTCTGTCTGTGTTGACATCTGCCCAGCCTTCTCTGAGGGGCCTTTGGGAGTCAGCATAGCCCACCTGCTGGGAGAGAGTGCTGCATGTAGACAGATGGTTGAGTTTTTACCACCTCAAAGTGTGGGAACAGGAAGCAGAACCCTCTGGGAGGCTCTTGAGAATGTCTAAAGATAGATGTACAACCGCTAAGAGGCTGTTGGTGGCCAAACTGAGCCCTCATCCCAAACTAAGGTCTTATGGCAGCTAGTTACCATTCATTCATTCATTCATTCATTCACAATTCATTCCTCAAGGGGCACATTATTGTATACTGGTTTCCATTTTTACTGATATCGTTTCTAGATCTCTTTATCCATATATTCAGCTTCCAAGAGAGCTGCATGAATTGTTTTCATTTACCTAACTTTTTATCTCCAACTCTTCAAGTTTCAGAGTTGTTGAAAACTTCTCTTAAACAGATACTTTGTTTCTTTTTAGCCAACTTACAGTTCTTTCTCATCTAACAAGAGGGAGACATTCACTGGGGAAAGCAGGGTGAGGGACGCGGCCTCATAGTCTCTCTGCCTTGCCTCTGTTTGGCTTCTTCCTCCTGGGACTCAGCTTCTCCGTGAGTGGGTTCTTATTGCTTCGTTCCTTCAGGGGAAAGGCAGAGCCTCTTTTCCTTCCTTGTTTCACCTTTTTTTTTCCCCACTGAAACCTAGTTGCACCTTGAACTGTACACCACTCCCAGAGTCTCTTGGATAAGTGACTGCCAGCCACAGATTGAGAAACAAACTGCTTCAGAAAGAGATTTTTCTTTTTTTTCCCTTAAAGTAATTGCGGTTTTTGGAATTATTTTAACCCTTTAAACCGCAATTACGTTTTTCTAAAGAATTTCTTTTTTTAAATTTTATTGGGGAATATTGGGGAACAGTGTGTTTCTCCAGGGCCCATCAGCTCCAAGTCGTTGTCCTTCAATCTAGATGTGGAGGGCACAGCTCAGCTCCAAGTCCAGTCACCGTTTTCAATCTTTAGTTGCAGGGGGCACAGCCCACCATCCCATGCAGGAATTGAACCTGCAACCTTCTTGAGAGCTTGTGCTCTAACCAACTAAGCCATCCGGTCCCACCCCAGAAAGAGATTTCTTCAATGGCAATAACCATTCCAACAGTGAGCAGAATGTTAACCTGGGTTCACTCCAAGTTGTTACGCATATAGGGTGTATACCCAGCAAACATTTTTGAGCATTTTGTTTAACAAACACATATTAGAGTTAATATGTGCTGGGCATGGATCTATACACTTTACAAATGCCAACATTTAATCTTTCCAACAACCCATTTTACAGATGGGGAAATGGAGGCACAGATAGGTTCAGTAATTTGCTCAGAATACATGATTGACACATGGCAGAGCTGGATTTAAACTCAGACAGGTTCACTCCGAAGCCCACTAGGCTGTGCCACTGTCCCTTGGTTTATTCTGTCAGAGCCTCGCCTGTGTGTCAGCAGCCGCCTCTTCTCATAATGTGGATAAATCCTGCTGCATTCCAGACAGTCTGACCATCCTACTCCACTTGCCACAGATTGGTGTAAGATAAACATGCTATCAATTCTGGCCCCAAAGTGTGGGGACGTGGGGCCCCCGAGAATGCTTGAGAAGTGACACACTAGGACTCTTTGTTTAAGCTATTTTAGGTGGGTTTTTGGTTACTTACAGCTGAAACTGTCCCAGATGATACAGATGCTAAATACAATTCTTTTTTTCTCTAGCAGGAATATTGGTGTGGGTATATGGTTACATAATTGTTGGATTTATCTTTTCAAAACATCATCGAGTCAACTTTGAAATCAAAGTTTGGATTTTTCAAGGAAGGCAATAATGCTTGTGGTAGGCACAAATGACAGTATTTTGGGCTTGCTTCTAAGAACTAAAGAAGCAAAAGTCAAGATGCTGTGTAGTTCTAGTTTGGTATAAACCTTGTAACTACATTTTTGCTGCCACGTTATTATTGAGTTTAAGAATGGTTTTGAGAATTTGGTCCATTGTGTCTATCAGAGTGTTAGAGTCCAACAAAATAATGCTCATAGAAAATCATCCTTCTGGATTGAAAAACTGCTTTTTATACCACTGACTTCTTTATGATTGGGAGATTTTTATGTTTCCCGGGAGTTAGAATTCTCTCATATCAATACAAAGTTGACTGGGAAAACTAGAAGTGCTTGGCAATTACAGATTGTTGTTTCTTTTTTTAATGGCCCAAACAAAGGTTTTAGAACATTTAAAAAAAGAGGTTAACTCAAAGCTAACATTTTAATTGGACTTTTTATTTCCGTATATGTAAGACTCACAATATTAAAATATCCGACCCAGAGAAGACTTCCATGTAAAATGTGATTCATTTGAGTTTTGTCATCCTCCAATTCATCACTAACATACCTAGTGCTATACTCTACACACCTAAATCCCTCGAATATTTCCTGAATGAAAACTGGAGTAAAGGGGAGACTTTGCTATTGTTTTAAATATATATTATACATAATAATAATGCATTAGTATCTATGGTTTCTGTGTAAATTAAGAGTTATACCCCCCACTCCACCCTACCGCGCACATACGCATCCCACTATTTTAAATGTAAAGTTCAGTGAAGAAAAGGCGTTGTGTTCTTGCAACCATGTAGGGAAGGTGAAATGTCTAAGTCTTCATACCTACACGCTCCTTTTTAGAACTCACCTTTATTTTTTCATGAGTGTAACTTGGAGTTATGAAATACATCTACCTATAGTCAGTTAAGTATGAACTCAGATACTCTGTAACAGAATGCAGCAAATATCGTGACTCCAAATATCATGACTCCAAGCTAGCACAGTGGGGATTTTGTTCTCCAGAGGACATTTGGAAACATCTGGAGATGTATTTAGTTGTCACAGCTGGAGAGGAGGTGGGATACTAGTAGTGTGTAGAGGCCAGGGAGGCTGGTAGTAGACATCCTACAATACACGGACAGTCTCCCGCCCCCCGCCCTCCCCACTGCCTCCCGACACAGAATCACCCAGTCCAAAATGTCAATAGGCCAGAAGTTGAGAAATTCTGACTTAACAAAATAGGTGCATGTAACAATTTCTTCCCGCTTAAAGTAACATTCTCACTAACTGAATAAAAGAATTCTCTAAGGCAACCGGTCCTTTCTAGTACAGTCCTAGTGGCAGGCTCATTAAAGGTGTCTACCATTGAACTCAGCGCCCATATCAGTCGTGTTGGTTAAAGGTTGCTCTTCAAATTGTGGTCCGTGGACCAGTGGCATCAGTGGCTGTGGGGAACTTGTTAAAATGCAGAATCTCAGCCTTACCCCAAACTTGCTGAATCAGAATCTGCATTTTTAATCTGATCCTTGGTGATCCCTGCTCACAATGAAATTTGAGAATCCAGGTAAGAGAACTATGTATCTCCTAAGTGAAAGGGGGCAGCTAGTTTCATTCCAGACAATCATCAGCTGCTCTCTGACATTAACTTTGAGAACAGTCTGCCACAAATGTTTGCAGACCTCACCTCCAAAGCCGATCTGTGACTAGAAACCAGGCCAAGAGTCCCACTTCCCAGGCACATGAAGCAAGACTGGAAATCTCCCTCCCACAGGAGTAAGGTAGAAATTGCTTCGTGTAAGATTTTCCTGTTTACTGCTTCCGTTGACCCCTAAGACTTTTCTCCACGGGTCAGCAACTAAAAGGAGACTGAGAAATAAGTCTAGTACCCATCTGGCCAGCATATAGTTATTGCAGTATCATTGACTACATTCCCTATGCTGTACTTTACATCCCCGTGACGATGTAGTTCTTAATCCCTTCACCTTTTTCCCCTAGTCTCCCAACACCCCTTCCATCTGGCTACCATCAGTTTGTTCTCTGTTTTTATGAGTTTGTTTCTGTTTTATTTTGTTTTTAGATTCCACGTATGAGTGAAATCATATGGCATTTGTCTTTCTCTGTCTGACTGAATTTTAGTATTCAAATTAACACAGGATTTGACACACATCTGCTACCACCAAATGTGAGAGTTATTGATTCCGAAACTACTGTTTCAATTTCATCCTCCGGTGTGCCCTCATGAAACAAATAATAATAAACCAAACATTAATTATATCGTTGGAGAAATGCATCAAAAGAAATAAACAGGCACTGTGATAGGGTTGACCCAAGGGCAGGTAGAAACCTAATTTACATAGATGCTCAGAGGTTCTCAACATCGAGTTGAGCTCTGAGGGATGAGAAAGACAGTCCTCTAAATATGTGAGGCAAGAGCGTCCTCAGCCAATGATAAGACGCCAAGGTGGTAAAGACCTTGATGTGTTTGAAGGAAAAAAACCAATGTGGTAGGAGCACAGTGAGTAGGAGAGAAAGTGGAAAGAGAGGAGGCTGGAGAGACCAACAAGAACTGGATCAGGAAGGGCCTGTGGCAAGCCATGATAGGATTCTGTTCTGTCTGGGGGGTGGAGGGGAGTCTGGATTTTATTCTGCAGGAACCACGTAGTAGTAGTGTCTGTTGCAAGGAATAGATGAAATAAACGATGGTGGCTTGAGCTAGGGTAGCTATTGGATCCTTATTTGTCTGCTTCTAATATGTGGCTCTTTATCTTTTATTAGAAAAGAAAGACCTTTGTATTGGTTTCTCAACTTGGCTTCTGTAATCCTACCAGCCACCTTATGGTGGAGAACATGCACCGCAGGGGAAATTGATGGGGGATTTACTGCTGAAAGAGCAGTGAATCACTCCGAGTATAGGCAGGAGCACCCTAGGGGCATATCCCTCCCATCCCGTGTTCCTGTGCTCTCTTCCCTCCCATCTATAGAAATGGATTATCTGACAGACAGACAGCTGCGTCTGTCTCCCTTGTCTTTGTATATATTTGGAACATAACTGGTATTTAATAAATGGAATACAACTGGGTAATGAAGTGGCTGTTCTGTGTGTGTGTGTGTGTGGGGGGGGTGTGTGTGTGTACTAAATCTTTCACCATGACTAGCTCCAAGGTGAGGCTTATTTAGTTAGAACTGGCTGATATGCAGTGTGATTTTTACAGCTCTGTGAAGACACCACCTGACTTCCTCCTTTGACATGCCTGCTTGCTACTGCCTAACCTTCTGCTATTAGAAATTCATTCCTCTGAAATGAGGTGATAGCCCTTACTGAAACACAAATATCCTGAGGTAACACACATGAGCCTTATCAACCATCTTGGCTTTCATGGGTCTATCATATCTTTTCTTGAGAGAAAGCAGATTTTCATAGAGAGGAAGATGAAAAAAGTATGAAGGAATTGTCACTCATTGTGGAGAAAATGCACTACTTAGGATGGTTGGAAATGTGAAGACAAGGGCAAGAGCAGGGAAGGAAGAGGGTTTTCAAATGTGCACACTCTGACTCAGTAATTCCATTTCTGAGTGACTGACTTAAAGAAACAGTGATAAACACGGGCCGAAAATTTATGGGCAAAGATAGTCATTGCAATATGATTTTTAAAAAAAGAAGGGAGAAAAAGGTGAAGGGAGTAAGAAGTACAATTGGTCATTACAAACAATCACAGGGATGAAAAATGCATCAGAGAGAACAGAGTCAATAATATGATAACAATTGTGTATGGTGCCAGGTGGGTGCTAGACTAAGGGGGGAGGGGTCACTTTGTATAAATGTCTAACCTGTATGCTGTACACTTGAACCTAATAGAAAATAACATAAAATGTCAACTGGAATTAAAAAAATAAGTAAATTGTTTAAAATGAAGCAACCTAAATGCCCAATGATAAGGGCATAGATAAATAAATATCATATGGCTTTACAGTGCAATGTTGTACGACCCTTACAATTAGGTTTCTGAAGATTGTTTAATAGCATGGGATGAAAGTCCAAACAAAGTGTACGTGTGTCTGTGTATTCTAGGTGCGCCATACATACATAGTATAACCTCCAATGTCTAAAATATAGATTTATGTAGAAAAGACTGACTCAATACGTGTGTGTATTTTTGTGGGTGTGTTAATAGTGATGGAATTTTTGGTGACATTTATTTTCTTGTGATAATTTTCTATATTTTTCCAGATTAAAAACCAATATGAATTATGCAAGAACATTTTATTTTAAAATCTACCTACAAACATAGTTTAAAAGGTGAGATTGCCCCAGATACCATTAGCTTTCCTTGTGGCTGCTAAGCAGGCGTGGCTCGGTATCATGTACGTTGTAGATCCCACTGGACCTTTTCACAACAGCTACCCTTCACCCCTTAGAAGCAATTTCTAACGCACTAGCCAAATTACCACATCTGTTTCTAAAGAGAAATCTAAGTGTTTGACTGAACTTGAATGTATAGGACGGTTTTTCAGAGCTGCATCTTAGAGGTCCCTCCTGCCTCTGAGGCATGTTCCCGTTACAGAAGGGTCGGTGGTTAGGGAGGAAGGAGACCCGAAGAACATCTAAATTCGTCAGCAAAGGGGCCATTAGGTTATTTTCACAGCATTTGAAAATCAGCTTCCCGGCGCTTGGCTGAACTAACTGAAGGCTGGTGGCACCATAATTTGATATCTAGAGAGAGGTGATTGCCCTCACAGACCACTTAGCTCTGGCAGAGATCAATTTAAATTGCGAGATACTGAGGAAATGCAGACGTTCCGGTCAACCCCAAAACCCCCACATTGCACCAGCCATAATATGTTCCTGACAGAGGTTTTCCGGGACTGAACTTCCTGCTAAAGTACAAACATGGTGCAGAACACCAGGAGACATCTTTAGAAAGATGCTGTGCTGGGGGCTGTGCTAGGGACAGGCACATGAAAATGGGAGAAACGTCATCAGTGACCTCAACATGTTTAGTGTCTCCGTTCACTTTGTGTAACAAAACAGCCCAAAACGTAGTAGCTTAAAAAAATGATTTGTTGTTTCTCATGGTTCTGTGAATATCTGGGTTCACAAGACAGTTATTCTGCTTCATGTGATTTTGTTTAAAGTCACTCATGTGGCTGCGTTTAGCTGAGCGCTTGGCTTTGGGATCCAAGGTAGCCCCACTAACAGACATTGTCTGGCTGTTGGTGAGGGGCATCTGTTTTCCTCCACGTGTCTCTCATGCTCCAGGGCCTCTCACCATGTTATCTCTCCAGGAAGATAGCCCGGACTTATGTAGTACTTGGCTTCCAAGAAAGTAAAAATGGAAGCCACGTGGCCCTTAAGGCCTAGTTATAGAAGTCACACAGCATCACATCTGATCCCTTCTGTGGCCCACAGTGAGTAACAGGGCCAGCTCACAGGGTGGGGAAAGAGACTCTGCTTCTTTATGTGAGAAATAGCACAAGAGCACAGGGATGCGAGGGATTGTTATAACCATCTTCGAAAACAATCTAGCGCACTCATTGTCCACCTAGCTCTTTGGCCTGAAGAACAGGGTTTTAGAGCTGGAAGACTCCTTAACCATCATCTGATTCACGCCCCACCCCAGTTTTACAGATGTAGAAACTAAGACCTAGACAGTCAAGCGGCTTGGCATAGGCCCCACCCTTAGTGGAGGAGCCAGGCTTAGCACCCAGGCTTGCCTGGTTGGTACCATCACTTGCGTATGTCGATGTGTGTGTTGCTTTTCCTCCAGCTGAGGATGTCTCTGCTGAGTTCCTGTCTGACTCAAGACTGTTCCTGTTATGTTTGGAAACCACAAGGCTGCAGAAGGCAGGAGGGACCTGCTCTTCCTTCTGCGTCTGTGCCTGGTACCTGCCTTCCTATTCCTGGGTTGGGCAACAGAGCCTTCTGTTAGGGCTTTGGCCTCGCTGACCAGTACTGACCAGGCATACTTTCTTCATCATTGCGTCTTCTGTACATTTGGACATGAAGTGATACTGGGTTTTACCACATGCATAACGACTGGCTGCCTAGACTCCACCAAGTGTTGTAAAGTGAAGCCCAACACATTTACGTAACATTGTAGAGTGGTTTATTATACTACAGTACATTGTTTCTAAAATCCGCAATTACTGTGATATGTGTTGCTTGTTTTTACATGGAGCAGGTGAGCCATAAATTATTAATTTCTCTCAGAATAACCACAAACCTGAAAGTAATTAAGAGGTTCCATTTTCCCAGATCATTATGATGCTGTTTTGACTGTTTGCAGCCTCCTGGGGAGAGGAGATACTTATTTTGTATTAAAGATAATGTTTGTTGTCAAATACAGTACTGTGATTCCCTCCGAGCCCTCATGGGATGACTGACTCTTATTATTGAGAGTTAAGGTAAATAAGTGCAATTCTTAGATTTATGACTCCTTGAAGACCATAAATTCCCAAAGACTATCTGGTAGAGACAGTCTCTAGGAAAAAATATTCACTTGATTCATGCTGTATTGAGCAGATTATGGATTGCAGAAAATTATTTTTTAATTCTAGTAGCGTTTATCATCTTTATAGATTAAATAAGTAATATTTATTATTAAAAATGTACAAAAGACATAAGCATACAATGGATAAAATAAAGATCACCCATAATCCTACCTTGTAGTCAAAATCACTGTTAACATTTTAGTGTGTGTTCTTCTCATCAGAGAGATAGGGCAATAGATCTATAGATTGATGTTTGGGGGCGAGAGAAAGGGAGAGAGAGAGAGAGAGAGAGAGAGAGAGAGAGAGAGAGAGAGAGAGAGAGAGAGAGAAGTATGTTTTTCTTTTAAAAAAATAGGATTATACTGTCAAATAATTTTGCAACCAGGTTTTTTTTGTCTTCTGTTTTGCCTAAATGTGACAAGAACATTTTTCATGTCATTGAATATTCTTCTACCATACAAGGAAGTAAATCTCTCTTGTTTTGACAGGGAAGTGACATTGAAGCACTGGTCAGGTGTTTGGAAAACGTCTTGGGTTGTACCTCTCTGGGTGAGTAAGTTTCTTCAGATTCCAAAATATAATGATCCTTACTGAATCTGGTGGAATACCCCAAAATAGAAAGCTTTGAAGGGAATCTTACAGATATTTCAGCCCAACCTCCCCATTTTACAGATGAGAAAACCGAGACTCTCAGAAGTTGCGTGTCTGGCTCCAAGGCCGGCAATCCCAAAGAAGAATTGTTTATTATTATTGTAAATGATCCTCAGTCTCCAAGGATGAAATAATTGAAATTTAGTGGTCCATTGTGATCCAATTGTGGTCTAGCAGGGCTTCATAACAGGTTTTAAGGTTTCCTCAAAGAGGAATCTCTCCACCTCACTCATCCTGTAGAAACAGATTGCATTCAGTCAAGCTGGAAGGACCATCACTCTGAAGGTCATTTAGTTATTGGAAGAGGTTTGGTCCAAAAAACAAAGCTGAATTTTTTTTTTATCATTGTCAATCTCAATATATGGGATTGCTATGCTCCAAGGATAAAACCTTATATCTTTGTTTCTTCTTTTTTTAATCCGAAAAACCCACTGTGATAACGTCTAGCACTGGATGAGAAGTTGTCGTACCTGGCGTGGATAGAAGTACAGAGAATATTATTATAGGTTCTGGGTGAAAAGGAATGAAATTTTTTTTCTTTGAAATTTGATTGTGAGTTTTTATTTAAAATTTTTCAGTTGTGTGACCAAATGGCAGGAATAAAGATTCTGTTTTTAAGTGTGCAAACATTTACCACTGTTTTATTAGGAGCGTTACGTATGATGTATAGCCTCTTTTCTAGCTTATTCCACATCTCTGTGTGCAAAGCCTCAGCTATAACACAGCTCCCTGATTTTTTTCTCCTGACCATCACCATGTATTCAGTTGCACATCAGTAATACTTATTAGGTACGTTTAACTCCCAAGAATGGACTTGAAGACCTGGGAGGCTTTCCTAAGCCAAATCAGTCTCTCCCTCCGGACTTCAGATTAGATCAGTAGTTCTCAAACTGGGTTCCTTGGGAGCCTCCAGGGGAGGTGCCCTGAGCAGCACGAGCACAGAAGCCCTGTGTGCCCTGCTCGTCTCTGTTCCTCCAGAGTCTAACATGGGGTCTGGCACGGAACAGGCACTTCACATATGTTTTTACATTTTTAAGAGAGATGAGATGAAGATCCTCTTCCTTTACCAGCTTCCACCAAAATAGTTTCACTTTTACTCATCTGTGTTATAAATTAGATTTCTACATATTAGATTGTGTCTTGAGAAAGATTCTGTGGCAAAATATTAACACTGGATTGGATGTATGATATGGAAATTCCCTTCTGAACTGTATGATTTTATAGAAACACGAAATAAAAACACACTTTTTTCTCTGCCTGGAGATCCACAAAGTGACAGAGAAGGAATATGGGATATAAACCTATAGAAACAAAAGGAACAGGAGAAAAGATGGGAGCAGGCCAGAGCTGTTAGTGCATAGAAGCCATGAAGAACTCTCCTCATGTGGTCTTATAGGGAATGAGACTGCTGAGTTGTTAGTATCTGTTTTGCTGTAACTACATTTTTGTGAGCTACGCCAGCTATCACGATAGTTAGAGCTAATTAATTGTTGTGCTTGTTAATATATGTAAGAATATTAACGGGATCCAAAGGATATTTTAAGCTTAAATATGTCAGAGTATAAACCTCGTCACTTAAAAATGAGACCTCTGTGAACTGAGCGAGGCTTTGCTCACATTCAGCTTCAGCTTGTGCGTTTTGGAAGTATCCAGTTGTCCGTTGAGCATATTAAGATGTTAAGTATCTTCCACAAACACCTGCAAGAAATTCTCCCCACCTTTACCAAGAGAAGGAAGAACAAACAGATGCCAGTGTCCTTTCTGGTTATTTGGGCCAAACACGTTTTAACTCTGTAGCCCTGAAAATGTGTGCAGTGGCTTGACCCCCATCCCCAACCCCAGATTTTGTTTTATTTTTATTTAAAACAGGGACAGTGATGTTTTCCCTTCTCATATCACTGCAGAGTAGAGAGGATGAATAAGTTAGCATTTGTGTAGCCTCAACAGATTCTGAATTAGAAGGTGCCCTTTTGAATACCAAGTTCAGTATGTTAGTTTCCTCTGTTTGTCAAGGTCATTTTAAATCCTTTAGACCAGTGGCTCTCACACTTGAGGCAGCATCAGAATCACCGAGAGGGCCTGTGAAAGTGTACGTCTGGCGCAGGCCCAAGGCTTTGTATTTCTAACCAGCTCCCAAGTGATGAGGACGTTCCAGGTCCAGACCACACTTTGGGAACCATGGCTTTGAAGTCCGTAAGCCCCCAAATTCTTATTGTGCACACCTACCCCATTTGTAATTCAAATAAAACATAACTAAAGTATAAAATTAAATTTTTGTTTCCTAAAATGATTGAGAACTTGCCTATGAGCTAAAATGAAAACAGCGTCATTCTAGTTGTTTTCCGTCTGTGTGTTGGGCTGCGTGGAGCTGGACGCAAGAGTCACTGAGCTTCCTGGGAACCAGTATGTGCGTTTGCCTTATCCTTCTCATCTTCATCAGACGTTTGGGGCGGCTCCTGGCTTCAGGGCACTGCCTAAGGAGCTGGATGTTGAGACCTTTTTGGATCATGGTCCCAGCCATCAGGGGGCGTCCTTGACAAAGTAGAGAAAGCTTTGTAACAATACAAGAGGGTACCCACTACCCTGTTTCCCCGAAAAGAAGACCTAGCCAGACCATCAGCACTAATGCATCTTTTGGAGCAAAAATTAATATAAGACCCGGTCTTATACTAAAATAAGACCGGGTCTTATACTATAATATAATTAATATAATATAATGTAATGTAATGTAATGTAATGTAATGTAATGTAATACAATACAATACAATACAATATAATATAATATAATACCGGGTCTTATATTAATTTTTGCTACGAAAGACGCATTAGAGCTGATGGTCTGGTTAGGCCTTATTTTCGGGGAAACACAGTAGGTGCTTCTTTCACACATGGAGGACATATTGTCCCAAATGGAGGCACCTCATTTCTGAAGCCCTAAATTCCTCCTGAAATTTCCCATGGAGTACAAGAAACAAGGCCAGTCGTGAACAGGACACTGGGTGATCCCAGGTAGAATTAGGAGACAGTCAAGAATATAGGCCGTAGCCGTTTCACCAAGGGCAGATACTTTATTTAAAACATGATATTTCTGTGGTTGAGATGTGTGTCCTGTCTCCCTGCCCCTTCCTTACAAATGTTTATAAAACACATACAGTAAGCCAGATAACATAGAGTGATGAAGAAAACAAGGTCCCTATCTTAATGAGCTCTCAATTTAGTTGGGGGGTTGAATAATTGCATGGCACTGTGACGAGGACAGTACATACTGTGGTCGAGAAGAGGAAATATTATGTAGAAAGGATCAGCAATGTGAAAGCTCAGAGGTATGAAACCACTGAGTAAATTCCTGGAACTATCAAGAAGTCTGGTGCTGCTGGAATATAAGGTGTGAGGAAGGGAGCAGCAAACCTGGACATATCGGGCCAAGGCCCTGGAGACTCTGGTATGCCAGGTTAAGGAATTTGATCTTTCTCCCGTGCATTAGGAAACCCTGGTTTTTAAGCAGATCAGAAAAAATCACCTTTAACAAACGATAAAGAGGATGCTTTGAAAGGCGTGACTTGAGATGGGGAACTGGTTCTCGTTACACAGACAACGGATGCTGTTACTACGGTAACTATTCAGGCCCATCACTGCTCAGTAAGAACAGAAGATGATCCGTGGCTTCCTTCGCATCACACTTAGAAAGAACAATTCAGTCAACATATTTCTTAGTAACCAGATTGTAAACCAAGGCAACATATGAAGTTTCACATTTTTTGATGTTTAGGAAATTAGCTGTACTTCTAGGGAGAACACATCAGCAGAATGACACAAGTCCTTGGTGAGCTATATATACAGAGGGTGCCAAAGAAATGTATATGCATTTTAAGAAAGGAAAAAAGCTGTATTAAAATTGTAATACTCAATATATACTGACAACAAAAGATGAATACAAGTCACGTTTGACTTCTGCAATTCTAAGAGGTGCTCAAAATGGTTTCCATCAGTGGAATTTTAATACAGTTTTACAAAAATATATACATTTTTTTGGCACCCTCTGTATACAAAGGCTTGCTTTGTAGATCTAAACTGGATATTGTCACAAAAGTAATTAGAATATAGCAGCTACTTCAAAAGCTCTCTGCCCATTAAGTTTCCTTTAACATGTTGACATTTTTTTATCAGTTTGGCTTTTTGAAATGTTATTACCCCTGAATTCTTCCTCTGAACTTTGGTAATAACTATTTAATCTCTACTAAACAACATGACTGATACAGACCAGAGAGGCAATAGGACTTCTGAATCCCGTAGAATCTTCCTTTGCTTAAGCTCTTCAAACTCTAAGCCATACGAGTATGCATAGGGATCACTGACAACCATTTAACCTTGCACTATTGTGCTTTTCACCTTGACAGAAAAGAATTTCTCACAATAATTAGGATGATTTCAACATAGTGTTTTATCCTTGGTCACTGACACATTGAAACCCCTACATGTGGAGGAGAGGAGGGATATTTTGGATCGTAGACAACTTGGATCATTTTGATGTGAACGCACGGTATTTATTTGCCACTATCCCTTCTGTTCATGCATTAGAGAAGTGTAATATTTTCCACGAGTTCTTTAACAGATTCAGAATTAGTGGCCCTTTACAGAAAACCTGCTATGTGCCAGACACATTCACGTGGCAGATGTGTGGAGATGGGAAGGCGGTAGGGAAAAGGCTCTGTAATATCAATAAATCCCTAAAACAGTACTAGTAACCATTCTTAGTAGTATCCTCTTAGCAAAGGACAGCCTGTATATTACTGTTACCTACAAAAAAAGTTCCAGTAATCGAGTTGCCCTAAGAGAGAAACTCGACAGTCATGCGCTCATTGACTGCTCATACATTACGATTTCAGCCAAGTCAACACAGTCTGTCGAGGAACGGTGTTGGCTCACAGTGACATGTTAGGCCTGGGTCCTGCCACGAGAGGCTTCCATTGCAGAGAAGAACTAAGGCGGAGGTCTGTACAACCAGGAGAGCAAGGATTCCTAACATGGGAGTATTGCTTTTAGTTGGGGAGATAGAAGTCATCAAGGAAGCTTCGGGGAGAAGGTAGCATCTGAGAGGATTCCTGACGTAGGGTAGATGTGGCCATGAGGAGATGAGGCCCTGAGCTGGAAGGGACAAGACGACGAAGACACAGCCAGAAACAGGCAGGAGCAGACAGGCTTTGCTGGGGGTGGGGAGCGTCCCATTTGGTGGTGTTTGCCTGAATTGTCACCCGTGCAAACATGACACGAACTGTCTGGGGAGCGAATGTTTATTATTTTTCCTAAACAAATAAGGCTTCCTTTTACTTGGAAAAGGTGTTTACTAGGATCTTTACTATCTGATACCCTTTTGTGTGGACAGAAATATTCGCAGCCACTTGCTCTTGACTTAACATTCAGTGTATTAAGCTAAATTAGCATAAAGATATTATTACTTTTTTCTATCATATGTGTTGAAAATTGTTGTCCAGACTACTTTATGTTTATTTTGTTTATTGTTTCTTTGGAGTATTTTTTGGGTAACGGAAATTTTACATTTTTTATGTAGGCAAATATGACTATACATTTATAGATTGTAGCTTTCCTGTTCTTTTTTTTAAAAAGAACTTTATTTATAGACTCCTAGATTGTCTTCCAGGATTTTTATTGTCTTACTTCTCACACTTGAGGTTTTTACATAGGTAGACTTTATTCTTTTCCATTTAATTAAAATTTTCCTTTTGTCAGGACCACTGTAGGGTACATAGAGGAATGCCGAACATAGTTCATTGTTTTCAAGGAATTTCCAGAAGCAATTCAACATCTCTAGACTAAATGACTAGAACTTCAGGCGAAGTCATGCACACCAGATGAGGGGGGCAGATGGCATGGGCGAAGCGAGTGGTTCTCAAGCTGTAGCGAGCACCAGAATCACCAGATCACTGAGCCCAGCCCTAGAGATTCTGACTCAATAGGTTTAGGGAGTGGGGCCTGAGAATCTGCATTCCTAACAGATTTCCCAGGTGATGCTGATGCTGCCAGTCCAGGGACCACACTTTGAGAACCACTGAGGTAGGAAACCAGGAAAGAAAGGCCCCTCACTTCCAGTTAAGGCTTTATAAAGAATATGCTTACTTTGGACAAATTTTAGTAAATTGAATCAAGTTTTTAATAACGGTATCTCACATTCAATCTTTAACATCTTTATGACCTATGAAGAGAGTGCTATTTACAACCTAAGAAAGGGTTTTCTTACAACATTTAGGTTATACTAGCCTGAAAGAATGAAATATTTTTGACCCAGCAAGTCTGTGTCTGGGAATTTATCTGAAAGAAATCATCAGAGTTGGGTGTAAAGATACACATACAAGGATTCTCATGGCAGTGTTATTTACAACAGTGAAAAACTGGACTCAAAATAAATTCCTAGCAATGGGGTTTAGCATGTCTTTTAGAACAAAGAAGTTCTTTACAGTTTATTAAAAATGATGATGTAGTTACATATTCATTGGCATGAAAGGTGTTATAAAGTAATAAAGTATACAAAACTGTCGTTGATACACACACACACACACACACACACACACACACACACACACACACAGATGCATGTGGAAATATCCAAGTGTTAATAATGGTTCTTGGAGCAGCTTTCCCCTTCTGTGTTTTCTAATTGGTCTGCAATGAACCTGGATGGCTCATGTGTTTCTTTTCTATTAAAAGAAGAGGGAAGTGCTGAGGCAACTGCTTTAAGTATTCTAATCAGTCTTGAAGCCAGCCCAGCCTGCCGTTACAAAAAAGCACATTTCATTTCTAAAGCTGAGATTCTCCGCGTGGGCAGTCTAGAATACTTCAGCTCCCCAAACACTGGCTTCTGTCTCCACGGGGTAGGCACAACTGAAAGTAAGGTCTGGCTTTCACAGACCTCTTCTTAACCTATATACACATTTAATTGCTTAGTAAAAAACAAGACACTCCCTTTTTTTGTTGTTTGTTTGTTTGTTTGTTTTACTGATAGGTGCTGTTCCTAGAGGCTGCTTCTGGTATATTCGAAAGGAAATGAATGTTTTCAAACCCCTGAACTCGTGTTGTTTTTAATCTTCTATACAATTCAGTTGAATATTTGTTGTGTGAAATAACTGTGTGATAAAAATAGGAAGTTTATTGATTGCCTATCTTCTGGCATTTATTATCTCCCCTGTAGATAGCAAATTTGCTTTCCAAGCTGATCCACTTTTCTCCAACTAATTTAATTTTGGTGGAGGCAGTGGGGCGCTATGTATTGAGAAGCTGTCCTGTGCAGAGCACGGAGGTGGGTGTCTTGGGATGAGGAGGGGAGGCCTCGTAATACATTTCCCTCAGGCCTTTACCAACAACCAAGCGCCTTTATAGAGATCATGGCATTTAAGTTTTACTAGATCCCCAAAAGTTTGATTTTGTTTTTCTTTTGTACAGGTGAGGAAAGTGAGCCCTAGAAGTTTGGTAACTCACCAAACATCCTCTAAGGCAGCTCACACACTCGCCCTCCTGCCCCAGTCTGCTTCCCTCCCTCTGCAAGCATCTGGGGGTATTCTCTCCTGCATCACCATCTTCCCCTTTCCTCCTGTCTGTTTCCTTCTCCAGCTTCCTCACATGGTTTGGCTTGGATACAGCTGCTGCTGCAGAGCGGACAACGGCTTCCTCAGGCGGTGGCTTCTGCCCTGTGCCTATAGATACAATTCTCTGAGCGAGCTGGAGACGGTAGGGGGAGGGGTAGGAACGGTTCCAGTTTTGTCCTTTTCATGATCTCTTTTATCAAATACTCAACTTGTTAAAGGCACCAAGACAACCACCTCATTGTCCCCACACCCTCTAACCCCAGGACCCAGGTCTCATGGCCTGGGTTCTTCAGGAAACAGCCTCTGACCTGGAGTTAAGTGGGCAGGACGTTTATTGGGGCGTGCCCTCAGGATTGACCCCCATGGATAGGAGGGGATGGGAGCAGGATGAGGCGGAGGGCAGAGTGGAGCAGTGACCCGATCCTGACAAGCCTTGCCCAAACCCATGGGGCACTCTGGACACATCAGAATTGTCTGTGTGGGCCAAAATGGCTGGCTTCCTACCCCTCCCATGATCGGTCATTAACTGTGGGCCACGTGAGAAGGGCATCATCTTGGACAAGGCAGCTTTCTGCCGCTGAGGCAGTTCCTGACGGGCCCACAGCTGGAGGCTGTCTGTCTCCAGTGCTCCCGGCAGCTGTGCAACAAGTCCTTCTTTGAAGGGAGATGTGGGCAGTGTGTCTCCAACCCTGGGTTGTTGGGATAATACAGTTATGACAGAGAGCAGCCTGCTTTGCACATTCTTAGGCAATTCTATTGAGAACCTGAGGTCCACTGTCATCACAAGAGAAGCTCAAGGAAAAATCTTCACACAGATGTGAGTCAGCAAAGCTTATCAGCAGAGTGGATAGCTTTCCCAGTGCCCTGCTGGCTCATGGACGCTCTTCGAAAAACCCATGGGGCCCTCATCTGAAGAGGGAGAGAAATGAGATAACAGATGTAATGTTCTCCCCAAATTTTAACCTTTGGAGGGGTTTTGTCTGATGATCTGATATCTTCCAAATCACCACATGAAAATCCTTATGTGGATGTGGTCCGTCTGGGGGGAGGATTAGAAAGAGCATCCATTTGGAAGTCAGGAAGCCATGGTTCTGGTCCTGGCGCTGACCCTCCCCTTAGGGCTCTGACCTTGCGCAAGCCATGCTGCCTCTCCTAGCCTCATGTTCCCATCCATAAGACACAGTGATTTGGCTCAAAGAGGTCTGTGATCACTTCCAGCTCAGAATCATAATGCTTCTCTATCATCCAGACAAATCGTGCTCACTACCTATTTTTGTAAATAAAATTTTACTGGAACACAGTCATAGTCATTCACTTATATATTGTTTTCACGCTACAATAGATGCGGCAGAAATGGTTTGGCCTGCAAAGTCTAAAATATGTACTACTTGGCCCTTTATAGAAAAAGTTTGCCAACCCCTAGATGAATCTTCAATCGTGTCTTATTCCAAAGATTAGGAGGAGACATAACTGGTCTAGAGGATATGCCTCGGCAATAATTTGGGCAAAGAGGGCTGTCTTCAAATAGGAGTACTTAGGCAATTGAGAGGAAGAGGAGCGTTAAAGCAGAGTAGGTGAGAAGCACTGTAATTGTGTTGTGCACCAAGGGCAGCATCTGCAAGGATTCCTGAGTAAGCAGTGTCCCAGGTGCCGAAGAGATCTCGTTTGCCAAAACATCCAGCCCTGCACTCCCTGCATCCGATCTTTGTTACCCACGAGGTAGGGTGTTTAGCAGGGAGGGCAAACGTAGGTTTCTAAGACCAAGGTCATTTGTCCAGCAACTGAAATGGATAAAGGGAAATTTGGAAGAAATGAGAGAAGAACCTCTCTCTGCTGGTGAAATGCCAGAATCATCAAGCTGTCACTCCTTCAGAGAAAATAGCTTTGCTGGTAAGAGACCTTATACGTAGGAGGGACTCCTGAAAATATTGCTGTTATGAGCTGTACTCTGAGCTCTTAAGAAACACAGCTTCTAGTTGCTTAATGTCTCTTCATATCATTTTGTTCTCATCGTGTTGCCAAAACAACCCCATGGGGTAGTATCAAGTGTTTTAATCCTCATCATCCTATAATTCACAGGTGGGGAAAGAGACTGCAGGATGATTTTGCCTGGTGTTCTGTAACACCTGTAACACCTGTAGCGTTTATTGCTGGTCCCAGCCATTTTACCTCTTAACATTTTTGGTCCCTTTGATGGCTCTTTATCTTTGTTAGTGTAAGTGTTGCCTTCCCAAGTAAATTCTATCCCGCTGAAGGTCCAGGGAAATGTCTTCTACCAGATCACAGAATGTTTAAATTGAGAGAAGACCCTCAGTCTCATGAAACCACTTAAATATAAAATGAGGAAAGTGAGACCCAAGGAGGTGTCCCGAGGGCCATGTAGCTGGTGAGAGGAGAAGTAACACAATAACTGTGGTTCCGTAACCTGAAGGCTGCTTTTTCCACAGACCCTCATTATACCTCTTTGTATTCCCTGTACCTAACATAGCTTCTTACATTTATGTGTTCAGTGTACTCCTGGTGACCATCTAGATCAGGGGTGTCCAAACTGCGGCCCGCGGGCCAACTGCGGCCCACAATCCATTTTTAATTGGCCCGCAGCAAATTCGAAAAATATACTTAGTTTACTTAAATAAACCAGGTGAGGCAATACGTACTTCACCTCGAGTGAGTGGCCTTGCTGTTTGTGTATTTTACCGCAAATGGCCCTTGGTAAAAAACGTTGAAAAAAGTTTGGACACCCCTGATCTAGATAGATAAACTGTCTTCCCCAAATGATCGTACGCTTTTTATGGGTTAAGGACTACAGCTACTATTTACATTACCTTTGCTTTTTAACTCCCACCTTTTGAGCATCTAAAATATATACCTTATCTTAAGAAGCTAGGAAGAAAAAAAAAAGACAAGCAGATTAAACCCAAAGCAAGCAGAAGGGAGGAAATAATAAAATCTAAGTGGAAATAAATGAAATAATAATAGAAAAACAATAGACGACATCAGTAAAACCAAGCATTAGTTCTTTAGAAAGAACAACAACAACAACAAATGTATACATCTTTAGCTGTACTGACCAAGAAATAAGAAAGAAGACTCAATTTAATAAATTCGGCATGAAAGAGAAGATATTACTACCAACCTTAAAGAAATAAAAAGGGTATATCAAGAGCACATTATGTCAGCAAATTAGAAAGCGAGATGAAATTTCTAGAAAGACAGAAGACCAAAACTGATTCAAGAAGAAAAAGAAACTGATCCAAGAAAAGAAAGAAATCTGAATAATAGATCAAATTAGTAATTTTAAAACTTCCAACAAAGAAAAGCCCTGACTCAGATTGCTTCACTGGTGAATTCAAACATTCAAAGAATTAATACCAGTCCTTCAAAACTCTTCCAGAACATGGATGGAATAGGAGAGAAAACTTCCAAACTCTTTCTCTGAGGACATTCTTTGATACCATAATCAGACAGACATCACACAAAAAATAAGAAAAACTACAGACCAATATCCACGTTACATCCACTAAAACGACTACAATTAAAAAGCCAGAAAATAGCAGTGTTGGTAAAGATGTGGAGAACCACATACATTGATGGTGGGAATCTAAAATGGTGCAGCCACTGTGGAAAACAGTGTAGTCATTCCTCAGTAAGCTACATGTAGAATTACCATAGGATCCAGCAATTCCACTCCTAGATATATACTCAAAACAATAGAGAACAGATACTTGGATGCCAATGTTCATTGCAGCGTCACTTACAATATTCAAAAGGTGGGAACAAACCATGTGTCCATCAACAGATGAGTGGATAAACCAAATGTGATCTGTCCTTTTAATGGACTATTATAAAATAGAGCCTGATACAGGCTGCAACATAGATAAACCTTAAAAACATTACGCTAAGTGAAGTAAACCAGATGCAAAGAACACATTCCACATGATTCCACTTATATGAAGTATCGAGAACAGTAAAATGCACAGACACAGAAAGTAGATTAGAGGTTACCCGGGACTCGGGGGAGGGGAGAATGAGGAGTTACTGGTCATAGAGTTTCTCTTTGGGGTGATGAAAAGTTTTGGAAATAGTGGTGATGGTTGCACATCATAAATATACTTAATGCCATTAAATTATACACTTTAAAAACTGGATTAAGAAGTTAAAAAAAGATAAAATCTGTGATCAAGGAGCTTACTAACTAGTTGAAAAGGGTAGGGGAATAGAGGAAGAGATTCATATCTATAACTGAGAGTATTAGAAAGCAAATGTGACATGTAGCACCTCAGCTAACACCTAGCACAGTGGTTGACAGAGAGTGTATTCACTGAGTCCTGTTAGTTGGGAAGCTGAGAGTCGGGTGGCTAACATCTAGGACTGTGGATTAAACAAGGCCTGGTTTCCGGTTCCAGCTATGAGTATGTGATGTATCAGCCGTCTGAACTTGGGTAAGTTGCTTAATGTCTCAAACTTCACTTTTCCTCATTGAAAATTGTGCCTACTTCACAGGAACCTTACATGAGATAATACAGATAAGATGCTTAGCAAATGGCCTGGCACTTGTCTCCTCAAAAAGTTTATCCCTTGTTGTGTTGTTGTTAGATGAATTGGACCGTATTCGTATAGAATTGAAGTTTAAAAAAGACTGTAGACCCAAGCCCTGAAATACAAGTCACAAACCTGAGACAGGAAGAAAAAGGAACCTAGGGTGGGAAGGTGGGGTGAACAGTTGAAAGATGGGATCAAAGAACGCGCAGAACAGCCGAGAGCAGACCATGACAGTGACCGGAGACGACAGGAGTAGAATTTGAGGGAGACGGACCCCAGGCTGAATGACGCAAGAGGGGAGAGTGGAGTTGGTGTAAAAGGCAACTCAACGGAACCAGCAGCCAGTTTTGGCACCCGTCTGCAGTCCCACTGCTACACTACAAAAGGTCCTACTTGTTCAGGTGCAGGGCGTGATGGGGTAGGGCAAAGGAAGAAAATGCTCACCTTGTTCCTTGTTCCATTTTCTGTCACCATCTTGTACATTTCTGTCACCACTAACAGGGAAGGGGGTGGGGGATGAGGGCAAGGGGGATCAAATATATGGTGATGGAAGGAGAACTGACTCTGGGTGGTGAACACACAATGGGATTTATAGATGATGTAATACAGAATTGTACCTGGAATCTATGTAATTTTACTAACAATTGTCACCCCAATAAATTAAAAAAATAAATCAGTAAAACACCATAATCGCTCCAGAGAGAGATGCAGAAGAAAGAAATCAGATTTCCTCTTGGTTTTTGAACAATGGGCTGTCCATCGTCATGTAGCTCTGGGCCCCACGAATTACGTCGCTGGTCTTGCTACTCAAAATGGGATCCCAGGACAGAAGCATTGGTATCACCCGGCAGCTTATTACAAATGCAGAATCCCAAGCCCCCCTCACACCCGCTACATCAGTATCTGCTCCCTGGGTGGGCAGGTCCAAGATGGCAGCCTTGGAGGATGCCCGGGGTGATTCGTATCACGTGAAAGCTTGAGAAGCACCTGGGATTCAGTGATCTTATAGTGAATCTGTGATTCCAGCCCAATTGTTTATATCATGATTGCCAAATGTGTTGTCCTTTTCTTTGATGTAAGGCAACTGCTGTTCATATTGGAAGGTAGGATGGAGAGGGAAAGGCTGGCCGATAAAAAACACGGGACAAGGAATTGCTCTCCCTACCACGCTTTGCCAGCCACATTGCTTAAAATTCTACTTGCCCTATTGTCCACTCTGAGGCTCAAGGCTCAGCATCTTTCCCACCAGTGCTGAGAGCCTTGCTGAGGGGAACAGTGGCTAGATTAACATAAACTGCAGCTCCTGGAAATTGCTTTGACCTTTATTTGCATAAGCCTTCAGGACCTGCCAGCTCTCTCTGGAAGAGACAGGAGAGCAGCACCTTCCTTTCATTCTTGGCAGAGCGGATTTTTGCGCTTGTATATTACTTGGCATGGTGTAGTTGGTTATTGTTTTAATAACTTTCCAGGTTCCAGGAAAGATGATTATAAAAAGCAACCAACAAGAACATGAAATCGACCCCCATGCCTCCCTCCCTCCATCCCCCCCACAAAGCCTTTTCTGGAGAGAAGCAGCTACCATGGCCAGAGCTGGCGAGAAAGGAGAAGCCCATGAAGCTGCCATCTGATGACAGCGAATGCTGGGGCAGGTTTCCTCTCAAGACGGGGAAGGGGTAATCTCTAGGAGTGAGAGAAAGGGGAGCAATCAGTTGCCAGTACTGGTGTCTTAACGTAGGGGCATAACAGGAGATGTACCAGGCAGGACAGGTTGTCTATTTAACTTATTGTAACGTGTCCTCTGCAAAGTTCAGACCTGTTGATGCAGTAATTCTGTATCTAAGGATCTAGACTGAGAAAAGATCAGAAAGTCGGACAGAGTTAAGTGCAACACTTATCTCCATGATATCAATAAGAGCAAGAAGTTCAGAGAGGGATGCATGCCCCAAGGAGGTGTACAAAAGAAGGCTGTGTGTGAGAAATATTGGAATTTGCATTTAATTTATTAAATTTAGACATCTAAAAACTATGAGGGTATATTTACAAATTTATACTGAAATTTATAAACTTAATAATTTATAATTAAAATAATTTATGAATTTTAAATAAATTTTAAAAAATGAACAGCATGTAGAGTTGCCCCTTGGTTAGAGAGAGCACGGGTGTGTGCTGGGCACTTAGTGTTATACCAGTGAATGAGATAGAACTAGCCCCTGCCCTCACGGAGTTTACATTCTGGTGGGAGAAAGAGAAAAAGCAATAGTAACCGTATCATTACAGGGTGAACAGTACTGTTATTGGTGCTATGCGAGTACAAGGGAGGACCAACTATCCCAGCCTTGGGGAATCAAGGAGGACTTCTTGGAGGAAGTTACATCCAATAATTATATTATATTGTATTGTGTTGCAAGTACTTTATTATATTGCATGGCCCAAATATATATACACACATATATAAAAAGCTTTACTGATACCCAAAGTGGGGTTTGTCTCTCTCTTCCTCATGTGGTCCCTAAATCAGACAGTCACGTGTTACATGAGATCTGTTGGGAAAAGAAGGGGAATTTCACAACTTGGGGTGCTTCTCTGACACAACAACTATGTGGATATAACTTATAAATGAATATTTGGGAGCTCAAAGATTTTTTTTTTCCCTGATGGGGTGTGAGGCACCTTGTGGGAATGCACAGGAAGAGCTCTGCCCCCAGCTCCAGGGAGGACCAGTGTGCAAATCCAGCTCTGGATCGCACTGAGCTCTGGCTGGGGTCCCGCCTTAGCTTCTCAATAGGAGGTAGCGTTGTTTCGGTCGGTGGACTATTTCTTTCCCTTCAGTTCCAACATGTTTTACAAGAGCACCCAGGGCATCTCCGTAAAATCTGTGGCTCACTCAGCGGATTTCATTAACAACTCTTTACCTTCTGAACCCCACTTTGGCCTTCTGATCCGTTCTGCTGAAGTTCAAGGCTGCAGATGACCCACTGGTCAGCATGTTGCTTTCTATTGCAAAAAAACTCATGCTCACTCGTGGGGTGAAGGGAAAGGGAAAACTAAGTTTATGAACAAAAATTCCTCATTCGTCAGAAGCAAATATCCACACCTGCTGATGCGACTGGCCACAGATTCCCCAAGAATGGTTGCTTCTCTATGGATATGTCTGTCCCCGGCTTTCTAGTATAAAAAGCCAATCTTTTAAACAACGGTGTTCTGTTTAACTCAGCCTTTTTGAGAGCGGCTTGGTCCTGGAATTCCTTGCACACATTAAAAGTGTGAATAATCTTGTCATTTGGAACAGATCTCCTGAATGTGCATGGCATACTTGAATTCTTCTTTAGTTAATGTGGCATTACCTTGTGGCAAAGGTGCGTTAGCTGCTGTTTTTCCTGATTGCCCTTGAGTGTTGCCTCAGAGTTGTTAGAGTGCTGATAAAGTCAATAAGGGCTGTGCATTGATTTTCAGACACAAGGACTGTCACCAGCGCAGCTCCAGACATGTCCCCAGGACCAACAGTTTTCAACAGCGCGATGGCCGGAACCAAGATGAAACGCATGAAGGAGTAAGTACCATGTTGCCTGACCCCTAGGAGCCTGCAGTATTAGAACACGATGACAAAGGGTGTGATTCATGATGCGATGCTATTCTACTTGTCTCCACAAAAATAGCAGCTATGTTTTCCTGGATGCAACAGTGAATGGAATGTGCGCAAGCTCAGTTGAAAAGGCCTGAATCTGCATCAGAAGCCATTGCTGTCCCCTGCTCCTCAGAGTATTTTGTATGTTGGAATCCTAACCCCAATGTGAAAACATTTATATAGCTTTTTTTTTTTTTTTTTTTGATATGCACAAAGAAATGCCAATTCTCTGGGAAAATGTGAAGTTGTTGAGTATAAAAGCTGACTATTTACCATCCTCCATCACTTGGCTTCCTGTTACTGGCCACTTCTTACCCCTGCTGGGAAAGCACTCCACTAATGAAATTCCCCTGCTGGGGCACAGGCAGGACTCTGGCTCT
The DNA here is from genome assembly GCF_004115265.2 of Rhinolophus ferrumequinum. Classification (NCBI taxonomy): domain Eukaryota; kingdom Metazoa; phylum Chordata; class Mammalia; order Chiroptera; family Rhinolophidae; genus Rhinolophus; species Rhinolophus ferrumequinum. The sequence goes on from NC_046300.1 coordinate 32,226,630, forward strand.
CAGCAGTTGTTAGGTGGGCCACTCAGAGTCGTTGGAATGTCAGCAGAATCACAAGGAATCAGCACGGACTTCCTTTCTGACTGAGTCATTTCCATGTACACTTGAAGAGAGGTTGCTGTTTATTTATGGATAGCTGGATGGATGGATGGATGGATGGATGGATGGGCCTTTGTGGCTTCACGGGTCTCCTGAAGCCTCTATCCTCAGGGCAGGGTTTTCTGGTTTGTGGTTGAAAAGTGCTTTCTTCCACCATGAGCTGGAGTTGATTCCAGGCCTGGCCCCAGGCTTCCTTCCACTGGAGGCCAAAGAGTGAACCTGTGGAATGACAGCTGGTTCACTTTCAGTTCTGAGGCTAGTAAGTGACACACTGTTGCCAAGGAACCAGTCCTTTAATTTACACAGGCCAACGTGCCAGGAAAGGCTTGTTCAATCTGAATGAATACTTCTCTGGTCTTTATATGTCAAGTGATCTCTCCAGTGTCCTCCGCCATGCTACTTCAAGGGTGGGCCACGGATCAGAAGCACCGATACCACCTGAGAAATGCAGAACCTCTGGTCTCACCTCTCCTGATTCAGAATCTGTATTTTAATAAACGCTCTGGAGATTCATGCACATATTAAAGTTTGAGAAGCACAGACTCAAGAGGACTTTTACTTTGGGAGGAGTTTGTTAATGGAGTATGAGTTGGGATCAATCTTTTAAGTTAAATTTATTGAGATAATGTTGATTAATCACATTTGGATCAATCTTAATAAAAGACAAATCTTATGTAAAAATATAATTATGTTTTTTAAGGCCTCACTTTGGGGGGGAGCTTCTTGTTTTCCATTTATTTTATTAAGGGAGGGATAATTTATATCTAGTAAAACTCACCCTTTTTAGCATGTAGTTCTATGAGTTTTGACAAATGCATCACTTTTGTGTAATAAAGTTCACCTTGTTTAGTGTCCAGTTCTATCAGTTTTGATACATGCATATAGTCATGTAACCATCACCACAATCAAGATTTGGAGAGCAGTTTTCTCAACTCCCGAAACTCCCTTGTGCTCCCCCTTTGTAGTCCATCTCTCCTGCCTGACGGTTCCCCTGGAAATACAGTGATCTGTGTTCTGGCCCTGTCGCATCGCCTCGTCCAGAATATCATACAAATGGACCCATCCATAGTATCATGGGCCCAGTTGTACCTGCGTCGTAGTTGTGGACATGGATCTAGGCTCATGAACAGTCATTTGTTAGACCCTGCAGTTCCGAAGTCCTTTAGTCCTCACAGAAGAAAAATTGTCAGAAGGAGAGCCAGGTTTTGGGTTCAAGTCTCAGGCACCTAACAAGCAATTGTCCCTAAGGTTTCTGGACCCAGAAAACTTGCTCTTAGCGGTACTCGTTGCCCAGGAAATTCTGAGGCTGAACTTCCAGTTTCCCTTTCAGGGGCTGGTCAGGTTCTTGCCAGTGGACCAGAGTGCTTAGTGCAGGGGAGCAATGGGGGTTCTGCTCAGCAGGACAAAGTTCCAGAGATGGGACCCACCTCACGGAAGCTCAGCCTGAGAATGAGAAGCCACGGAGAAGAGTCTGGGGAGCTTTGGGGCCCATGTCTCCCATTGGAAGTTGATGCCCTGAAACACATCTGGGCCCTAAGAAATGTTCTGGATGACAAGAATGGATCTTCTTGTGGTGGCCACAACTCTGACTCACTTCTGCGTTGTCAATTCATGTAGGAGGCACAGGAGAAACAAAATACTTGTCTGCATAGACATGTGTCTCCCCTTGGGGGACTACACTTACACACATCTTAGGCTTCCTGAAGTTGTCCCACAGCTCATTGACGTTCTGGTCAATTTTTAAGGCTTCTCCCCACCCCTGTTTCATTTTGGATAGTTTCTATTGCTATGTCTTCAATTTAACTAATATTTTCTTCTGCAATGTCTAATCTGCTATTAATCTCATCCAGTAATTTTTTTTTAATCTCAGATAGGGTAGTTTTCATCTTTAGAAGTTTGATTTGTCTTTTTATATATCTTCCAAGTCTCTGCTTAACATGTTCAATATTTTCTTTAGCTATTTGAAAAAGTAAAATACAGTTATAATAATTATTTTAATGTTTTTGTCGGCTAACTCTAACATCTGTGTCATTTCTGGATTGGTTTCAGTTGATTTCTTTTTTCCCCTTATTATAGGCCATCTTTTTCTACTTCTTGATATGCCTGGCAATCTTTGATTGAATTTTATCTTGTTGGGTGCTGGATATTTTTGCATTGCAATAAATAGTCTTGAGTTTTGTTTTAGGATTCAGTTAAGTTACTTGAAAACAGTTTGATACTTTGGGGCCTTACTTTTCAACTTTGTCATGTGGGACCAGGCAGCAATTAAACGATGGATGATAATTGTCCACTACTGAGGCAAGACCCTTCTGTGGCTTTTTACCTGTGGCCAGTGAATTATTAGGTTTAATAATAGATGCCAGCTGCAGGTGTGAAGAGGCACTATTCCCGGCCCTAGGGGGCTCCAAGAACTAGTTTCTCTGGCCCCTCCACACTGTTCTTTCCTTCCCCTCAATAATTCCCTCACATTCACACACTGACCTGTACTTAGCTGCATCATTACTCTCTCTGTGGGGATATGGAGGCTTATCTGTTTCAAATTCTTAGAAATTGTTTCTGTTTTATTACTTTTATTTCTTAATTATGTAAAATGTTTCCAGGGGTCCAAAGTTAAATCTATAAAAAGACGTTTTAAAGAAGACCAGCTTACATCCTTGATCCCTTCCTTAATCTATTCTCTCCCTTCCCCAATAGGGAATCATTTTTCCAAATATTTTATAGCTCATCCTTTTATTTTTTAATTATATTCAAGTAAATACACCCTCCCTCTCACTCCTTAAGAAATCGGTGGCATATTATACACACTTTTGTCAGCTTCACTTAGCAATGTATCATAAGATTACTTCATAGTAATATATAGCAACGTACTTCATTCCTTTTTTATAGCTTCCAAATTCTCCTTGGTGTAGATGTACCATTTTTTATTCCCTGGGCGGACATATGGGTTTTTCCTGTCTTTAGCTATTACAAATAGTATTATAATGAATAACATTCATCTCTTTTGTTTTATTGCCTGTTTATCTTTCAGATAGATTTCTAGAGATAGGATTGCTTGGTCATAGGATAAATGCATATATAATTTGGGTAGATATTTCCAAGTGTCATTTTGTATTCCCACCAGCAATGTATGAACGTGCCTTTTCTCCAGTTTCCCCACAGAATATGTTTCACACTTTTGGATTTTATGTTTTTTTATTATGGTCATCTATCTATCTTTCTGTCATGTATCTATCATCAATCTCCTTTATAAATGTAGTCTTTCACTGTGGGGTCTATTTTACTTGTTTTTGGTATGTTTTTTTGGAATTTAGGAAGCTATATTTTCATCTCTCTCAGTAAACACACTTGAGAGTCAAGTATCCAAAATGTTCCGAAGTCTGTATTTGTAGTGGAAGGGAAGAAGCCACTTTTGGCCTCAGGTTTCAACTGAGATGTGCAACACAGCCAGAAACGTTGTCTATCGGGAGCCAAGTGGCGTGGCTCACACAGGTTACAAGAAGTGATGTTTTTGTTTTTGTTTTTGTTTTTGCATGTCGCCATTTAGCCCGTGATTTTTGTGTAAACGATCACAGTGAGGTGAAGGAACTCGTGCTGCTCTTAATCCCTCACCTGTAGGAGGAATCACCTACCCAGGACTGCTGATTTTGGTGCCATCAGTTAAATGATTAATGCCCAGAGACCACACGTCAGTGTGGTGACGTGCAGCCTCGTGGCCAAATGGGCACTGCTGCTGCTGTAAGTAGGCGTGTAACACAGAGCCTTTATTGAGGAAGATGAGAGTAAACATGGTTCCAGTGGAGCTGCCCAGTGCCCTGGTATGTTTTGAGGGCTACACTCGCGACTTACCTGTGTGAGCATGCCTGACACAGTGGTTTATGTATTTGTGTATGTCATAGAGACCCATCCTTGGCCAGATGGCACTTGTGTCAGCTGCTATGGCTACAGAACCTTCCTTGAGTGCTGCAGGGCTGCAGAGTTTGCTGGCAGTTTCATAATTGAACGCTTCATGTCAGCGGTTTGGAAAGGTCTTGCCAAGGTCAGAGCACAGCCCTGCGGGAGTGCCGTGTTGAGGGTACAAGTCCACTATTTAGAGGCTGCAGGAGGTACAAGGAGGTTCCCTCAGTAACACTGAGGTCAAATGCAGTTGGTTCAGTCTCAGAAAGAGGGCTCACAAGTTCTAGAAAATCTTTTTTCACTTTCAATCACGGGAAGACCTTGACCGAGGAAGGTCAAACTGAATGTGAGAAGCCCACGACCTTTATTGTTCTCCTCATTAACCTGATGTGCAGCTCCTGGCGCAGTAGCAATCACTTATAAAAAATGATGGTGGAGCTTTAAGCACTTGCTAAAAATGTTTCCAAGTGGAGTAGCAGGAGGTTTGTAATCGTGTCCGCTTAGGTTCTGAACTGGACCAAATCCACAGCCATGTTTATGTGGATGGAAGCCTGCTTTCAAGGCACAGCTCCTCTGTACCAGGGAGTGTGTTAAACCAGACCCCCTCTATCTCGAGTGCAGCATACCTGTGAGGTGGACGAGATACTCCGCTTTATAAATAAAGTGGTAGTATTTCAAGAGGCTGAGAAACCTTCCCTCTGTCACACAGCGAGTCAGTGGCAAGATTACATTTCAATTAGAAGTCTGGATAATTCTCAAACCAGTGCTGGTAACCACTGCCAAGGTGGGATGGCGACAGTAGGAGCTGAGCGACACACAGGAGCTCTAACGGAGCCTTTTAATCCACGTGCCTGGCATCATGCTCTCACTTGGTGGTCATAAATACGTGCCAACCCACTTTATAGACGAAGAGTCTGGGATACAGAAAGGTGAAGTAAGACACCCAAGGCCAAAGCCAGCATCCATGCTTGAGGTCTGCTGCTATCAAATTTTATGCCCTTTTGCATGCTTCTCTGAGTCGTTGGGTATTTAATATCTGAATTTTGACACCTTCTCATTCTCAGAGCCCAGGCCTCTCTTTTGTCAAATATATATATATTTGACATATATATATATATATATATATATATATATGATATATATATACATATATATATATATATATATTTGTGTGTGTGTACACACACACACACACACACACACAAAGAACTTACTATTTCAGGATTTCCAAGTGCTTTATGAATAAAGCTCATTTTCTGTCTCACTGATTGAAATAACCCTTCAGTGGAGAAATAGATGAAGTAATGTTTCTTTTCTCCTCCACTTACTAAATCTCATCGAAAAGGTGTTAGTTATGCCTCAAACATGCCTTTTTGTTAATGGAAGGTCGGTGTCAGGCAGCAGTTCTGAAAGAACCACTGATTGAAACCAGCATTTCAATTTCAAAACAACAACAAAAGCTCCTATGTAAGAGAGGCGTGGTGACCCACACAGAAGGGGCTCCTCGCCCAAAGAGCAGTGGTTCTCAATTTACATGTAAGACTTAAGAGACCTTTTAAAGAGCCAGGTAGACTTCTTACTCAGACCTTGAGGTCTGCAATCAATTAATGGTGCTTTTCTTGTGAGTCTGTTAGATGTGAGGTGGTAAGTGTTGTGAGAAACATGACAAGAAACATGACCTTACACCCTAGTGAGGGAGACTGGTCACCTGATGTGTGAGTCACAAGACTGGCGTGAAGGCCAAGTGGCCCCGTGTGGAGCCAATACCCAGGAAGTTCGGAGGAGGGGCCATCTCTTCCAAAAGAGTGGACAGGTCCACACACTGCTCAGATGATGCCCTCTCCATCAGATGGACCCGTTATGTCCGTTTCCCTGTCCCAGGAATGACTTAACCCCTCTCTGCGAAGGTGAGGCTCAGCCTTGTACCTGGAATCCGCCTATCAGCCAGCATGGCCTGCCCTTCCAGGTCTAGGCAACTTTGGCTCCAGTCTTAAGTCTATGTTCTATAGGAGTTCACAGCCCTTCCCAAGACATTTGCAAATCGCTGGGTATTGTGAATATCTCATCTTCTGTCTCTGGTGTCTCCATTCTGCATCAAAGGGTGAGACTGAAAATCTAACCCTTTATGCATTTTCCCTGATACTCCTACTCACCCAAATCACCTGCAAAGGCACTAGACTTGTTTTTATACACGTATATTTGGAAGCTGGTGTAAAAGCTTCATGTCACAAAGACTAATCATTGGGCATCCCTATGCTTAAAAAATGCTCGTTAGCCAGCTGTTGCAGGCAGACTCACTGCAGAGCAGGCTCTGAGATGATTTTCCTACAGAGAGTTTCCGGGGGTGGGGGGTGGGATCCATCCTTGTGGTGGGAGAGAGGGAAGCAGGACTGGGCAGAGAAGAAGCTGGGCCCTGGTATTGTCTCAGCAAGGCCCATCGACTGCACAGGAGGTGCCGAAGCTGGGATGGCCCTGCAAAGTTGTCCCAAGTGGGCTCGAGGGGGCTGAGCTCGACAGCCCTGCATCCCCCAGTCACTGGCTGCAGGAATGCGGGAAGGGGTGTGAGCCCTGGCAAGAGGTCGATTCCCATAGAGGGCTGCCAGCTGAGGGCTGTCTGCCAGGGACGCTCCCAGCAGCTGGGGAATGACTCTTTAGTCCTGAAGGGGGATCTCAGATTACAGCCCAAAGTCCACTAAACCCCCCAGTGGTCTTCTTCCCCAGCTTTATCCCAGTTTTTTGGCATCTCTTGCTTTCCTCCCTTTCTTAGGAGCAAAATAAAATGTTCCCATGCCGGGCACCTTAGCCATTTTTACATTTCTTGGGCTTTTGCTTACATCTGTTATATGTCAGCAGGATCTCACGGGCCCCAAAAAAGTCTTCTCTTTATATTTTTTCTAAATCGTGTGTGTGTGTGTGTGTGTGTGTGTGTGTGTGTGTGTGTGTACCAGCTGAAGTTTAACACATTTGTGCCCTAGATTTTTGGTGCACTTCAATAGTGATGGGGGCATCAGACATACATTGCTGTAATGAGCAGAAGTGGATTTTAGAATATGAACTACCTGATTTTGCAATGTGGCTGCTCTTCACACGCTGTGGTCTTAGGTGAGTCCCTTTGCCTCTCCACGTCTCACCTGTAAAATGGAGGAATAATGAGCATAAGTATTAAATCGCCCTCTGTTTAGTGCTAAGTGGGTACCCAATAAATGCTAGAAGCCTCCCTTCTCACACATCTTTCTTTACCCTTTCAATTGCCATTCAAGGGCCCCTGACTTTATGAGTTGGTGTCCAAATGACTATGAAAATGCATGTTCTGTTAGGTTTTTTTACTACACAAATTTGAAATCCTGTTTCTAAGGAAACGATCCAAAAGAGGCCTTATAGCTATTGTCAGCTGCAAAACAGATGTCCAAGGTTGGGGAGCGGAGGGAGGTGGGGGCACGGGATCAAGGATTTCTTGGGCGACGTTATGCCCACAGTGCCAAGGTTTCTTCAGTCTTCCTAGTGTCTCCTGCTTATTCCTCTTCTGTTTTTTAAATAAAATTTGTTGGGGAATGTTGGGGAACAGTGTGTTTTTCTGGGGCCCATCAGCTCCAGGTCGTTGTCCTTCAATCTAGTTGTGGAGGGTATAGCTCAGCTCCAAGTCCAGTTGCCATTTTCAATCTTTAGTTGCAGGAGGCGCAGCCCACCATCCCATGTGGGAGTTGAACTGGAAACCTTGTAGTGGAGAGCTCACGCTCTAACCAACTGAGCCATCTGGCCTCCCATGTTGATTCTTCTTTGTTCATGCTTTTTTCTTTTATTTTTTAGAGCCATAAATCAAATATATGTCTTTGATTGCTATTAAGACCATGCCTGAATTGTAGTAAACTTGTACTTTTCCCAGCAGGGGGCAATAGGCATTATTTTGAAACAATTAAGTATGTGTATGATATAATTATAATAATGAACACAGTTGTTTCTATGTTATTTGGAAATATCTACAATCTGTTCTGTGCTGACAACACCACCAGGTACTGCAGGATCTGCAGGAAGTCTGTTTATTGCTGTATTTGTTGAGTTTTGACTCTAATAGTTTTCAATTTCCCAAATTAGAAAAAGAAAGTCAGCATGCAGCCTGACCCTTTCAATTCTCAGCCATGGAATAAACTGTCACATCTGGGCTCCCAACTCATGGGACCCTGGGGATGAGGCAGGCTCCCTCTGACAGTACAATGTGAAGACATTGGCAAAGAAATCATCTAAATGAATGTTATTTTGGATTAGAGATAAGGTGAGATAGAGCCAGGGCGTTGCAGCTGTGTGTGAGGAGCATGGGTGGGCAAGTCGCCCTGTGCGACCTGAGTGGGGGAAGGGAACAGCCAGAAGCACTCTGGGCGGAGTCACGTACAGAATAATGGGCCAAACCTTAGAGAAAATGGAAGAATACTAGAGTCCTAGTGTTTAAACTCCATAGCACAGAGAAGGTGTTTTCTGTCCGCCTGTGCCGACAGGAGCTGGGCTGGTCTTTTCTCTAGGTGCGCATCCTTGGTGTCTGTGTGTGTGTCCACATTTCCTCTTCTCATAAAAAGATGCCAGTCAGATTGGATCAGGGCTCACCTTAAGGGCCTCGTTGAAACTGCATCACCCCTTTGAAATTCTTATCTCCAAAAACAGAGTCACATTCTGAACTTTGGGGAGTTAGGACTTCAACATATGAATTTGGGGGGGTACACAATTCATACCATAACATCAGGTGTTTTCATTATCTGAAGTGCAAGTACTTTCTAACGGCCTTTTCCCCCGGTCCTGAAGGGGAGGTATAAGTCTCCTGCAGGTACTTGCCTATCTCAAGACGGTACCATATAATGCCTCCCAAAAGACTTCTCACTGGGGACAGCGATGACCGTGGAATGTCCTAAGCTGTGGCTGGCAAACTTCTTTGCTTCGTGTCGTCTGTGACAGATAGCAGGACAAGCCTGACTCACTCACTCCCTTCCTCTAGGATGTTGGTCCACCCCCTGTGCCTAGATCCAGGCTCTCATGGGGCGCAGTTTCCCACCTGCCAGCGGTACCTCAGCCAGTGATGCCCAACTCACGCTTTGTCAAAAGGATTTGAAAAATCAACTTCACCAGTTGACGCATATGAATAGCACGTTTTGCTGAACAGAGTTTGCCTCCAACACCTGAGAGACATTCATTTAATCCACTTTTTAACACCAAATGCAATATTAATAGAATAACACAGAGAATATGAAGGTCTGAGAAAAAGTGAGGAAGTCAATTGTGTGGACATAGTTGCTGTGGGTGAGGGTATTCCGAGCTTCCCGGAAGCCAAGTCAAAAAAGGGAAATGTGATACAATTCCTAATTCTCATTATCAAGATGTGAATGTGTTATCAGTTCCTCAAGGAAGACAGAGCTTCTCACATGTGTTTCATAGAGAGCATATTGAGTGAACTCACATTCTCGATAACAGTTTTGCAGGAATCAGATATGACTTTCATGAACATGGCTTCTTTGGTGAGAAAGAGCTGTCCTGTGATGAACGAAGCCATGCAGTTTTCTAGGGGTCTAACTCTCTTCAAAGGTAAAGCGTGGAATACCTAGAGAATTTACAATCTGTTGATTTTAATTAGAATGAAATGTTTGCTTCTTGTTTTCAAATGAAAAGCATGTGACCCTTGAAGAAGGGACTAGCAAAACTGAAGGCAGATTTTGATTTACATTCTCTGAGGAATAAATGACAGGGATGCCCTTGGCTGGTTTGATGAGTATGTTTTCCTACTGCCACGCAGTAATTAACTAACAGTGTTTTGACTTTCTGTTTTTATGGTCAACTCAGAATCGAGGAGCGTTCAATACCATCACTGTTAGAGACGCACTGAGAAAAGCAGGGCACAGAATAACATCCATTAGTAACTCAGTGTGGAAGCTCATCAGTCTTCAGCCAGGACGTGGTTGGCCCATGTGTGCATGGTAGAATGTTATCCGTAATTGCCAGGAAAGAATATAATAAAACACGGCGGGGGTTCTTAACTCAGGGCTGTCTAAAACCAGCTCAAGGATTTGTTGGGTGTGCTCAACTTTACCCCACGGGCATACGAACAGTTTACAAATGCAGAATATGAAAACAATTCTGGTGACTGAATGAAAGGGGACAGGGGATGAGAGAGAGAGAGAGTTAGCACAAAAAATTTCCACCTCCTTCTCTAAGAATTGGGGCATATCCTCTTACAGTATGACAGTCTGGTCTAGATCTTTCTCCTCCTTGTGTGGTATACATTTTGCTGGTAGTCTTCTGCATGTCCCACTCTATTCTGGATGGGATGGTCTATTCTTTGTATCGGGACCCTTTTAGAATTTGAAATATTTATATTTGCACCTGAGGATTCTCAAGATTCAATTTAAGTGCAATCACTATTGGCTGGGTTTTCTAACTTAGGCACTCTGCGCCATGCTACGTGCTCCTTAATTCCCCCAGAAAGCTTAGAAGAGGAGAGGCCCAGGGCACAGGGATGCAGACCTCAAGGAAGGGCCAAGGCTAGGCTTGTGCTGATGTCTCTGAGCTTGGAGGAGGGGCTCTTGGGGTGGTACCAGCTTTGGAAGGAGAGAGTGCCCCCCACTGGTGCCCGTGCCACTAAGGAAGGACAGTAAGGATGGGTCTGCACGTGCTGGAGAAACCACACATGGGATTCAGTTGCTGCTGGCAGGAAGCTGTGTTGTCAGCAAGCCATTCACTGGAACTGGAGAGCAAGTCCCTTTTGTCCCCTGCAGCTTTCTCCCTGTAGCACCCACCGTTGAAGAAGCCTAATAGGGAGCAGCGGGCAAAGCTAAAATACGGTCAGCAGAGCTTGGGGCCAGTGTCGCAAGACCAAGTACAGGGGAGTGGGTTTGGAGCTGAGGCAGTAGCTTAATAACTGGCACAACTTGCCAGCCCATCACACACCAGAGGCATTCTTGGAGCAGACCATGTTTATATGCTTCTTCTCCAGGAAACTTGAACGGCTCCTTCAGCATCTTTAGTGGAAAAAAGCCTTGGTATTCGGTGGTCCTGGAACAATCCTCTCCGAGTTCCCATGTTCATATTTCTTTTTAAGTCATCAACACAAAGGCATAAAGATTTTTATGGCTTTTTATGTACATATATATAAAGATAATTCTCAAAAAGCTGTTTGTTTTCTTTCATACACCAGGTAGACAATAGTTTGATGGTTATTATAAATACATGGTTCAAACAGCCTAATTTCTTAAAAAAGGAAAGAAACATTATGCCTCTCTGATTTTCTATGCAAATAGAACTTTTTAATGCAGATGAAGGCATGAATTAAGCATACAAACAGCCTAATTCCTAATCATCATATTTTTAATGATCCCTAATTAGAGCAAAATTTAAAGTGACTACAATATTAGAAACTTTTCTCACGTATCCTTTATTTGTATCTATCACTCATAAAGCTAACCCCACATGCCCCCCCCGGCTTTAAAGGAACACACCGTTTTACTCATATTGAACCTATTTGTTAAATGCAAACACCTTTCCTAGGTATAGACACAGAGGATACATTCAACAGCTTCATCAGGTGACAAAATTCTTAAGACCCGCTCTTCTGTCTTGTCCTTTTGATTATGTTTTGAAAAGGAGAACATTCCTTAACTAGTTTTCCTAAGGCTCTTAGCCTGAGCTCTTGCTCCTACCTTGAATGTGTGAGTGTGTGTGCGCATGCGCATGTGTTTACTGGTATCTGTCATGTCTCTCTGTCCTTAGGAAGAAACTGAGGGAAATGTAGGTGTCCCAGCATCATTGGATCGGAGAGGTGGAAAATGTTCCTGTCAACTTCAGCTTATGAATTTTTTAAGTTAGCATTTCTACTTCCCTTTATTTACAAGGACTGATGGCGAAGAAATCCTCCCACAGGATTAAGTATAAAAATGTCCTGGTTCCTACACATATATTAACAATCCTAACTTTGCTGGAATGGAGCAATATTCAGAAACAGTTCAGTGGAACATGGAGACGTTGTAGAGAACCTTTAAAATGGCTTAACTGCAAACGAAGCTGTGAGGCCGCAAAGCCTGGACTGAAACTGTAATCCTGGGCCTTCAGGAAATAGTTCCCATTTCGTGCTTCTCATCTGATACAGAAAATAATGAGATGAGGCCTTACTCCCACCAGCTGCAGGCTGTGGGCTTCCTCAGGACTGAACCTAAGGCAGGCGATTGCCACTTAACAACCCTGGGGATTTATAGCCAAAGGACAGAGTGAAGGGTCAGTGGATGGAAAATTACCAAGCAGAACTTGCTTAGGTATAAAGAGGGGAGGGATTCTTGCTGAGCTGGGCTTGGTAGATGTTGGCTCACAATCTCAGGAACTTCCTGGGTGAAATACAAAACAAGCTCTCCTGCACAGAGGACAAGGCCAGACCAAAGAAAGAGGTAGACTCCAGATTGGTAGGTGGCAGTTTTGATGAGCAAGGGAACTTACGGGGCTTGTCTTAGAAGGCCACTAGACAAGTAGTTCTGCATACCCACCTGCCAAATCGTAAATGTTTATATAGAGGCCTTGACTGCATTCAGTTGCGTATACCACCCATCTGGTTGTGACCACCTTACTCTCTCAAGGCTGTGTTCTTAAAAACAGCTCCCGCTGCGGGAACGGTGGGGAGACAGTACTTTCCAATCACAGAGGAGGACGTGAGGAGCCTCTGATTGCTCCGGGTGCAGTTCTTCGGTCAACTGGTATCACCTCTTCTTGATTACCTCCTCCAACGGTAAGCCAAGACTGCAGCCGGGAATGAGGCCTGGTGGAGAAGAGGACTCAAAGGAGCCTGACCACAGTTTGGTCAAGAAGGGAATCCTTAGGGAAGCAGGATTCCACATGTAAGGAGGCTTTTAAAATCCACTCTTCTCCAAGGACACCCATCGTTTCCCGATCGTAAGAGCTCATCCTTGCTCTGAGAAATTCTTCCATACATATTTATGTTCTAATTTCTTTTCCTTCTGTTATTTCATTTTCCTTTGCAAATCCAGTTATTCTTGTTGTGTTTCATTAGGAAATCTATTTTATCTTCTGACTTTGCTTCTACTCAGCAACACTGTGGTGAAATTGACTTTTGAGAAATGAAAAATGTGGTTTGAATTGATCATGGGAAGCATCGTTGTAATTCAGCCAGGAAGGACCTCATCGAGCGATCCACATTTCATGGTGCGTTATTTAATGGCGCTTAGAGAACCGAAGGAAAAGCAAGGGGATTTATTTATACTTATTTCATACATATGTCGATCAGAGGGGAGACCCAGTGTAGGACACACTCTCTGTAGTCCAGTGTCCACCACTGGGCACGCCCCTTCCCCATTCCGGAATCAGTTTCCTTGTCTATAAAGTCAGTGTGTTCCCTTAGAGGACTCCTCGGGTTCCATACAGGACTATTCAAAAATTTCGTAACTCTGCTTTTTAAATCATTCTATCCCTCTATGGATTGCATGTTCTTATTATAAAATATCCATCTTGAAGCCATTATACAGGGTCAAATATGAGTGATGATAAATCAATCTGAAAATAATGACTTAATGTCAAACTTGTGTCTGAAAAGCTCAGTTTTCCATGCATGTTTATGTTTTGTAGTTTAAGATATATTGAATCCAAGGAGATGTGTGCAAGAATGTTCAAAACAGCTCTATTAATAAAAGTGGGTGTGACGTTAGGGACACCCTTACTTAAGTACTGATATGTACTTAAGCATGAGAATTCATGATGGAATAAAAACAGTAAAAATCAATGACCTATAGAAGCAAAGGGGATATATATATATATATATATATATATATATATATATATATATCAACAATTCTGAGCAAAAAAGGCAAGCAAAATACTAAGTATAATACTGCTTACTTAAAGTGTAAAAATACGTAAAACAGTACCACTTATTTCTGAGGGATACATATTTACATATATAGTAAAAGTATTTTTAAAATGCTTGGCGATGATAAAGCACCAGATTCAGAATAGTGGTCACCGCTGGGACTTGGGAGGGGGTTATGATGTGGGAGGGAAACTCATGGAGCTTCAGCCGTCTTTGCTAATGCTGGATTCCTTAAACTGGGGACTCGATATGTGAGGGCTCACTGTATTATACGTTACACTTTTTTGTATATCTTAAAACATCTAACGACATTCTTGTGATAAAGGTGGGAGGGCCATGAAAAGACATTTCACCCATTTATTTGTAAAAATTAGAAATAGACTCTCAGCAAGTTGCTCTAATTTTTTTAGTAGCAAAGACTAACAGGCGTTTAAAATCTTCTTGCTACCTGCCCCCAAATTATAATACACCAAACAAACAAAGCCAACACACAAAAAGCTTCCTGTGTGCACGTTGCCAAAAGAATTACTGGTCCAATACCAGTGTCTTGAACTGCAACTACTTACGTACGTAATTGCTATTGTTATTCACTTACAATTTATGCTGTTTTGAAAAACGTTTATAAAAACCTATGTGAGTAGTGAGATATAAAATTGGGACTGGATGCCAGAGTCACAAACGAACAGTTTGTAGATAAGCACCAGCTCAGCCCTGAGCTTCCAGGTAGCCCAGATAAGAAGAGAAACGCTCTGAGTTACAGAAGCCAGCTCAGTAGGAGAGTTCATTTTTTCTTGGTTCTGAAATTTGGAGAAGAATTAATTACAGGGATCCTTACGTAAAGGACACGGAAGCATTTTGAGTGGTGCTTCTGGTGATTTGCTCTCGAGAGTGGCTCCTTGTTACTCCTCCGTTTCACACAGCCTGCAGAATGATCTGGTTACAGTAGCAAGGCTGAGACCACGTCAACCCTCCAAAGGCCTCCCCTTGTGCCCAGGGTCACGTCAGGATGCCTCACCTTGGCCTTCGAGGTCCCTGCCGCTGCCTGAGCATCCGTCCTCATCTCCTATCATTCTTCTCTGAATTAGGCCCCAACCACCCCAGTCTTCTTTTCTTCCATACAGAGCTTGTAGGTCCTGGGCGTTTCCTCTGCCCTCCATTGGGAATGCTCTTCTCCCAGGTTCTGGCATGGATGACTCTTCTCTGCCATTCAAGTCTCCATTCAAATGTCATCCCTGGCCCCACCCCGGAGAGAGCTTTTCCTTTGTTAGATTAGCAAAAGGAGCCTTCCTCCTCCAGTACCGTCCCTGGGCCCCAGGCAAGAGGGGTGCACTGGGCCCGTGCTGTAGAGGGTGCCACTTTGGTCATCCTGCAGCCACATCCCTCCCCATGGAGGAACACATCCATGGGGCTGAGGGGACTTGCATACCCAGAGCCTGTGTCTCCATGGTACCTGCTTAGATGATGCCATGGATACCTGGGACCTGCAGTTCTCTGCCCAAATGGCCCAAGCCCACTTCCAGAGTCATGTGCGTCTGCCTCAGGTCCTTCCTCCCAGATGTGGTCTGTGCTGCTGGTCAGCACACCCCGAAGCCTGAGGGGGGTGGGGACGGGCACAGAGTGGCTATTTGCGGAAGGCACGGGTGCATCCTGGACATAGGGGCTGAGGTATCAAATGTGTGTGCAAAAACCCCCTCACAGTGGGAGGTGGAGCCAGGCTGGGAAGAGAAGGGGACAGGCCAACAGCTAGGGATAAGGTTCCAGGGGCTGGCTCACCCAGCTCTGCCTTATTCCACTGCAGAATTCTGAGGAGTCTGAGAAGCTCGAATGCAAACCTGACCTTCCAGGGCTTTGTAAAGTTAATTTGTCAAGGTAAAAAGATAGATCATATTTTCTTTAACAGTGTGTTAGTTAAGTTCGTAGCTTTAATCATGCAGACCTGTATGGGTCTCCATTTGCACTCTAGCCATGTCCCCACAATGTTAGAAGCAGGAGGAATTGCCAGCATGTGCCAAGGTACTGGGGCACCGAATAGCATTCTGGAGAACCATGTGGGGGACTTTAGCAGAAGGCAGAAGCTTCTATCAAGGGTCTATTAGGGTCTATCAAGAAGATCGGGGAGCTGGTTCAAAGGAAGGGCCCTGTGGTCAAACAGGGGGCCTGTACCAAATCCCCTAGAAACATCTTTTCTACCTCCACCCTTATAGGGGGTCCAAACCCCCTTCTCGCAGCCCTGCTTTCTGTCTTCCATTTCCCTGGTTTGTTTTCTTTGTAGCATTGACAAAAGTCTAAAATTACCTTATGTGTTTGTTTACTGATTTAATATCTAGAACATGAATTCTGTGAGGTCAGAGGCTCATGGCTGCCTTCCCAGCACTTGGCATGTAGTAAGTGCTCATTAAAAATGTGCTTCGGTGCTGTCTTGTTCCAGGACTGTGCTGGATGCAAAGATGACTAAGGAAGGTCCTCTGTCCCCAGTGGGCTCCAAGTCAAGTAGGGCAGCAGACTTGAACACACCGAAGTCCTTTGCTTTCAGTTGCATACTCCTTACGTGGTTAATTAATCTGGAAACAAAAATATATGTGTAGCCGTTACTGGGGAACTTTTACTGAGCAGAGAAATGGTTTGCAAGGCCAATCAGCTCCAAGGCAAGGGAGAAATACTTTTCGGTTAGTCCTTCTAAAGCCGTAGGGATATAGGAGCTTTTCAACTTGACGACTCGTCAGCACTAGTGGAAACTCATTCCTTCTCCCTCTCCCTGAAGAGAAATGGCTTGTTGTTTTTCTAGGAGGGAGAATATGTTCAAATTTTCTGCTGTGAAGCGAAAATATTGTTTAGAACAGGAGGCTAAAATCCCTCCGTTGCTGCTGTCTCTCTTAGCTCCCACAGCAGATGGTGACATCTGTTGAACAGCACTGTCTTGGCTGCTCAGACCTTCCGAGGAGCTGAGGGCCTCTGGAGTCACCCTTCCCCAAGGCCTTACTGATGCGGGCTGCAGGGCAGCTGGGGCTTTCCACAGCTGTGGGTAGATTTCCATTGCTTTCTAGATGGCCCCAGGTGTGCAAGTGTGACAGAAGACAGCAGGAAACACAGTCCCTTTCATGTAGAATTAAAAAGCGGGGAGAAGGGGGCTTGTTTCTTCCTACTCAGAGACATGTAAGAGGTTATTTTTATCCAAAGATGGTCGTAC
This sequence comes from Rhinolophus ferrumequinum, assembly GCF_004115265.2. Classification (NCBI taxonomy): domain Eukaryota; kingdom Metazoa; phylum Chordata; class Mammalia; order Chiroptera; family Rhinolophidae; genus Rhinolophus; species Rhinolophus ferrumequinum. The sequence continues at coordinate 32,243,648 of NC_046300.1, forward strand.
AGGCTCCATAAAGCCAAGCCATTTGAGGTAGGGATGCAAATATCATAAGAAATACTGAGAACTACACTTAATTGGAGCTTTATCTTGAAAAACAACTAAAAATCACAAAAGTGATCTTGTACTTGGCGAAATTAGGTCGTAATTTCACTGTGTGCCAATTCTTGGAACAAGCACATATATTTTAAATAAAATTGTGTGACATTAACGTATTTCTTTTTTATTTGCCTTTCAAGGTATCTATTCATTCATCTAATAAGTATTTGTTGTGTATTTGCAATGTGCCAGTCACTGACTGTTCCACGCAGTGAGATCAGTGAACAAAAATGGTGAAAATAATCCCTGCCCTATGGACCTTATATTCGTGGAGTGATTGACAAATCATAAAATATTAGGAAAAAGTAGAGAATGCTAGAAGATAACAAGTGCTAAGAAAAAAATACGAAGCAGAGAAGGCAGATAGACAGTACAGAATTGGGGTAAAGATTAGCTCCTGGTTGTAAAGAGGGTGGTCAAGGTAGGTCTCTCTGAAAAGATCACCTGAGGGAAAAGACTTAGGGGAGAGGAGGGAGGGAGATATGCTATCTGGAGAAAGAGCATTCTAGTCAGAAGGAACAGCAAGTGCAAAGGCCCTGGGGTGGGATGTGCCTCGTATGTTTGAGGCACATCAAGGGGGCCAATGTAGCTGGAATGAAATGAGTCAGGGGAAGGAAGTAAGAGAGGTGTTTGGCGAGGTATATGGGAAGATCGTTCAGGATATTGTAGACCAGTGGAAGAACATTGATTTCACTCTGAGTGAGATGAGAAAGCCACTAGAAGGTTCTGAGCAGAGGAGTGAAGGGATCTGGCTCACTCTGGCTACTGAGCTATTTATTGCGTCACAGGTAAGAGACTGCAGTAGCCTGGACCAGGGTGGTAGTGGTGGAAATGGTGACTAGTGTTGGGATTCTGGATTCATTTTGAAAATGGAACTGATAGGATTTACTAACTGGTCTGATTATGAGAGACACTGGACTATCTGGAGTAGGAGGACAGAGAGGAATCAAGGATGACTCCAAGGTTTTCGGCCTGAGCAATTGGAAGTCAGGACCTGGTATGAACAGAAATGGGGAAGCCTGCAGCATTAGAGTGTTTTAGAGGGAAGATCAGAAATTCAGTTGGGCATGATAATTATAAGATGACTGGCTGTTATCAAGGAGAGATATCAAGTAGGTAGAATGCTCATGACATTCTTTCCTGAGCCTCTGGAAACTTACTTCACAAGCTGCCTCTTTTCCTAAGAGGCGCTCTTATTTCTTACAGTCACTGGGAACAAAGCTGTGGGGAAGAATCATGAATGAAGCACCTGAAGGTGACAAGATACTACCATTACTACTAGGGCATTTTTTGGACTCAAGAAAAGGGAGAATCTTCTTGATCCGGTTAGTTCGGTTCTCGAATAATGCTCCAAGATAATGGAAGGCTCTAGTCCTATCTCTCAGGCTAATACATAAAAGGAGGGATAGCCAGAGGGTGGGTGGGAGTTGGTAACTCCTATAGTCAAGGGCAACGCAAATGGAACACAGGCTGTGGGGAGGCGAGAAGAGGCGGCTTTGGGTTAAGCTATAAGAAAGAAGCGGAGACTCAATGCAGTTAACTCTCAGAGGGCCAAGGGTCTCGCGGCCTTAAAAGACTGGAGCCCCGAATCGGACCGACTGACAGTATTTATTGATTACACACAAGGAAGTTACATTGTTTAAGACACAGTCTGTAAAACTCAATCACTACGTCAGAAAATGATTTCAAACCAAAATTTTTTGTCCCAAAACAGCCGGAGCCTATAGTCCCATGATGACTAAGGTGCAGTATGCACCTTCCTGGGGGAGAGAGTCTCTCGCGGTGAAACTGTTCCATGAGCTGAGCAGAAAGAGCTTGATCTTATCGCTCTAATGGGCCTCTCTCACAATTAGGTGAGAGGGAGCAGCAGGAGAAAGCAGCAGCTTCTCTCAAAACGGGAGGAAGGAGGGGCAAGGCTCCTTCTTGTTTCCCTTGTAACAGCTCACTGGGGGTCTCAGCGGGGTCCCATCTGGCTTGAGTTGTTCCTCCCATGAGGAATCTTACTCGTCTTTGACTGCAAACCCTTCTTTTGGAGACCAAACAGAGAGACACAAGGTGTAACAAACTCAGTCCCAGAGAAGCACAGTCCCACAGACTCTTCTTTCCTTAAGGAAAGGTGCAGGAGGGAAAAAACGGCTAGACTATTGTGTGAACACATCTCCCCCTTTTTGTTTTTGTAGAGTGAGAAACACAGACCGCGCAGTTTCTTCATTTACTGCCCGTCGGAGGGCGGTTTGTCCACATCCGAGGACTAAACAAAACAAACAAAGCACAATAAGCAATACAGCAATTGCACCAGCAAACCCACCACCCAAAGTCTTTATCCATTTAACAGGGTTTAGAGTTGAGTCCTTCTGTAGCCGCAGAAAGTGTTTCTTCTCCGGCGAGAAGCTGTAAGTTGGCACTGGACATCTGGTCAACTTCTTGTTGTAATTGAATAATGTCCACAGTGAGATTAGGAACATGTCCCAAAAGATGGGCTCGCACCTCAGACCAAGGGGTACGAGTCTGATTATAAGAAAATGGGGTTACACAATAAGGGATACATTCCAATCACATTTAAGAGTAATTATTGTACGAAGATTTTCCAAGTGATCACCAAGAGAAACAACAGTTGTTTCTAAATCAGTTAATCTTACATTAATCTCTTGATCTATCTTAACTTGTTGATTCCAAGTTTTACTAGCATTTTCATGCCATTTTTGTACAAACTCTGTGGTTTGAACAGTTTGATGAAGAGCAACACCAGAAACAGCAGCAACAGTGGTTACAGCAATTATTCCCATAATACCAGCAATTAACAAACCAATAAATCTTTTAGCTCTATGTACAATCTTATGAAGCAATTGAAGAACAATGTGAACAGTGGGAGAGCCCTCCCACACTTGGGGGGGCGTGGACAGGAATCCATAGACCCCTTCTTTTTCTCAAGATCATAACCTTATCTTGAGATGAATTATAAATTGAAGAATCTGTACAGGTAAAAAGACGACATTGAGGACATCCAACAACGTTAAGCGATGAATTAGCTATAAATTTTCCAACCAAAAAAACATAGGGGGTTTTAAGACACGCCTATAGATTAAACATCTGTGTCTCTTCAAATCGGAAGATATATTGTTTATTATCATCTTTAGTATAATTTCCATTATACAATTTAATTGGGCCCAAGGCTAAGGCAACTTTCCACAAGGTCTTTTGTACTGGACCCCAAATAGGAGTAATCATTCTTAATTGTGGTGGGGCCAAAACTTTATCTATCTAATAAACTGAAATATCAAATGAAGATTTAATAATCTTGGAAAAATCTCCTGATGTAAAATGATTTCTTAAAGATTGAGGATCAGAACATTTCTTTTCAGAACAGGCACGAATGGCAATGCCATAAGGTCCCCAATCAACTATAGTACCTAAAGAGGAACGGGATAACACTCGATCTAAACTTCCCCTGCATTCTTCCCAATGAATGAGGGAATGAGTGTCAACCCATTTATCCTGAGGACATGGATGAAGTGGAGGAGGAAAAAGATGAGTACTCAACCCTTCTGTCTGAAATCCTTTGCCTGAAAGCATAAACAAATCTCTATAGGTATCATTTTCTTCTCCCTTGGGAACTACCCAAACTTGATCAAGAACAGGAATGCATGGAGGAAGACGTGCAAAGCAAAGTGGTGGATATACATGTATGACTGTATGACCAGAAAGTGTAAACTCTCGGCCTTCTTCTTCAGGAAATCCTGGACCTCTTTGATCCTCGGGTCCTGGAAACCAGGAGCTATCATTAATATAAACTAAAGGAGGAGCATCATTCCAAGTCACAGGTGTCAGCAATGGGGGATTGGGAACATAAGCCCAATCAGTAAAATTATCAGCCTGAACACCCAATGGAAGGCAACTTACAACTGTGAGAACAGCCATCATGGACACTAGCATATTAGTGGCCGTTTTGGAAAGCTTTTTTTTCAATCAACTTTTTCTCAGCCTCAGGAGACAACTTTCTAAGTTGCACTCGAATCAGGAGCTCTGGCTGAGGATGACATAGGATCATGTCAACCGTCGGCACCACGCAGTTCCGCTTCAGGTGATGGCGGGGGAGTCGCCACAGGTGGAGGCCGGCAAGGCTGGCGCAGCATCTGAGGAGCCGGAGGCCGGTAATGAGGACCCATGAAGCGGTGCAGCCCATGGTATTGGTCCCTCGGCGGAGTCATCCGGTGGGTGGCATACACACTGGCGACCAGTGGTGATTTGGCACGGCGGGTGATTATCACATTAGGCTGGGGATCGGGATCCATGGTACAGCTTGATGCATGGACCAGGCACCCACAAAAGATGTTCTTTTGGTCCTGGAGAAACACAGGCAAAACCTCGTCCCCATGTTAACAAAGTCCCTAACTGCCATTGATTAGTCTGAATGTCCTTCCACCGAATGGGCACATCCTCCAAACCTTTGGGACTGTGGAGATTATTGAAGTGTCTTTCTGTAGCTCTGCGCCCAAGGTGTAGCTCTGTGCTACTGCTAGAGCCAGAAAAATTCAGAAAATTTAAAGTAAACATATTAATTGTACTTGCGGAGGATCCTTATTGTCTCCCCGCTTCTGTTTTTGAAGTTTTTTTTTAAGAGTACAATTAGCACGTTCTACAATAGTTTGTCCTTGGGAATTATAAGGAATCCCAGTAGTATGAGAACTTACTACTTACTAAATTTTGTGAACTTATTATTAGTATAGGCTGGGCCATTAACTGTTTTAATGGCCTGAGGAAGTCCCATAATGGAGAAACAGATAAGCAAATGTCTGCAAGAATGTCCGGCGGTCTCGCCGCTTTGAACGGTGGCTGTGATGAAACCCGAAGATATATCAACCGTGACATGAACGAATGACAAGCATCCAAACGGAGGAACATGGGTCACATCCATTTGCCAGATAGATAGCATTAGGAACCAAACCTCGGGGATTAACCCCTTCTGGACATTCTTGAGGAGCATTGAGAATTTGACAGGTTGGGCAAGTTTGAACTATGTTTAGCTTGTTTAAAAGTAGTTGGAAAACAAGCCCGAAGGCCAGCAGCATTTATATGGGTTAAAGAATGAAACTTGGTTGACTCGGTAACTAACACATTAGCAACCAATGAATCTGCAAGAGCATTGCCACGAGTCAGCGGTCCTGGTAAGGGAATGTGTGGGCGGATATGAGTAACAAAAAATGGATGTTGTCGGTTTCTGACAACCTGTTGGAGCTGATTAAAAAGAAACTGGAGAGACGGGTTTGAGTTGTTAGACAGAAGCGCCGTCTCTATGTTTTGTACAGTATGTTTTGTACAGTACAGAAACAATATTTAAAGGCTCTATATGATCTTGTAAGGCAGTCAAGACTACAACTAACTCTGCTCTCTTTGCAGAAGTGCAATTAGTTTGAATAACTTGTTGATCTGTCTCACTTACGATTGCAGCTCTGCCATTACCAGATCCATCAGTAAAAACTGTTTTACCTCTTGAAATTGGGGTTAAACTTAACCTCTTTGGGAGAATCCAACTAGTTTTTAAAAGAAACTGGAACAATTTACTTTTTGGATAATGATTATCAATGACTCCAAAATATCCACAAACAGCAACTTGCCAGATTTCAGAATGGGTATTTAAATGTATGATTTGTTGTTTTTTAAACGGAACTACTATCTTATCAGCTTCGATTCCGTTTAAATGAAGAACTCTGGTGTGAGCTCATGAAACAAGCTCTGAAATTAACTCTAAATATGTGGAAGGGATTTGACAAAATGATTAGGCAGAAACAACCACTCCACAAGGTCATCTTGTTGGACAATGACCACTGTAGGTGAATGAGGAGTGAGAAAAATTAAAATCTGCAAAGGTTGTGATGGATCTATGCACTGAATCTGAGCTTCTTGAATTTTCTTTTTTACTAATTCTACTCCTGGCTGGCTTGAGGAGTTAGAGTACGGGGACTATCTAATTGAGAAAGACCCCGAAGGAGACCAAACAAATTACTGAGCGCATTGGTTGGGATTCCCAGAGTGGGACGTACCCAATTAATGTCTCCAACAACTTCTGTAAATCATTGAATGTGGAAACCTGATCTCTTCTAATTTGTACCTTTTGAGGTCTAATTGTCTATCTAAAATAGCTCCAAGGTATTTTATAGGAGTTGTAGTTTGAATTTTATCAGGAGCGATACAAAGTCCTGCCAACTCAAGTTGTTCTTGAAGTAATTTAAAACAATCTGCTAAAACCTCTGGAGAGGACGCAGCACAAAGAATATCATCCATATAGTGAATCTGGAAATTTTTCTCTGACCGGAGAAACAGCTCTGGCCACAAAAAACTGACAAAGGGTGGGACTATTTAGCATACCCTGAGGAAGCACTTTCCATTGATATCTTTTAATTGGCTCTTTATTATTTAAAGAGGGCACTGAAAGTGCAAATCTAGGGCAATCCTCAGGACGTAAAGGAACTGAATAAAAACAATCTTGTAAATCTATTACTACTAATGGCCAATTTTTAGGAATCATTGATGGTTGGGGGAGTCCAGGTTGTAATGGACCCATAGGTTCAATTAGAGAATTAATTATTCGCAAATCAGTGAGCATTCTCCATTTTCCTGATCTCTTTTTTTATAACAAACACTGGTGAATTCCAAGGACTAGTTGAATGTTCTATATGATCTTGTTCTAATTGAATTTGTACTAATTCTATTAAAGCCTCTAATTTTTCTTTTGAAAGGGGCCCACTGTTCAATCCCGTGAGGCTTACCACTATTCCATCTAAGAGCTAAAGGAGTTTTTATCCCAGCAGCAGCGGCCCCTAATAAAAAGGCTGTTGATCTTGTGAATGAAATCCCAGCCCTTCGCGTCCCATCTGAGACACTGGCTGAATAGGTTGAGTAATACCTTGACTAAATTTTCCTAATCCTTGTCCTGACTGATATCCCATTTGTTTCATCATGTTTTGACTCTGCGGACTCTATTGTCTGGGGGGTATCCTGATTTCCGCTGCCCATTGAGAGAGCAGGTCTCGACCCCACAAACCGATAGGAATGTCAGCGATGTAAGGCTGTAAAAATCTTTTTTGTTCCTCTGGCCCGAGGCACGGGAGAATGCAAGTGCTCTGAAGCAGTCCCGTAGCCTCACCTACTCCAACAACATTGATGTTAGCTTGTTGGGTGGGACAACTTTTTGGCCAATCATGGGAACAAATTATAGAGATATCCGCACCGGTATCCATAAGCCCCAAGAATTTTTTTGTCTTGATGTTTAACATGGCATACTGGGCGAATATTAGAAATTTTTTTTGCTAGGAAAGTACCTGCAGAGCCTGTACTCCCAAATCCTCCAGTCCTCTTTTGAGTTCCTCGCATCTTAGGTGGAATGACAGGAATTAAAAGAAGCTGAGCAACTCTCTCTCCCCTTTCAGCGGACCAAGGAACTGAGGAGGACATAACAATTTGAATTTCTCCTTTAAAATCTGGACGCATTATCCCTGTGTGGACTGTACCTCCCTTGGATGTTAAGCTTGAGCGACCAAGGCGAAATCCAACCGTGTTTGGTGGAATGGGTCCAACTATGCCTGTGGGCACACGAAGAGGTGCCTCTCCCGCAAGCAATAAAGTATCCTGAGCTGTGCAAACATCAACTGCAGCACTTTCTTCAGTGGCAGGAGTTAATTGTTCTACTAATAACCTTGAGGAGGGGGCACTGACTGACTGGTAATTTTGAGGCATTGGCTGGCTCACAAACGCCCCCGGTTGTTGTCTGGGCCTGGGGCTGGCCCTGCTTCCCGTTTCCTTGAAGCAGAGTCCCATCTTTATGATATTTAGATCTACACTCAGATGCCCAATGATTTCCTTTTTTACAGCGTGGACACACCCGAGTTGCCTAGCCCCCGGGGGAGGAGCGGGCTGCTGTGACTGAGAATTGTTCTTATTTTTAACTCTGCAATTCTTTTTAGAATGTCTGGCCTTGCCACAATAATGGCAAGTGCCAGAAAACTTGTCCTTCTTTTGAAATGCACCTGTAATAGCATTGGCTGACATAGCCGCTTTATGATTTTCTGTCCCTACCTCTTGGCACAAGCGGAGATAGCCCATTGCATCCGTTTTTCCTTTTTGTGTGCCAATCATTCGTCTGCAATCTGTATTAGCATTTTCATAAGCCATAATTTGTAAGATAACATCTGCAGCAACAGGGTTGTTAACCTGTTTATGAATTGCCTCTTGTAACCGAGCCAGAAAATCAGAATACGGCTCTTGTGGTCCTTGTAGGATTTTTTGAAAGGAGGAATGAGTTTTTCCTTTGACCTCAATCTTTTCCCAGGCAGTTAAACAGATTTGTTTAAGCTGTTCAATGCCTAATTCTTCTATGGTTAATTGTTGGCAAACTTCAGCCCACGCTGTTTGTCCTAGAAGTTCATCAGCAGAAATATTTAACTCACGTTCACGGTTTTGTTTTTCCTGCGCTTCTGCTCCCTCAACCCACCAAGTCTTAAATTGGAGGAATTGAGAAGGAGTCAGACAGGTGTTAGCTAGAGCAGCCAATCAGCAGGAATCATCTGATTACCATCGGTAATGCTTTTAATGAGCCCAATGGTATACGGAGAAGTGGCCCCAAACTACAGAACTGCCTGTTTTAATTCTTTAAGCAATTTCAAAGGAAAAGGCTCATAAATAGCCTCATGAGTCCCATCAGGGTTGTCATCATCTTGTGGAGCAACCTGTCTGAGAGGTCCTGGAAAATCAAGGGCATCTATATCTCCTTCTAGTCTGGCCTGATATCTACCGCGCTCTATAGCTGACAATGATGAGCGTAAACCTTTTTTGGTTGCCTTAGGGACGTCCTTATTAAAAGGATTATTGCTCCCATAGGGAACTTTAGGAGGCTTCCACACCTGTTCTATACAAGGCGGTGGAGGCCAATGAATCGGAGGAGGAGGAGGAAATTCCTCCCAGAAACACTCCTCTAGATCTGGGTAAAGATTTCTGGGACTAATTGTGGAAAATGACTCAGACCCCTCATCCTCATCTAATTCCTTTTTTATCCTTTTAGGGGAATCTTTAGTATCCTCCTCTCTTTCTTCCTTTTCTCCTTCTGAATCTGTTTGTAAGGGCTCTAGAACCGAGTGAACCTTCTCAAAAGTTTCCCACACTGAGCCAGGAAAGGGAACTCCGTTAGCATGTAAGTCACGGAGGTCCTGGCCAACTGCTTCCCATGTATGTAAATCTAATGTTCCCAGGTTTGGAAACCAGGAACAATGAGTCTCAATTATTTTAAGGAGTTCTTCTAATTTCTTTTCTGAGGTTTTATGCTTTCCTTTCTTAAAAAGCTGCTTAAGCAGGCAAATATATGGTCTATACTTGCTCTCTGTATTACCCATGTTAGTTAATGAACAGGACAGAGGAGAAAAGGACTTTCACTCCATCTCCACTCTGATGCTCGGCGGGCCGTTCCCCTCGCGGGAACTTAGCACCCGTCTTAACTAAAGGCGCAACTGTGTAAGTCCCGGTCCAGTTTGGGGAGACCCCCAAATCGCCGTTATGCCTTATGACATGGTGACGGAACCGCGGTGACAAGCCCACTCAAGTCCTGTAGCTACGAAGATCGTGGGACTATAAACAATCACTCACACATTCACACTCTTTCATACGAAAGTGTTAGTAGTTATTCTCTGTTCACTTCTCTGAATGACCCTGGTTAAAATTCTCCAAGTCCAAAAACTACCTCCTTACCCCAGGTAGCTGTCCCGATGGATGCTCAGAGACCCTCAGCCGTATCTGCAGACCTCACAACTCTGGGTCGCCCTTCCCTTCTCGAGCTGCCCCACGTTGGGCGCCAGATGTTGCGACCTGCACAAGACAAGCAGTGGGAAGACGAGGGGGGCGGTGCAGGGCTAAACTATAATAAAGAGACAGAGACTAATACAGTTAACTCTCAGAGGGCCAAGGGTCTCGCAGCCTTAAAACTGGAGCCCCGAATCCGACCGACTGATGGTATTTATTGATGACACACAAGGAAGTTACATTGTTTAAGACACGGTCTGTGAAACTCAATCACTACGTCAGAAAATGACTTCAAACCGAAATTTTTTGTCCCAAAACAGCCGGAGCATATAGTACCATGATGACTAAGGTGCGGTATGCACCTCCCTGGGGGAGAGAGTCTCTCGCGGTGAAACTGTCCCATGAGCTGAGCAGAAAGAGCTTGATCTTATCGCTCTAATGGGCCTCTCTCACAATTAGGTGAGAGGGAGCAGCAGGAGAAAGCAGCAGCTTCTCTCAAAACAGGAGGAAGGAGCGGCAAGGCTCCTTCTTGTTTCCCTTGTAACAGCTCATTGGGGGTCTCAACGGGGTCCCATCTGGCTTGAGTTGTTCCTCCCATGAGGAATCTTACTCGTCTTTGACTGCAAACCCTTCTTTTGGAGACCAAACAGAGAGACACAAGGTGTAACAAACTCAGTCCCAGAGAAGCACAGTCCCACAGACTCTTCTTTCCTTAAGGAAAGGTGCGGGGGGACAAACGGCTAGGCTGTTGTGTGACCACAGAGGAACATTCTACAAAGTAATTTCCTTTAAATCTTTGAAAGTGTTCAGATCATTGAAGGAGAATAACGAGACATGACAAATAAATGTAACACAGGATTATTTTGACCTGGTCCTTTTGTTATAAGGGCGTTATTGGACAATTAAGGTAAGTTGAATGGATTAGAGAATTAGATAAGAGTAATGTATCAATATTAATTTCCTGATTTTGAAGGCTATTACGTGGTTATGTAAGAGGGTGTCTTTATTTGTAGAAAATAAACACAAAGGATGAGGGGTGAGGGACATCAGGTCAGCAACCTGTGCTCAAAAGGCTCACAGAAAAAAAAAAAAGAGTTTTTTGTGCTATAAGTATCTTTTCTGTAAGTATGAGATTGTTTCAAAATTAAAATAATATTTAAAATGCAAGGACATTTTTATGTGACATCCTTATAGAACTAAGCAGATATAGTCCTCTTCTTTAGAACCCTTAAGAGAGAGAGATAATTACAGGGCACACAAAACAGTCAGTAATTGATGGGCAAATAAATATATGAGATAAAATATATTGTTTGCAAATAAAAAGTAAACATGAGAAGAGGTCAGTAAAGGAATTTTGAGGATGACAGATTGAGTTTGGAGTAAATAGTGCTCTCTTATAGGGAGTCAGCCAAGCACATATTGGGGTTTTGCTCCCGGCAGCTGGATCTTCTTCCAAACCCTGGGGAGACTCCAGCTCCCCTGTGTCTGCCATTGTTCTGGGTGGGACAGTGATCCAGCTCAAAGAGCGCTGGCTGTAATTGAAGCATCTGCACTAGGATGATATTTAGGATCCCTTAAACACTTGAAAGACTTGAACAGAAGGATGAAATTGATAAAGGATATGGAACATAGGAAGAAATAGATGAAAAAGAATGACAATGTAAGTTCTCCATACAATTTACTCATATGTGGGACATAAAACTGAAAGCAACAAACAAACAAGACAAATGAACAAAAACTCATAGACACAGTCAACAATTTAGTGGTTACCAGAGGGAAGGGGAGGGGAGATAGAAAAGGGTACAGGGGGTCAAGTATATGGTGATAGAAGGAGAGTTGACTCTGGGCGGTGAGCACACAATGCAATCTATAGATGACATGTTATAGAGTTGTACACTTGAAACCTATATAATTTTATTAACCAATGTCACCCCAATAAACTTAATAAAATTAAAAAATATATAAAATAAATGTTAGTCTCATCCCCCTCCCCAAAAGAAAAGAAAAGAAAATATGAGTTCTCTTCACTTGAAAATGTAAGGTCTTTTTATTTGAGATACCCACCTGACTGAAGGAGTGGTTCTTATCTTTTCCTCCTCTCCATTTCTCCTCCCCTCCCTCCCTTTGAAAAAGCAAATTTCGAACCCTTTAAACAGCATGGGGACAACTCCCCTCTCTTCTCAAATCTTAGATAACATCAAGAGAGTCCGCTTAAGTGGAATTTTCTATTTTATGATTTCTAAAATACTCATTGCAGAATTGTTACAGCATGTTTTCCAAGTGTCAGAATAAATTTACACTGCAATATTACAATGCCAGAGCATTATATCACTTTTTTTTGGCTTAAAACGAGTTTGTTTATAGCATGCCTGATTTCTTCATTGACCCATAATTTATTTGGAATAAATGAATTTCCAACGTGGTAATAATCTATATTTTTGTCACAGATTTCTATCAATTGTACTGTGATCTGATAACTAGATTTTGTATAAAATTATTTGAAATGTGTTGAGACTTGAATTGGTATCTAGTATGTGGTCAGTTTTTATGAGTTATATGAGATAAATGTTTTATTTTTCTCATGAAACTTAATGGTTGTATGGATCATTCCTTCATTTTCTAATTGTCAGGGAATGAGAGGATTCTATATATGTCTATTAAGTTTAACTTGTTAAGTGTGTTCAGATTTTCTACATCAATACTAATTTTTTCAAATGTTCACCTATCAGTAACTGAGCACGGTGTAATGAAATACTAAATTATGGGGATATATCTGACATTGTCTTCCTGTAGTGCTTCATATATTTTGATTCTCCTTTATTAGATGCATACTAGTATAGAGTTTTGAGATCTTCCTGGTGAACTGAATCCTTTTCATTATCTAGTGGCATTCTTTATCCTAATAATGCGTTGGTTTTTTTTCTGAAAATCTGTCTCATATCAATATAGCTACCCCCAGATTTCTTTTGTTTATCATTTGGCTGGCATATCTTTTGCTTGTTTGTTTACAATATAGCTACCCCCAGATTTCTTTTGTTTATCATTTGGCTGGCATATCTTTTGTTTGTTTGTTTACTCTCAACCATTCAATGCCCTATGTTTTAGGTGTGTCCCTTACAAAAAATATATTCTGGATTTTGTTTTTTTCAGTCAGTGAGTTTACCCATCTACACTTACTGATTATGAACAACGGAGGGTGTTTAGGTCACAAATAAAATAACCCATAAGGAATAGTCAGCTTTAACAGGGTACCCAACCAACAGTTACACTCAAGATTCTGCTGTCCAGGGTGGGCAGAGCAGAAGGCAAGCTCCACTTACAGAAAGGGGCCTGCCAGTCACCTGTCCCATATGTGGCTGCCACATGTCACCCCAGCACCAACAGTGCAGTTTCTGTAGAGAGATCTGTTTGGTCCTTGCTCAGAAGATTCAGAGACAGCCATTTGAAATTCTAGGCGTGGCGAGAAGGGGTACAGAATCCATCTTTAGTAAAGATTCCCTATGCCTGTTAGCACCAAACGATCGTTAAGACAGCAGTATTAACAGAAAATACATTGCATCACTCTATTCCTGCAGTGGCTCATACATATTTGATGTGTAGGGATTTCTTATATTCTATAAAATCATGTTCCAGTTTTCCTTAAAGTATGCCTGAAGAATAATCTATGTGTTCTCTTAATGCTTTCTGCTAAAGTAGGTTTGCATGATTATTTCTATGAAATTACTTTTTTGTTTACTCCCACTGTGCCACTGGCCTTCCTGTCTTTTTATTTATTATTTTTTTCAAATTCAGTCAGAGAAGATAAAAATATTTAAAATAGTTTCTTAACCAGAGGTAGAACTGAAAAATTTCTTGATACTCCCACTTAAACCAAAATAGGATTCTTGCGCAATTCACCTTTGGGAAAGTAACAATGATGTGCACGATAGTAAAACAGTGGCTATTAAGTGCCGGGTAGGTGACGGGTACTCTGCTGAGATAGGTGTGTGTGCGTGTATGTGTGTGTGTGTGTACTCTCCACTTAAATATGAAAATTCAAGGCTCAGAGAGGTTAAGTAAGTGGCTCAGTCACACAGCCAGTGAAGGGGAGAGCTTCGATTCAACTCTGGTCTTTCTGAATCCATCGTGATGAAAACAATGAGTCCTGGAATGAAATTGCTGGAATTCATATCCCAGCTCCACTACTTAAAAACTATGTGGCAATGGGCAAGTTATTACCCTCTTATATCTCAGTTTTCTATTCTGTAAAATGGGAATAACAATATCTGTCCATAGGGTTGTCATGAGGATTTAATGGGATAGTATGAAGAGATGCCCAGAATAGAGCCCAGCACATAGAGAAAGCTCAAAAACTGTCAGTTATTATGGTTTCAAGGGACATTTTGGGCTTCTTCATCATCAGTGGGTTATGTTACCAGTCAAATTCTAAAGTTTCTTTAATGTTATATTCATCTGGTTCTCACCCTGTTCTTCATGCATCCTATTCACCTGCCAAAGTGATTTGATTTCCCAGTGTTCGCTCCCACTGCTGGCTGCCCCCTGGCTGCCCTCCAGCTGTTAGCGCTCAAGTTAGATGGCGCCTTCTCCTACTCCGCTTTCTCCGATTTTCCCAACTGTGAAATTTCATAGCACTTTATAGTTTTCTTAAGATGCTTAACGGCTGTATGGGTCATTCCCTCATTCTATAAATATTTCCTGAGTACCTTGTGAATGCTTGGTCCTGTTGTAGTCACTGGGTCCTTCCCTCCTGGAACTCGTATGCTCATTAGGGGAGTGGGACAGATATATACACCTAAAAACAGAAAAACACTACCAGACTTATAAGTGCTATGCAGACAGTTAAGGTGGTGCGACAGAGGTGACTGGGGCGCAGGCCTGATAACCTAGTCGAGCTGCATGATGTGGGACCCTGGGGCTGCCATCCCTCCAGCACTCGAAGTTCCAAGCCCTGTGTTTGCGGTTAAGCTCCATCAACAACTAGCTGTGTGAGTTTTCAAAAGTCAACCTATTTATTCTCACCTGTAAAATGAAGATAAATGTTCAATGAATTGCCTAGTTCACAAGGATCATTTGAGATAATGAATGGGAAAGCATTTTGCAAGCTCTCAAGTATTAGAAAACGTTAATTAAAATTTAAAGTGCATAGAGCTTGCCTTATAATTACTAGCCCCTAAACTAGAGCAGGATCAGTTACTTCTTCTTCTTCTGATCTGCCACAAAGCCTAACCTAGATCCTGTGTTCTAGAGATTACAAAATTGAATAGTACTGCAAAGAACAGCTCACAAAATGCATGAAAGAGTCTGTGATTAATACCTTCAGTGTTATTGTCAACATTACTGTCACTACTGTCTAGCGGTAAGGCGTTAAAAATTCTGGGGGAAAAACCCCCAAAACGCCGCTCTTTCTTTTTACCAAATCCATTGAAATGAATAAAGAAGCATTTTTCTCAAGGTTAAAGTCATCAAAATACTTATATCTTTTGACCTACTAATTCCATTCTCACACAATATTTTAGCTTCTAATAAAGCTCAACATATATACAGAAAAGTGCAGCCATCCTAACTACATATATGCGTTTTCACAGAGTGAACACACCCTTAATGCGCCTCACTCCCAGAAATGATGCCAGAAAATACTTCCCTACATGAAAAAGCTTTGTTCCTAAAGACATTCACACCGTGTTATAGAGAAAAAAGCTAACCGTTTGGTGGAGGAATGATTAATAAATGTTGGCACATAAATGTTGAACTGTGGATCAAAATTCACGAAGCTCGACTTCCCTTGAGTCAGGCAGGCAGGGCAAATGTGAGAAGAGGCCGAGTAGAAGATAAGGAGTGAGGGAGCTGAGCGAAGCACAGTGAAAACATGGAGACTGCAGAGTGCAGGCCCTGCCTAAAGGCTTTACATTAAAATAATAATAATAATAATAATAATAATAATAATAATAATAATAATAAACCAGAGGAAAACAAAACATGGTGCTGCTCAAACAAAGCATGTTGTGGCCCAAGTGTCACCCATGGGCCTTTAGTCCGTGGCCTTAGCTAGAAAGAGGGGGAAACAGAGGCAAAAAAAACACACTGATTAAGGTGATCCGATTATAACAAGGCACAGATTATGGCTGCAGATGGACTGGTCTGGAGACAAGTACAGAAAAATGAACGCTGGCCTTGCTGCGACGGGGCCAAATTACCGTACCCCTAAAGCCTCAGTTTCTTCAGCTGTAAATCAGGGATTTAAAAAAAAAAAAATCCCTCATAAGGTGTTGTAAAGGTTAACTGCAGAGAAAAGTGCCTTTGGTTAATAAAACAATTCTTTTCCCCTCATTATTACTTTTCTTCTCATTATTATTATTTCTTTGATTTCATATCCCACTGCCGTGTCTCCCCTTTTTTCCTGACTCTAGTCGTTCTGGCTTTCTCGCTATTTCTCTGACATAGTTTAGCCTCAGGGCCCCATTTCTCCTTTCCCCCTAGTACTGGCCAGTCTTCATGGGGGTCTCTGTTCACATGATACCTACTTGGGGAAGGTCTGCCCTGCCCCTCACTTTTCTCCACCTCTCACTCTACTGTATTGTTCTTCATCGCACTTTGCACTGCCTGACATTTTATTATGAATGTATTTTTAAATTCACCTGTTTATCGACCTGGAAGATTTGCTCCCGAAGGCAGGAGTTTGCCAAACTTATTTCATGCTGTATTCTCTAGTCCGTAGCAGGATCCCTGGCACATCATAGACTTTCAAGAAATATTTGTTGAATATTATTGAGTGTTCAAAGCAGAGACATCATCAAATGTTATTGTTTTCCTTTCACCCCCCCAAATCGGGGTTACAGTGTGATTTGTGTAATTAGTGATTTAAAACTACATTTCTTGCAGGTTATCTCAATGGGTAATTCTTTTTCTCTTTCCTACCCCATCTGGCAGATCAGCCATGCGGAAGCTGGGAGCAGAAGTATTTGGGGAGGTCTATGATTACCTCCAGGGAGCAAGGCGGCAGAACGCCAGCGAGGCGGAGATCCGAGCGTCCCTAGAAAAGGTGGTGCCTCATGCCAGTGACTGTTTTGAAGTTGATCAGCTCCTCTACTTTGAGAAGCAGTCGCTTATCACCATGGGAGAAAGGCCCACACTCCAGAGCCATCATGGACAACTGTCAAAAGCCAGCAAGTTCAAGGGGACAAACTGTGCAAATCCATTCAACACATAAACTGGACTCTATTATGGGAAATGGGAGCGCTCATCTTTACTTTCAATTCTTTATCAAAAGGAATTTAGAGAGTAGCCAACACCTCTGCCTGTACTTGGAGTCCTGGGCTAGTCAGTGTTGTTTGGTCTATACTCTGAGAGAAGCGTAGGGATCAGGTTTGGCTTCCTGAAAAGCACTCCCACACATGTGCCCTCAGGGTTCCCACTGGGACTGGACCCCCGTGACGATGGCCTGGGGAAGCCGTCTGTTCTTCTTCATTTCCACCTGGAGGACAGACCCAGTGCCTGACCGCCTGGGGTCCCCCGGGACTGTGGCCAGCCTGTGCCTGAAGGTTCTTGGACACCGGCCTCTGGCACACTGAGCTGCTGCCCAGAGTCAGACATACCTGTCTCAGGTGCCCTGTTTGTGGTCCACTTTTGCCCTTTCATAGCTCACAAGCAAGAAGTCCCTATGTATAAGGACCTGGGTGAAAAATCCAAAACCTGATTCCCTCCTGTGATTTATTCCCCAGACTCATCCATGGAGTTCTAAAGACTCTTATTCTTAATAAATATCTTTACCATGGATACAAATCACCTATTTTGGCTTTTCCTTATCCAGAAGTATCTTGTTGACTGTAACACAGCCATCTAATGATAATTATTACTTAGAGCAGTGAACTTTTGGTTTATTAGGAGCCTGTTATGTACCAGTACTGTGCTTACTAATATAAGGACCTGATTTCACTGGATCTTTTCACCAAAGGGAGAGAAAGAGGGTGGGGTGGGGAAGGGGGGAGAGAGAAAGAGAGAGAGAGAGAGAGAGAGAGAGAGAGAGAGAGAGAGAGAGAGAGAGAGAGAGAGAGAGATTTTGCCCCATTTTACAGCTGAGGATGCTCAGGTGAGTTACCTGCTCAGTCACACAACTACGAGAAGTTGAGCTGGGATTTCACCCCAGGTCTGTCTGATTCCAGCACCCATGCTCTCATGCATGTAGGTTTTCAACTGAGGAGCTACATCAGATTGCTTAAGAAGCTTCTTAAACACAGACACGTTGAAAGATACTGTCCAGAGAAGAGTACCCTGGGTTTAAGAACATGTTGTAAGGGAGGAAAGACTTCCTCTACCCTCTTCGGTTCTGTGGCTGCGGCCTACAAACCTGACGAAAGACAGATAAACAGGAGAAAAAGCATACAGATTTTATTTAATATTAATATTTTCAATGGCGGTGGGGGGGCTTTCTAGAAAGAAGTGAAAACCCTAACACAAGCATTTAAGCCTGAGAGCTTAATATACCATTTCGACAAAAGAGTGATACATTTGTGGAGAAGTGACAAGACAAAGGAAAAGGGATTTGAGCTCCTAAGGGGTGGGGGTGGGGCAAATTGTGGGAAAGTAAATGGGAAATATATGGAGGAACTAATGGAAGATCAGGGTGATTTTAATAGGTTTGATTGTACAGATACATCTCAGCATTGACACCCCATCTTTGATGTTAAGAATGTTTGTGGGGACAGAGCCCCAGAGAGCAGTTTCAGGCTCTCGGCCTCACGTGGAGGGGTGCTGGCTCGGGTAGTAGTAGATGGCCGTCAGCTGTGGCTAGTTGGCCATCAGCTGTAACCAGTGAGCCATTGGCCAGTAATATAACTGCCATGGCTTTGCTAGCAGGAAATGGGGGCTGGCAAGAAAATGGGGGCTAGCAAGAAGATGGTGGCTGAGTCTGCAAGCGGTGCAGTGAGGGTTGCAAACAGTGTGGCTCCTGCTTCCTGTGTCTCCCACCCAGCCTCCAGCGAGAATATAGTAATATGACTTCCCTATCTACGGCTCCGTGGGTGTTCCTTTTTGGCCTCACCATGTCCTGCGTTCTTATGTGGGGAGCGGGAGCAGAGACGCTGACGCCCTGCATGACACATGGCGCAGCAAGCAGGGTCTCCCGCATGACAATGTTTTTCTCTTCCTGGTCCAGGGAGGGCATTTTCTCATAGGAAATTTATGATTTTAGGTAGAAAGGGGGGGCGGGCACAGAGCTCTTCCAGCATCTGCTGTTTCTTAATTGTTTTCAGCTCAAAATAATCCTTATGCCAATGAGATTTATTTTGGGTGGCATATTCCGATCCCCTACAATGTCTAGGAAGACAGGTACAGACTGAAAACAACTTATGCTCCCGGGACTTGTGCTGTGCATCATATCAGGCTTAAAAGAAAGCAGAGCTAGGAGGAAATACCTTTTGGGATTACAGCTCTGTGCCTTACAAAACTCATTCATGTTCACCTTTCATTTGGTTCAGTGGAAGCAGGGGCACAATGTTTAAGACGACTAGGAGAAAATACATTTTTAATATTACCAGGGGGAAAAATGCTTTCTCCCTCAGCCATATTTTGTGTTAATTTTGACTGCAGCATAGGCTGAAATAATTCTATGGGTATCCCACATACCCCTGGTGATTTCTTTCTTCCCAATACTTTCAAGGCAGCTTTCACTTCACTTTCTAGAATTATAGGTTCTTCCTCATAGGAATCTTTTTCAAAAGTATCCTTTTGTCTTTTCTGTATATATTTTTAGTATATTGTCTCCACCTTCCCTTTGTTTTCTCCTGGTCTTTGTTGGTTATTCAGCATTCTTAGGATTTCCCTTTTATTTCTTGAATCTTTTGGTAGAGATCTCTGTTTTTTTTGTTGTTGTTTTTTTTCCATTTTTGTTGTTCTCTTCTATCTCCTTACATTAAATATGCAAATTAATTGAATTACATAGAATTAGGAAAGATCACCAAGAGCAAAGATGTGTTATTGGAGACCAAAGCTAAGATCTTACACCCTTGTAGTCCCAATTACTATGTATGGATGCAAAAGTCATGCAGTGAAGAAGGCTGATGGGAAAAACATGATTCATTTGAAGTATGGTGTTGGAGAGCTCTACTGATACCTGGGCCCCCCAGGAAGATGAACAAGTGAGTCCTAGAGCAAATTAGGCCTGAAACATCGCTGGAGATAAAAAATGACAAAACTGAAGCTCTTCTACTTCAAGCACATCATGAGAAGTCATGGTTCTTTGAAAAAGACGATGGTGCTGGGAAAAATAGAAGGCAGCAGGAAAAGAGGAAGACCAAACATGAGATGGACTGAGTCCATAAAAGAAGTCAAAGGCGGGAGTCTACAGGAGCTGAGCAGGGCTGTTGACATGACATTGTGGACGTCACTCAGTCATAGGGTTGCCAGGAGTTAGAGATGACTTAACAGCATGTAACACACACACACAGGCGCACAAACACACACGCACACACACACACATACCAGTGTGGGTATTAACTGCTAACCAACTTGAGAGATTGTGAGTGGAAACTGAGGAATTAGAGAAGTAGGAAAGTGTTTGTTATGAAACGGTCACAGGTATAGGGAATAAAGGAACCCTGCTAACTTGCTGCTTTGTGAAAAAATATGTTTCATAAATGCCAATTGACCTTTCTGCTTTCTATTTATATAGAGGAAATGCCACCAGCTATTTTGGGTGATGCGGAGATAAGACATACAAAGGAGAGTTATAGAAGTTAATTATTTAATGTATTTGGAGTGAGGCTGGTGCAAAAGCTCTAGATCTATTATAAAGGAGTCCAACCATCGAGTGGTCTCAGGATAAACGACGCTGACAAATTAAACAGTAGCTAAAGGGGAAAACATACCCCACTCCTCTTTTAGGATGATGGGACGGCTAACTAATGTGTTAAAGGAAATGAAGCCAGGCCACCAAGATGATAAAGGAGCAAAAATGAGTCAAAGAGAAGGAGAAAGGGTGTGTGAGAGAGAGAGGGACAGAGGTAGAGATAGACAGAGACAGAGGACAGGGGAGAGGGGTAGGGGTAGACAGACAGACAGTAAAGAATGTTTCAAAATGATCTGCCACAACCTGCATAAGGAAACAAAATGGAACTTAATACCCGATGACTTGGATTCTAGACCCACTCTTGCCATTTACTGTGTGATCTAGAGCAAATCATTTTCTCTGAGTCTTAGTTTCCTGCCTGCCTCTGACGATTCCTGTAAAGACCAAGGAAGATAATGTAATAGGTTGAATCACGTGACATTGTCACTGGGATTTGACGTAATGTGGGGAAATGCTTTAAATACTATAAGTAAGATGCCCTCAACTTTGGAGGAGAAATCATTATTGGCTTAATGGTCCGGCCGCCTGGTCTCCCATCATTAGATTCATCCCTGCAGGCTTCTTTAGGCTTCTAACATTCTACTACCACCGTGCAACACACCCCAAAAGTACACCCTTTCAGCCATTTTCAGCTAGCACTTGATTAAAAATTTGCTGACCGTCGGCAAAGAGCTGAAGGGCCCGAAGGAAAGCAGCTGTGGAAAGGCAAGCGAGGGGGCTCTGAGAACCAGCCGCGCCTCCTGGACGATGCCTCAGTGCTCTTTACATGTCATTAACCTGCCTCTGTGACCCCAAATTAGCCGCATCTCCAGTTCCCTGAGGACACTCGGTTCTTCCTTAACTTCAGGAGGGAATTCAGAAGTTTGGTCCAACAAACAGACATTATAAAATCATTTCTTCATAAACATTCATTAGGAGTAGCAGAATCATTAACATTTATGCCGAATTGAAAGGCTCCAATAGAGCTATTTTCAAACTAGATTTGTAGGTTTCATTGGAAAGACAATCTTTCAACAGCTAGAATTTTTTTTTTTTCTTTTCAAAACATTGTGGCTTTTTCCTGCTCTTGAAAGACTGAGATTTTGATTCCAATTCACCCCGCCCTGGACGCTTGCCTGTCCCCCTATAACTTCGTAATTCTGCCCATCCCTGTGGGAGGGGCACATTTCCCTACCCCTTGACTCTGAGTCTGGCCACGGAACCTGTTTTAGTTCAGAGATCACTCAAGAGCGGGACACTTGCAGGTGCAGTTCTTTATGTTCTCTTATGCCTCTGCCCTCACCCGCTAGCCCGCCAATCACGGGGGAGAGTGAGAGACCTGCAGCAGAGCCACCCCAGCCACCGCGGAAGGGAAGGAAGCAGCGAGCTCCAGGCCATGCGCGAACTCCTGAGCCAGAAGCAAATGTGTTTTGCTGTATGCTACTTGGGTTTTGTGGTCGTTTGCTATGCATTATTATGGCAAGAAGCTAACCAGTGTACCTTCCTTCTCCAGATATCACTCTTTATATTCCTCCTCTGGACACCTTTTATCAAGTCCTCAGGCTCTCTACTTTTCGGCATTGAATTTTATAAGTTTGGGGAAAAGTTTACTTCTAATTAAATGATTCTGTGACTTCTCAGAAAAAAATACGGGTGCTTTTTTTTTTGCAAAATGACTCAGGTGAACCATGAAGTCTGGTCCGTGGCTTTTGGCATGTTTCCAGGCACTGCTACAGGAGCAGGAGGCTACCAAGACTACCTCTTCTGCACATGCGCTCTAAGTCTTCCTTGGATTTTAGCTCACCATGTGTTGAGTTCGCATCCTGTACCAGGCACCAAGTGTAGGCACACAATTTTGAATGATAAGAATTCATCACGCAAAGGCAACAACCTAAATGTCTGTCAACAGATGGACGGGTAAAGGAAATGTGACATATTTACATAAACAGAGGGTATCAAAACAATGTATACACATTTTAAGAAAAGAAAAAAAACCCTTAAAATTACACTGATGGTAACCACTTTGAGCACCTCTTGTAATTGCAGAAGTCAAATGTGACTTGTATTCGTCTTTTGTTAGTATATATTATTACAATTTTAATACAGTTTTTTCCTTTCTTAAATTGTATATACATTGTTTTGGCCTTCTCTGTATATACAGTGGAATATTATTCAACCTAAAAAAAAAGAAAGTCCTGCCATTTGTGACAACATGGATGAACGTGGAGGATATTATGCTAAGTGAAATAAGCGAGACACAAAAAGACAAATACTGTATGATCTCACATATATGTGGAATCTAAAAAAGTCAAATTCATAAAAACAGTAAAATAGTGGTTGCCAGGGGTTGGAGCTGTGGGGAAAATGGGGAGTAGTTGATCAAAGGGTACAAAGTTTCAGATATACTAAATTCTGGAAATCTAATGTACAGTAGTGACTATAGTTAATAATACTATATTATTGTATACTTGAAATTTGCTAAGAAATCTTAAGTGTTTGTACCACACACACACACAAAAATGGTATCTATATGAGGTGATGAATATATAAATTAGCTTGATTATGGTAATCATCTCACAAAGTATATCAAAACATGACATTGTACCCTTTAAATACATACAATTTTTATTTGTCAAATATACTGCAGTAAAACTAGAAAAAAATTCACCAGGCAAATAAAAAGAAAGGCATGAAGAACACAAAGATGGAGGACACAGGACACAGCCTTGTAAGTTCTGAGAATTTGAATCTTCTTGTGTTGGTGGTACATCAAGTGTTAGAGTGATTCTGTCAAGTTTGAGAGGAAGGTATGGTGCCCAGCACCCAAGATGGCCCCCAGTTATCCTCACTTGTGATATTCCTGCTCTATAGTTTCCTCTCACATTGCGTCAGGGGCGGCCCATGTGACCAATTGAATACTGTAGAAGTGATGGTGTATGAATTCTGAGACGAGGCCATAAAAGACATGGATTCCGTCTTGTTTTCTCTTGGGTCACTCACTCTGAAGGAAGCTGGCTACCACGTCATGACGACACTCAAGCAATCCTATGGAGAGATCTGTGTGGCGTGAAACAGGCTTTTGCCTCCAGCCAGCACCAGCTTTGGGCGATGTCCGTGAACCATCTGGGAAGCAAATTCTCCAGCCCCAGTCAAGCCTTCATTTGACTGCAGCTCTGGCTGACATCTGGACAAAAACCTCATGGGGAAAACCTGAGCCAGAACATCCAGCTACACCTCTCCTTAATTTCTGACCCACAGACACTGTGAGATCATGTGTTTATTGTTGTGTTAAGTCACTACAGTTTACGTTTCAGCCACACAAGTATAGAAAGCAAAGCTCACATCTGAGCTGTTCAGTTTGCTCTCCTGTTTCCTGTAGAAAGGGGCAGCCCCTGAACAGGTATCGACAGGGAATGGCTTTTAGCTGGATCATTAAGTCCTGCGGAGCACAGGTTTGGAGAGAGTGAGACTGGAGGCAGGACAGGGAAGCAGTTAGGAGGCTGTCGTCGAGGTGAGAAAGGATGAAGGCCTGACCTTCATCTGAGGAAGTCAGGGCATTGAGAGCAGAGACGATGAGAGGGAACTGAGAAGACCGACTAGATGAGGATGAAGGAGTTGTCTGTGAGGATTTCAAGGTTTCAGGCCTGGGTGACTGGGCAGGTGCTGGGAACACAGGAAATGCAGGTGGGTGGGAGCGAAGTACCGAGTTCACTCCTGTGTGTTACGTAGGTTTGAGGTGCTTGTAGAGTATTCAGGTGAAGAGGTCCAGGCATGTAGCTGGAGGTGTCTGAAATGTTTCCTTATAGTGGAATGGGTCCACCTAATGAGCTCCAGACACAGCAGTGGATCTTTTTGATGCTGGACCTGCAAACAACCAAGAACAGGGCTGGCTTCTGTAGAAAGCCACCTCCTTTAAGGCTGCTGATTGTGATTTCAGGTATGTGAATGCCTGAAAAATAATAACAGCATCTAGCCCTTTTATGAAATCCTGTTGGATAAAGCCCAACTGACTCTAGCTGGCAGCTTTCTGCTGGTGGCACCTCCTCCCCGCCCGCCACCACTGTATATTCTTCAAAGTCAGTGGTTCTCAACCTTGGCTCTGCATTTGAAATACCTGGAAAATGTTAGGAGGATTAAATGGAATGATTTTAAATTTCCTGGAGATGGTAGATGTTGGTCGCAGTCTCCTGCCTAAAAAGTGAGATTAGTCCCTAACCTCTCGCTCCTGGACCAAAAAGGATCTTGTCTGTAAAAGGGTTTTGTGAAATGCAAAGATTTATTCAAATGTAAATTATAACCTTTACCTTTAACTTCATGAGAAGCCAAAGATCTTTTTATTTTTAATTTTTTGCTATGGAAAACGTCAAACTATACAAAAGTAAAGAGAATAATATAATAAGCCCTTGTTATAGAACCATCACTCAGCTTCAAAAATGATCAATTCATGGCCAATCTTATTTTATTTATATTCTCACCCACTACCCCCGACTGGATTATTTTTATCATATCATTCATAAATGTTTCAGTATGTGTCTCTGAAAGATAAAGAATCCTTTTTTAAAAAGCCACAATATTACCACACGTAAAAAATGGTCAGTAATTCCTATATATCAAATATCCAGTCAGTATTCACATTTCCATCACTATTTCTGTTTCTTCAAATTGGGATCCAAATAAAGCCCAATAGCTTCAAGTGATATGTTTCCTCAATCTATTGTGTCGATTTGGCCTCCATCTCTTTTATCCTTGTAATTCATTTGTTGAAGAAACCAGGTCATTTGTCTTGTAAAGTTTCCTTCAGTCTAGATTTTACTGATTGCATCCCCCTGATTTTTTACTAATAAACTTTATTTTTTAGAAGTTTTATATTTACAGAAAAACTGAAGGTAGAGTTCCCATATAGTCCACCCAGATTCCCATTTTTAACATGTTATATTAGTATGGTATATTTGTGACAATAATGGACCAAAACCGATACATGACTATTAATCAAAGTCCATACTTTATTCGGATTTCCTTAGCTTTTATCTAACATCCTATCCCTGATCTAGAATCCTACCCAGGATTCCGCATGACATTTAGTAGTCATGAATCCTTAGGGTCCTCTGTTGTGACAGTTTCTCAGGCTTTCCTTGTTTGGTGACCATAACAGTTTTGCAGCATGCTGGTCAGGCATTTTGTAGAATGACCCTCCACTGGGATTTAATGCTTTTTTCATGATTAGACTGCGGTTATATCATTTTAGAAGACCACTGACATTAAGTACCACTTTCATCATATCGCATCATGGGTACATACCATCAACATGACCTGTCATTGTTGATGGTGACCTTGGTCGCCTAGCAAAGGTAATGTTTGTTAGGTTTCCCCAGAGTTGCAAATTGCCCCCTTCGCCAACACACACACCTATTCCCATACTGCCTCTTTGGAAGGAAGTCACTATTCACAGCCCACATGTGAGGAGTGAGCAGCTATGCTCCACCTCCTTTAGGGTAGAGTATCTGCATTTTTTTCAGACTCTTCTGCATGGAGATTTGTCTCTTCTCACCCATTTATTAACTTATTAATTATTTATATTAATATGGACCTGTACATATTTGAGACTTTGAATTACAATCCAATACTGCTTTATTTTGTTGCTCAAATTGCTTCAGCTTTGGCCATTGGGAACTCTTTCAGTTGGCTCCTCTGTCCCTGTCCATTTGACATGTTTCCATCAGTGTTTTTTTTTTATTAAT
Source organism: Rhinolophus ferrumequinum (assembly GCF_004115265.2). Classification (NCBI taxonomy): domain Eukaryota; kingdom Metazoa; phylum Chordata; class Mammalia; order Chiroptera; family Rhinolophidae; genus Rhinolophus; species Rhinolophus ferrumequinum. Next base: position 32,270,087 of record NC_046300.1, read on the forward strand.
TTTTTTTTTTTGGTGTACTTCCTTACTTTCTGGCATCACAAGATACTCCAGGATCATCATGAAGCTATCATGTATATTTCCCACCCCACTGCTTGAATCAGCCATTTCTCCAATGAGTCTTGGTTCCTTTTACTGGAGAATTAGAAATCTCCAGTAAATTGGGCACTAGGTGTGCTTATTGCTACTGGGGTATCATTGCTTTTAGGGCCTCAGGTGATTGAGCAAGCAAATATACATGTATATTAAGCTTTGTATATACACACATCTATAAATATTTTTATATGTAACCATCTGTATCTAAATTAAGTTAAACACAAATTCATACTGATGTCTCCAACTCAATCCACTATCACATGGATCATTCTAGCTTCTTCTTGATGTTTAAAGATGTTCTTTTGTATTTCTTATAAAATGGAAATCAGATCCAGATTCAAATTCAAATTTTTTAGCAAGAATATTTCATAGGAAGGGGTGTGTGCTTCCATCATGAGGCATAAAATAGCTGGTTTTTTTTCAGTGATGTTATCACCCATTGATAATCAATCTCTAGGATCTATTAATTGTTTAAAATTTAAAAATGGTAATTTTGATTGGCTCTGTCTTTCTTCTTTGATTAATGGGAATGTACTCTATATAAAAAGAAACCCCCTCACCAACTACCAGGTGTTGCCAAAAAAATGTATACAAGCAGACACTGGTCAACGTTGCTCAAGCAGTTCGCCGTAATCAGAAGTGTCTGGACGCTGATGGTAACCACTTTGAGCACCTCTTATAATTGCAGAAATCAAACGTGACTTGTATTCATCTTTCATTATCGGTATATATTGAGTATTACAATTTTAATACATTTTTCCTTTCTTAAAATATGTATACATTTTTTTGGCACCTCTGTATTTGGTAGCCCTAAGGTAGAGCCCATATAAAAAAGACAGGATAAATGCTTAATTCTTTTCCTCACTGATTTTAAAATAATGAATTAATTCCCTAGCATCCTCCAAGGCTGACCACTGAGTTTTGGTCTTGAGTACCACTATGAACTTGTTAGAGTAGCTCTTGAGGCACATGGCATTGCTCAGTGATCTACCTCCAGCCTTCATCCTGGGTAATCTGCCCCAGGATGGTAAAATGGGGAATGGGGGAAGGGGCATGGAAGCTGGGCTCTCCTGGCGGAGGCAAAGAGCAGGTGGAAAAGCGAGGCAAGGTTGAGGAGGCTTGAGGACTTCCATATTCATCCATCTGAAAAAGCTCTGGTCTCTAGTCATTAGTTCTTGGATAGCTGTTGCATTGGTTTCAGTTTTTCAAGTTGCCTTAGAAATAGTGGAATCCATCTTTAAAAGCCTCCGCAAGCAACCAGGAAAGAAAAACACAACAGCCTGAAGCTCTAGAAAGGGCACGTTTGATCCTAAGTCCTTTAAAAAAGCCAGTCTAGGGGAGAAACCAAATCATCTTTAGAATGTTAGGGGTACTGATCCTCAACCCTGGTTGCTTATTAGAGTCACCTGAAACACATTTAAAAACCACCTAAGTCTCAGAATCACTGCCAGAGATTCTGATCCAGTTAGCCTGGAGTGGAACCCTGGAACTGAGAGTTTTTATGAGATTTTTGCAAGGTGATTCTAATGTTTAATTAGGACATTTCCAACGTCCCTTGAACTCTAATAGGCTAGTAAGTTGTGTCACACCTCCAGTTTCATCACCTTGATGCTTGATGTTGCTTGATGTTGGTAGGCACCATCTCTGCTATGTCATTCAGAAGACTAAGTTAGGAAAGATGCCAGGGACATCTCACTGTCCCCTTGGGATACTGAGGCCCGGTGAGTGTGGCTGAGTTCCAACTGACAGGTCTTTAACCTAAGACAGCACTCTGCCGCCTCCTGACCCCCCGACTCCAAGAATGGCTACATTTACCTGGCGCTGGCACTGTTCTAAGTGCTTTAAACCTCTCAATATCCCTAAATAGGTTGGTATCACCTCCATTGAACAGATGAGAAACTGCACATCTGAGACTTAAATGATTTGATAAGGTCACAAGCCTGTGTCTGGTGACTACTTGAGCTCTTTCCAATCCCGTGCTGTCACTTACAGACTGTGACTTTAAGACAGGCCCTCTCACAAGCTGCCTCCTCCTTTCCTTTGTGTAATAAATACTGACTCTTGATGTAGAGGCCATCTGCACGGATGGAAAAAGGGGGTAAGGCCAACTTGTGGGGAGAGATCCTGAATCCCTGTTCCTCAGCATTAGCCTGAGTAGCTCCCAGCCCTGGGGGTGGGCTCTTCCCCACCTTCCTTCACAGCCCAGTGGTTTGAGAATGTGTGAGACAGTCAAGAAAGACTTACGCACATCTTCTACCTCTGAACCGTCCTCATTCACCTTCCTGTGCCCACAGGGCTTAACCCACAGATCTCCTCACTTATCCTTCCTTGGAAAATGTCATCGATCCTATCTATCCCCCAATCAATTCCTGACTAGAACTACAGTTATCACTGACCATTCCCTCCTACCATTCTCATCTCAAAAAAATGACATTGTCATCTACCCAGAGCAGAAACTCTGATCTCATCCTAGCACAATTCTCCCCAAACGGTCAAGCAGCCACTGAGTCCCCTCAATCCCACCACTCCGGACAGCTGTTACACCTATCGTTCTTCTCCATTCCCCAAGTCCTAAGATAGGCCACGTCTCTGAGGCCAACTCCGCCTCAATTCTTTCCTGACGCCCACCCCAGTCCCCGTGCTTCGTGTACCACCCAGACGAACCACATGTAGTTCCCTGAACGCTCCCTGTGTGTCCCCCGCCTCCCAGGATTCGTCCCTAATTAAATCCTGCTCGGGCTACAAACTCTTACTCGCATCCCACTCTCCAGGTGCGCTCGGGAGGTCCCAGAGGTGCTTGGCTGTGACGTCAGCACTATTTACCTGCCTCCCTCCGCGTCCTGGACGCCCGCCACATCTTAGCCCCGCCTGAGCCCGAGGTCCAATCCACAGGACGGTTTTGGTTTCCCTCGTGTTCCCGGGCCAACGACTTCACAGGGATTGCAAGCCCCGCCCTAGCAGATCACTGCGCCGCACCCCAAATTCGTTCGCCTAGACCCCGCCCCTGGGCCAGGGATTGGGCCTGGCCGCCCCGCCCAGGCTCCAGGATTGGTCCAGGATGAGGCCCGTCAGCCAGCACACGTGGGCCTTCAGGACAGCTCTGGGGAAAGCTTCCGGCGATGGCCGGGGTCCGCAAGCTGGCGCTGGAGGAGTCCCTGGCGCTGGGGCCTAACTGGCGACACGCGTGCCACGTGCTGCTCTACGCGCCGGACCCCGGAAAGCTGTTCGGCCGCATCCCACTGCGTTATGCAGTACTGGTGAGATGGGGGCGCGCGAGACTACTGTCTGCCCTGCGACCTCCCGGGGGTGCCCGCCTCTGGCTTCTTAAGCAATCCCGGCTTCCCTCTCCCGCAGATGCAGATGCGCTTTGATGGGCGCCTGGGCTTCCCCGGAGGTTTCGTGCAGTTGCGGAAGGAAAGCCTGGAGGATGGACTGAACCGCGAGCTGGTCGAGGAGCTGGGCGAGGGTGCGGCCGCCTTCCGAGTGGAGCGCGCAGACCACCGTCACTCGCGTGCCATATCCGGCCAGCACATCGTGACCCACTTCTATGTCAAGTGTCTGTCGCAGGAGCAGATGACTGCAGTGGAGATGGGCGCCCCGCATGCCAAGGACCACGGGCTGGAGGTGGGGCCAGCCCGGGAACCCCACCCCCATGTCCTCCCTACCCCGAAAGCCTCTCCTTCAGTTTCCTGGTGTAGTTGAAGTGTTGGTCTTCTTTCGTCTGAGTGACTGACTATAGCCATTCTGGTCTCCCAGCGAAGGCCTCTCCCGTCTTCCCGTTTTACTGGCCTCTGTAGCTAACTCTCTAGAACACACCCATCCAAGCTTCTCTTCTGCTCCTCATTGAAAAATGTCCAGGCATTGCACCCTAGGCCCCTGTTTTTCTTGCATAGGAGATGTGGCCTGATACTTTGTGGGGAAATCTTGGCACTTAGGCTAGGGGAGTAGGGAGACAGATCGTGCATGGAAATGGTTCTCAAACTTTGGCGGCAACAGAGTCGTCTGGGAGGCTTATTAACGCAGTACTTACTGGCCCCACTCCCAGAATTGCTGGTTCAGTGTGGGAAGGGAGAGAAGGACTTGAGAATTTGCATGTTTCAGAAGTTCCTAAATGGTGCTGATGTGGCTGGTCTGGGTACCATGTTTTGAGACCTACTGATGCAGGGCCAAGCAGGCATCCTGGAGGCAGGAGCCACTCAAGTTTCAGTGGTATGGGAAAGATTGGCATTTATGGAACTAGATGACATGACTTGTCTGCAGAGAGCTGGGCCCACTGCATGAGGCTGTATTGAAATATGAGTTCTCACGCCTGGTTCTGCTGGACTGATAAGGGGTGAGGTGTCCGATCTAGAAAGACCTGGCTGGGCTGAGCTACCTGGGTTCCCAGTGTCTCCTTGTTTTCCTCCTTTCACAGGTGCTGGGCCTGGTGCGGGTGCCCCTGTATACCCTGCATGACGGTGTGGGAGGCCTGCCTGCCTTCCTGGAGAATACCTTTATTGGAACTGCACGGGAGCAACTGCTAGAAACCCTCCAGGACTTGGGACTGCTGGAATCTGGCTCTGTCTTCAAGCATTAAGATCTCAGCTTTTCACCAGAGGAGCCCCCCAAGGACCCATGGGACCTGAGATCAAGACCTTTGTACTGAGAGGGAGGGAGAAGAAAGGGAATGTTTTCTATGCTGGGCCTGGGCCTGATAGGTGGTAACAGGTTAACTGAAGTATGTACCATATGTTCTAAGCAGAGGGCCCCCAGCAACTTGTAGCATTAGGGGCAAAAGTCTGCAGCTCATCCCAAAGGCCCTGGCAAGTTCTCAGAGCCTGCCTCTACCCGATACATTTGCATGGACATAACCTGGCAGCCCTGACATGTGAATGTACAGTCTGTGCCCACACGCAAGCTGATGCCTCCCTGACTCCCAAAGTTTAACCAGGAAGTGGCCTGTGTGGGGCCTAGGTTGTCCCAGTACCCATCTCCTTGCTGGGGAGGAATTTCTGAACCAGGGAAGGGGCTCTTCCCACACTCCTACATGGTTGTTCTCCAGAGTCTAGCCCAGCCCATGCTTGTTGGGGAGGACAGGGAAGCAAAGGTCCCTTTTTCCCCTCTGAAAGTGGCCTGGAGATGGCCAAAGCAATATACTTCTGAAAGGTGGTGGAGGGTCCTAACAAGCCTCCTGCCCTCTTCTGAAACTGAGTAGAAGGGGTGAGGAAATGGCTTGGTCCCCTTGGACTGACCTGGGACTTGAGAGTTCTGAGTCCTGAGTTCAGCATCTCCTCCAGTGCTTTCATCTTTGGGACCCCTTAGACTCTGGAGACATCAGAAGGGAACTGACCCAGCCCTGGTCTAGCCCTGCTCTGACTAAAAGAGTCTCCCAGTAAAGAAGTGCTTATAGCTGGGCTTCACGGCCCTTTGGTTCTTTCAACAATCTGTATGAGGTATTGGAAATCTACGGATGAGAAGCCATAGGCCTTGCTCTCTTTGAAGTCAGGAAGCTTTTGGGGGCCAAATGGTAAATATTTTAGGCTTTATTGGACTACGTGGTCTTTGTAGCAACTATTCAGTTCTGCCACGTCAGAAGTAGTAATGGACAATACATATATAAATGAGTGTGGCTGTGTTCCAATAAAACTATTTTTAAAAGGAGGTGGCCAGCCTATGGGCCTTAGGTTACCAACCCCTGCTGTAGAAGAAGATAAGAGTAATAATTTCAATTATGATGTGTATTTACTTGTTTTATTTATGGATTGATACAGGTCCCACCTTGATATTTTTACTTTTAGTTGAGGTGGTCTGGAAGGGCCTTCTCTGAAGAGCGTTTAAGCTGAAGGTTGAGAAGGAAGTAACCAGGTAGGAGTGTGGGAAGAGTATTCTAGATATTCCAGGGAGTAGCGTGTGTTTAGGCCCTGAGGAAAAATCTTCGCAAATTAACCCAAAACAAGGGTAGGGAAATTAGCCTCCATTTCTCAATTGAGAGGGCAGGGGTTGGTACACAGAGGATTTGCAGCCATCTTTAATTTACCAGAGCGCGTCTAGAAATGGGAAAAGGCCAGTGCAATTAGACTAGTGAGTATTGGTCTGGAATGCACCAGAGAGCCCCTGGGCCCAGCGGCAGTTGTTGGCCTTTGAAGGTGGGGCAGGGGAGGAGCTTCCAAGATCAGGGAGATACCGAGAGAGTCTGTCTTCCTCCTAACCTAACCCTGGGCCTTTTGTAGACTCGAGGTTAAACGCTCAGGGTAGGCCAGCTGGAGGGAACGGACACTTGAGTGCCTCCCGGAGACACAGCCTGAATGGGTCTCATCTGTTTCTATCACATCGCCGTCAGTACTTCTCTTCAGGGGAGGCGAGGCCCCGGAGGCCTAGAGAGATGGGACTGACTTGTCCGTGGTTGCACCGCTGTCAGCTCCCCTACCTCAGGAACCAGGCCCGGGCAGGGCCGCACAGGAGCTCCTTTACAGATGTGATGTGTTCCAGCCTCGCACACCAATCGTACAACACTTGTACAGTACTTCACCTCACTCTGCTCGAGAGTGCCAGGGCCGAGTCTCAGTGCCTGCTGGCGGTTCAGTCAGTGCTTATACTCAATTCCTTATTTTTTTAGGTTTCTGGTAACTGTTGGTGGGGAGAGTCCAGGACTTTTCCTTTATCTTCCTGCACACATTCCCTCCCTCCCAGTTAGTAGATCCCATCTCAGCGAGCACTCCCAGTGTTCATCCATCTGTGGCTGGAGTCCGTTTCATTCCCCGTGGCCCTTCGGTCCATAGGGGAGGAGGTGGGAGGGGAAGCAAACTCAGCATCTGGTTACCTCCCCATCGCCCACTACCGTCCTGCTGCAGGATAAGGAAACCCAGCATGGCTGCTCACCTAGGATTTCCTTAGCCTTGTTAAACCAATCATCTGGTAGAAGATGGGAGGCTTCTAGCAATTCTTCTAGCAATTCTCCCCTTCACCTGCTGCTGTGGTGACTCCTTTCCTCACCTGGAATACTGGTTTGTGGTTCCTGTGGTGAGGGATAAATGCGGCCACACTTGGGATACAGCTTTGAAGGGCCACATCCAGCACTCTTTCAGCCCCCAAAGCCATCCACGTTTTGCCCCTGCTTGTTGGTCCATTTTATTCGACGGAAGGTGAGTGGCCTGGGCTGCCTCCCCCAAAACACATACGAGTATTTCTGCCTTTCTCAGCATTGTCAGCAAGACATTCTCATTCTCAATTCTGTGCTTCTTCCTTGAGTATGAGGCTGCGGGTGCTGTGTTTTAACACTTTTGGGCCCCATGCTGTGTTGCGCCTCAGGAGCTATTGGCAAAGCTGCTGCTTTTTGGCAAAAACATTTGAGGAAAGAGTGGCTGTCCCCTTCTGCAGTTGCTTGGGCCTTTGGAGACTACTAAGGGAAAACAGACCAGGGCAAAGGTGGAGAAGTGGGAAGGGATGTTTGCTATGAGTTTGTTTATTGCACAGAAAACAGATGTTTTTCCCCAAACTCTCTACCCCATACAAATGAATTTTTTTTTAAATAGAGAAAAAATATTTTATATGTGATGAAATTAGTGAATGGCATCAGAATTTAAGCCAAACTAAAAGCATTAGGTGAAACTAAGAATTCTTTAATTGATCAAGAGGTTATCCACAATGATTACATGAATTTCAGATTATATACAGCAAAATCTTGAAAAATGCAAGGAGAAATCGACAGAAGAGTATTGGGAGACCACAAACACACTTCTTCAGTCCTCGGCAGATAAAATGTCATAGTGTAAGAATGGAATATAGGATCTAAAAATTATCGCAGTGAAGGGAACAATTAACATTTTGGCAGCGCTTACTGTGTGGTGGGCACCCTTCTAAGCTCTTTTCATGTATTAACATGTTCAGTCCTTGAAACGATCATGAGATAGAGATGCGCTTATCTCCATACTCCAAATAAAAAAACATGCACAAAGGTCAACAAAATAATATCTTTTACCTAAAAGATAAACTTTGAACTCTGTAACTTGAAGCAGAAAATACACCTTTAAGGACCCAGGGAACATTTACCAAATTAATCATAAAATGGGCCTTGGAAAACCTCAGTAAATTCTTTCCAGTCTTGTACCACCCTCTCTGAAATGATAGCGTATATGCCACATTCTGTGACCATGGTGTAATAAATACATGAAAGGGATAGACACTTGAAATTTCCTTCTGCCACCAATTGTCTCAAAATATTTATTATGAGAAGGCGCTTGGGGTCAGAGACCCCTGTGGCAGGCCCGCCCTACCTCGATACACAGCTCCAGGTAGGTACTCTACCCATAGATCTAAGCATTAAGTTGACAGGATTAAAATCAGAGAGTTTTGGACAGCAGATCCTGCTGTGATGCCGGCTTTGAAGTTGTCATCCTTCTACCTGAAGTGGGCCTGAATCCAGAGGCCAAATGAGTCTGGGCTCGTGCTGCCTGCACTGCTCAGCCAATAGACCGACACAGGAGTTGGGTCATAGAATAAGCGGATATCATCAGAGCACCGGTGGACTGAGAAGGCAGTGGGTTAGCACCTCCAAAAACTACCTTCACATTCTGAGACCGGCTTGGGGCTTGTAAGGGAAAATCTGGGCGTTCCTCCAGAGGCCACGTGATGGTTCCAGGAGTCTGCATGGAGCCTCCTCCCCTCTGGTAATGTGGCTCTCCAATGTGGTCATCAACGCAGGAGCAGTGATGTGTGGGGAGGGGGTGTATTATAACTAGTAAGCAAGCATAAGTTTCAGGGTAATTATCTGAAGCAGGGAACTGGGACAGGGGACATGCCAGGCAGGGGATTGATCAGTTGTTAAGCTCTAGGGCAGGGAGAGGCAAGGCCTCTTTTGTGAGGATCCCACCTGGGCCCTGTTTCAGGCCTGACAGGAATGAGGCTGGCAGGAAGAGCCAAATCACAAGTTAGAAATCTTTGGGGGTAGACACAGGGTGGGGCCATGTAAAAGGGCTGAGGGAAATTTCAGGATCCTGGATGTTTTTCTCTGAATTTTAAAGCAGTGGTAACGTGCTAAGAAACATTAGGTCCGACTTACCATTTTTTCCATTTCTCTGAGATGCACATTATAAAATCTCTGAAATCAAAATGGTTCTTACAATTGATGCCAGGTAGTGGTATTTGGCTGCACAAGGCCTGGAAACTTCTGGAATGAATGTCAGCAGCTTGGAGGAAATCTCAGAGAACTCAAGAAATGTTGCAATACCATGGCTCTTGATGTCACAAAAGTCAATGTTTTGTAGAAAAACAGACACCTATTGCCCCACGTTGAAAAATGATGCAAAAGAGCTGGACCCTACACAGAAGTTTTAAGGATTTCTACACCAATTTATTTTGCGTATATTTCCTTTCTTTGTACTTACAACAGTGATCTATGATAAAACTCATATCTAAAAAAGTCCAAAAGTCTTTCAACACATATATATATATTTAAAAAAAAAACAAACGTGTAAGTGATAGGAAAGCATTGTGTTACGGCTTAATGGCAGCATTTTTCTTTCTTAGAGGTACATAAAATAATAATGCAGGCTGCAATCAATAATGACTTAGAGTGTGTAAAAGGTAGGAAGGGAGAAATCTCACTTTTTATTTCACCTCAGAGGCATCATAAGTGACTTCCAAGAACTAGTCCGTGGGATGCAGCGAGATCTGGGAAACAAGGAATCAGAAGCAAGGACGTGAATGCTCTGGCTTATCTGCTGCCTCTGGTACCAGACAGAGACCAGGACGGGGCAGCACCAAGCATGGACACGAAGAGGTATCATGGAGACCAAACAATGTGACTTGAGGCAGCATTGGAGTGATTGGGGGCATGACACTGGGTGGAAGCCTCCCCAGCATGGAACAAGAGGAGGGTGAGTGCTTTCTGCCTGTTTGTGCCATCCATGACCAGACCAGCCTCAAGTAGCCTATCAAAGGGACTAGAAGGGCCCAGCCAAGCCGAGGAGGAAATCATAGGTGGACAATGGAACTGACGATGTGAGATGAGCTACCTGGCCCAGATAGGCACAAATAGAATCCAAACCTTTATGGATTTATTGTTTAGGGAAGGAATTTAAACTGTGTCTGGGCTTATGATTGGAACAAATGTTTCCGGTAAAATAATTTAACCACTTGAACCACTCATAGAAACTTGAGCACCTTGCAGTTTAAGATCTGTTCAAATATTGGCTTCATTACTCCATTTCCCAAACTAGGATCCGTGGTTGGTGGAGGTTTCTCAAAATTTGGGGAGAAAGGAACTAAATATTTGAAACTGGACATATGGTCTCCATAGTTATCAGGCACCTGCTCTCAGGCTCTGCTGAGAAAACGCCAATCTCTTTTTAGTAACATATTAATTACAGTAAATGCTGTCCATTCCTGGAAAGTCCCACTTGCCCCAAGCCTCTCTAATGCCTGCTTGTCCTTCAAAGCTCGTCACCCCTTTAGGGGAGCTTTTGCCCCTTCTTCTGGGTTGCCGTGGCAACTGAGCATGCCTCCGCAATAGCACCATCCCAATGCCCAGGATTCTGTCTTTAAATTGTTTTTGGCCCTACTAGAACATCACTTTATTTCCCTAACATCTGTCATGTTGCTAATAAAGCAGACTCAGTGAGCACTCAGCAAAATGTGTATTGGATGCAAGCTTCTGAAAAGTCTTTTCTCTTATGGAAGTTCAACAAGCCTAGAGAAGCTCATTTTTAATATTAATGCATGCTAATTCTTTTCCAACAAGTATTTTTTTCTTATTGTGGGAAATAATACTGGACTGTGATTCAAGTCTTTTTGACAAGTCTGGTGATCGTGTGACTTTGGGCAACTTCCTTAACCTCATTGGGTCTTGGTCTCCCATCTCCTGTGGCCATCTCAAGGATGCCCTGTATCTTCCATTATTTAGTACAGTGCCTGACACATAGTATGTGCTCAATAAATATTTGAATAAATTAATCTGTGAAATGATTGGATAAAGTATCTCAAAGGTCCCTCTTCGGCTTCCTCATAATGCAAAGGAACACTTCCCCTAAGAGTTCTCATCATAAGGAGCAAGTCTTTTTTATTTTTTTCCTTTTCTTTCTTTTCTTTATATGGTATCCACATGAGTTGATGGATGTTAGCGGAACCTATTGCAATAATCATTTCACAATATATATATGCCAGTCAAACTTTCATGCTGTATGCCTTAAACTTATACAGTGACATATGTTAATTATTTCTCAATAAAACTGGAAAAAGACTGTGCAGTGCTCATGTATAAAGTTGCAAATTCAGGATTTAGATTCTGCTTCAGATGCAAAGGAAAATCATTTTGCTTAAATAAGATCATCTACCTTGATTGCGCATGCCACTACAGGGAATTGTGGGCTGAGCCCCCATAAAAATACAGGAAGTCAAATATAATTTTGGAACTACATTTCCATTTTCTGATGGGCATATATTCTTTATGAAGTTTTTGGTTTCATGTAGCAGAAAATCCAATTTATGCCTTTTTTAGCTCTTATACCTGGAAATCTGAGAAGTATATAGATTTCAGGAATATTTGATCCAAGGGCTCAATGACTTAGTTTTATTGTCTCACTACACCCAACTACGTATAGTGAGGGCTCCACCAAGGCTGGTTCCCCTTATTTGTACCCAAGGGAAGAGTCCTTAGCTTTGCCATGATTGGGCCAGATCTGACCAATCACTGTGGTCAAAAGAAGGCCATGAGCTGATTGGCTTAGGCCTGGAGATATAAACCAATGACAGTACCAAAGGGAATAGGATTAAGTGAGAGTCAATTCTATTCAGATTTCATGGCAGCTATTCAATGAGGGATAATGGTCCAAACCAGCAATAATGGTGCCATGGAAGGCAGAACATTACCTCTGAATTAAGTATGATTATTTTTGTCAATCAAAACGTAAAGGGGGCACAAACAAATCTTGTATTGTTCTGCCTGATTTCAAACAATTTCTTGTAATTGAAGGATTTATGTGAAACCATTGGCTCTCCTTGGTGGCCTTCCCACTTCCACCCCATGTTCAATAAGAGACTGAAGTCAGAAATGGATTTGGTAGCTTATATACCATGGTAATTAGATACTATAGCTAATCTTTTGTTAAGAATGCTTGGGCAGAGATAAAAAGAGCCAAATGGCCTCTCCTCTAGCTGGCACAACCATTCTACTCGAAGTCAAAGCTAAATAATCAAGCCTCTGCAGCAATATCTCAAATGGCCAATTTTTTAAAAAATTACTTACAAATTACAGTCTTCTCCAAAGGGTGTTTTGAAACATTTATTTGCTTAAGTGACTATAAAATGAGTAATATAGTTAGAACTGAAATTAATGAGCTGGGTAGCCTTGCAAGTGTATTTCACAGGCTCTACTTGGCCAGAACATTTTGCATCATTTTTGTCATCCTTAAAGCCAAGATGTTATCAAGCCTTTTACAACCAAGAAAGAACCATACTCCTTCCTCCTGAGGATCTGGAGGTACATTTTAAACACTATCACCCTAGGCTCCCCTGAGATTGCGTGAGTGTATGTAAGTGTGTGTGCGTGTGTGTGCATGTGTGCCCTATGTCCTCATTTATAAACACAATTTATGAAGCGTGTCTACTCTGTACCAAGTACTTAATCTGAATCATTGTATTTAATGTGCAGAGTCACCTTATTAAATATGAACACCATTGTACAGATGAGGAAACGGGCTTGGAAAGGCTCAATGATTTTCCAGCTGACACAGAGCTATAAGTAGCAAAGCCGGAATTCAATTCAAGGTCTGCCTGTAGTCACAGCTCATCATGATCTCACCCACCAAGCTTCACTGCTTCCCTGCCTCTCTGGGACTTGAATTAAAGTACGTTTTTCACTTTGCTTTTAGCTTCTCCTCCTTCCCCATCCACCTCTCCCCTGACAAATTCTATATTCATTGGCTCAATAAATGTTTATTGAGCACCTCCTATAGGCCACACTCTGTTTTAGGTGGTAGAGATGCATCAATGAACAAAGCAGACAAACAACTCTATCTTCAGGAGCTTACGTTTTGGTAAGAAAACGTCATCGTCTGTGTCCTTAACTCCCAGATTTCCACACTAAATATCTTTTTCAATCATTCAATAAACTCAGGGTCTCTTTCACAAATGCTACATGCCCCGAAACTTAACTCAATAGCTCAAATCCATAAGGGCAGTGGAAATTTGCTTTTATCCTTCTGACCCAAGACTCTTTGCTGCCCCATTGTTTTGGCTTCAGAGAAGGCATTAGGGCCCTACATTGGCTGCTTGTCCAGTGACACATGGGTATATGGGCATTGGGGTATCCAATAAGTCAAGACATGGTTGTTTGGACTTAAAGGGTGTCACAGGTCTAGTTTCCAGGCGAGTAGGTTCTGAGCCAGAGATCTAGAAGGAAGAAGTTTGTTGAGAAGTGCTCTCAGGCACGAATTGGGTAGAGGGAAATGATGAACTGCTCTGCAGCCCCGATAGAAGCCAATCCTACAAGGAGTTTCAGAGCTGGAGTGGCCTTCACCATCATCTCCAGTTGGACTGAGGGGGCCAGGCCTTTGTACCCCCACGTCAACCAGTCATAGAATGCAGCAGCCCCTGGGACGAGAGTATGACTTTGGGTAAGGTGGTGCTCTCCAACCATAGCAATTCCCAGAGAGGGTCTTGGCTGAGTATTGGCTGCCACCACACCTAGAAGTTGGGGGTATGAGTGCTTCAGCCGTAGGCAGCACACCACTGCCTCCACTCTAAGAGCTTACACTCACGTGTAAGCTGAGAGGGGCATCTCCTCACTGATGGAGCGTTCCCTATGGACTTCTCACCTCCGGCTGTTACTTCAGCACAGTTTTGCAAAAACTCAGTCCTCAACATCAAAGAAACACTGCAGGAACACGGGGCAGAAAGTCTCAGAGGCAGAGCTGTGAGTTTGAACCACCACTGATTAAGTAAGCTACTTCGCTCTAAATTGGCTTCCCCATTTTGGTAATACCAGAAACATTTATTTGACTTCTGTTATTATGTAGTTAGTTCCTTTTGCTTGTATGGACCATGTCATTGTTTTGTTTAGTTGTACTTAACATTTATTGGGCTGAACTAGGCGTCAGATCTCCAGTTATGCAGACTATCTCCTTTAATCCTGAAAACGACCTAATGACATGGGTATCACTGTTGTTTCCATTTAACAGAAGAGGATATTGAGGCAACGTGAGGTTTGGGAATTTCCACATGGTTACACCTCTAAGTGACAGAACTGATACCTGAACCCAAGTACTCGGGACATTGGAGCTTGATCGCTTACCATTGTACTACCCTGCCTTTCCCTTATTTACAGACTTGGCCTGGGTCTCCTTTAAGTTTGGTGGTTAAGATATTCTCTTGGATTGTCCGTGTCCCATTGATCAATTTGTCAAATCATTCAGCAAACATTCCATATTCTGGACAGTGTTCAAGGCACTGGAGCTATGATATATATATAAGACAGACACATTTATTACCCTTATAATTTCTCACAGGATGGTGAGGAGCTTCAGAAAAGCAAACGTACACTTACAAGACCAAGTAGTAAGTGCTAAGATGTGGAAATCCCTGTGTACCACTGGTGCACATAGGAGGGGCTCCTAATGCAGTTATAGGGTCAGGGTTGGGAGGAGATGTCAGTGAAAGCTTCCTGGAGGGCACTTCTAAGCAGAAGGCTAAAGCAATTATCCAGGTACACGTGTATGTGTACATGTAGCCGTGGAGCACGAGAGACTGTTCCAAGAAGCAAAAGGAGGCAAATGCTTGGCGTGGGCCGAAGAATAGGAAGAAATTCGGGATATCTTGGGCCCCTGTGTGAGAGATTGGACATTGTAGGGTTGCACTGAGCATGAGCAGGGGCCAGTTTATGCAAGACTTTCAAGCCATATTATAGAGATCAGATTTTGCCCTAGGAGAACTGGGAAAGGATGTTAAATAAGATGACATTATCCGATTTGCTTTTTGTTTTGTCAATAAGTCTTTATTTTTTTAACAGCTTTATTGAGATATAATTGATACGCAATAAACTACACATATTTAAAGTATACATTTTGATAGATTTCCACATAATATATACTGCGGAAACCATAAACATTATCAGGAAAACAAACATATCATCACCCCCAAACGTTTTCTCCTTCCCCCCTTTTTAATCTCCCAACCCTCTCCACTCCCATCCCCAGGCAACCACTGACCTGCTTTCTGTCAGTAGAGATTAGTTTTTATTTTCTAGAGCTTCATATAAATGGAATCATATTATATGTATTTTAAACAATACACACATACGTATTATTTTAGCAAGATCATGGAAACTGCCAAGTAAAGAATGGATAAGAGGAACAAAAGTCTACAGGGCTTAGTGAATTATTAGCTAAAGTAATTAGCTCCTTTGGAAAGGGGCAACAATTTGGGTAGGCTCTGTTTATAGGGTCATAAAGTGGCAGAGCTAAAAGCAAGCTTAGTGATATTTAACCCCCTGCCCCCACCCCGTAGTCAGGTCCTTCATTTGTAAGAGACAGAAAACCAGTTCAAGCTGTTTTGAGTACAAACTTATGTGCACAAACACTCCAGGTTTTATTAGCTCATGCAACTAGGAAGTTCAGCAGTGGTTGGCTTTAGTCAATGATGATCAAAAGACCTGATTAGGATTGAGTTTTTCTTGATCTCTCAGTTCTATTCTCCTTCACCTTGCATAATCACCATTTTTGTTGTTGTTATGGTGAGAACATTTAAGTTTTACTCTCCTAGCAACTTTCAAGTATACAATACAGTATTGTTACTTACAGTCACCCTGCTGTTCCTTAGATCCCCGGAACTTACTCATCATATAACTAGAAGTTTGTAGCCTTGGCCCACATCTCCACATTTCCCCACCACTCCCTTTGGAATATATTTATTATGCTGATTTTAATCTCTTTGTCATGCGGGGCGTCAGGCGGTCTCAGCTCCTGCTCCCCACATAAGAATGCAGGATATGGTGAGGTCAAAAAGGAACACCCACGGAGACATAGATAGGGGAGTCATACCACCATATTCTCGCTGGTGGCTGGGTTGGAGACACAGGAAGCAGGAGCCACAGGATCTGCAACCTGCCATCCGCTTTTCTGCCAACCAACCTCACTTTCTAGCTGCAATCCGCTGTGCTAACTGCAATCCGCTTTTGCTAGCTCAGCCACCATCTTCTTTGCTAGCCCCCATTTGCTGCTAGTGTAGCCACAGCAGTTATATTAGTGGCCAATGACTCACTGGTTACATCTGACAGCCAACAGCCACAGCTGATGGCGATCCAATCACAGATGATGGCCATTTACTACCTGAGCCAGCACCTTTCCACATGAGGCCGGGAGCCTGGAAACTGCACTCCTGGCTCTGTCCCCACACTCTCTCCTTCCACAGGTTTCAAGCAACACTCATTGTCCCTAGGTGGACAGTTATTTTGCCCTGGGAACTTATGGTTTTATTTTAAGCTACCCTGTCTGCAAATGTGTTTTGAGGAAGAGTGAATCCTTCCAGATGAGTTTAAGAAGAGGGAAAGGAATAAGCCCCAGGGCAGGTCGGTCCAGGTACCACAGAATTCCATAGATCACTCCCTTGGTGCCTCTCCCCTGGGCAACCCCTATGAACAGTAGTCTCCTAGATTCAAATCTACCATTCAGGGAGTTTGAAGGGGAAGAGGTGAATGAGTGAAGGCTAAGTGTCAGCTGGTCAGGCCTGTTTTCACCATCTCCTCATCCCAGCAGGGCTCTGGCAGGCCGTGTGTAGACCCTGACAGCACTGGCAGCAGGCTGTATGGATGCTGCAGCTTTCTGCGGCCCAGAGGCCAGCTCTGATCCACTGGAGGCCAAACCGTGGAGGGCTCGGGCAGGATGCACAGCCCCTCCTCTCTGTCTGCTTTTGCCCTCCAGCTGTCTGCCCAGCTGCAGCTACCCTCCTCCCAGGCACCTGCTCCGTACAGCCTTCCGTCTCCCCAGGGCATTCTCGCAGTTTGGGAGGATTGTTGATTTTTTTCTCAGATCTATGTTTGCATCTACTTCGATAGCTTTTCTAGGGGGATTTGTAGGGAAGGGGCCAGCAGCCCATTTTAGTATAGTACTGTCGGGACAGAGTCCCAGAGAGCAGTTTCCAGGCTCTCGGCCTCACATGGAAAGGTGCTGGCTCAGATAGTAGACGGCCATCAGCTGTAACCAGTTAGCCATTAGCTACTGATATGACTGTCGTGGCTAAGCTAGCAAGGGGGGATTGCAGCTAGCAAATGGGCTTGGTTGGTTGGTTGGTTGGTTGGTTGGCAGAGATGTAGATGGCAGATTAGTTAGCAAGTGGGGTCAGTTGGCAGAGGAGCGGATGGCAGATTACGGATCGTGTGGCTCCTGCTTCCTGTGTCTCCAACCCAGCCACCAGCGAGAATATAGTGATATGACTCCCCTACCTATGGCTCCATGGGTGTTCCCTTTTGGCCTCACCATGTCCTGCGTTCTTGTGCAGGGAGCGGGACCAGAGACCCCGCATGAATCCCAACGTGACAACTGCCTTGACAGAAACAGGAAGAGGCCTGAACATGTTCCTCTCAGACACACTTCTCATTTCACAGAGGAATCACTGTACCTCTGTGTCGTGCGGGGTGGCCTGCGGGGTCTGCGGGGTATCCTGCCGACTACGCCAAGTGTCATGCAGGACGGCCCTCAGGGTCTCTGGTCCCACTCCCCACATAAGAACGCAGGACATGGTGAGGCCAAAAAGGAACACCCACGGAGCCATAGGTAGGGGAGTCACACCACTATACTCTCCCTGGCGGCTGGGTTGGAGACACGGGACCAGGAGCAACACAATTCTCAACCCTCACTGTGCCACTTGCAGACTCAGCCACCATCTTCTTGCTAGCTCCCTTTTTTTCTGCTAGCGTAGCCACAGCACTTATATTCGTGGCCAATGGCTCACTGGTTACAGCTGATGGCCAACTAGCCACAGCTGCTGGCCATTTGATCACAGTCGATGGCCATTTACTACCTGAGCCAGCACCTTTCTATGTGAGGCCGAGAGCCTGGAAACTGCTTTTTGGGGCTCTGTCCCCACACTCTGAAAATCACTTCCTCTTAAAAGGAGTGATAGAGAAGGCAGGAAGTACGAGGAAACTTGGTCAAGGACCAGTACTTTCAAAGGGAGAAGAAAAATATTAATTTTCAGCCCTCTATTTTTTCCTCAAATTAAACCTAAGTTAAATCTTCTTTTAGTTAATGACTCAGAAACTCTGAAAAGGGTTTAATAATAGCGCTTGATGATTCATAGGAATATTTTACTCTGAAGTTGCTTGTCTTTGAGGAATGTTGATGTGAAACTTTTGCTCCTAAAAAGAACGGGTGCAGGTCTCAGTACATCGCTTTGTAAAATGGTTATGATAATAGTAATTAATAATTGTATTTCTCTATGCTCTGCCAAAGCATTGCAAAAATGCTTTAGAATAAAGCAATAGATAAGTAGTTAAAGACTTTAATTAAGCTGCTTAAAATAAAGTACCATTTTGTTCCTTTCTTATCCCCGGTGTCTACAGACTTTAAAAAATAGAGTTTGAACTAATTGCTTGGGTAGATACCAAAGATAATCGTTTGCAGAAATATATTATTAGAGAGAAATAAAACTCCAAGATTCTAAAATGCGTTTGATAGCAATGCTTCAGTTTGAAGCCAAAACATTTTCTAAATGTTAGAACTAAGAGGGTTCTCAGGAAGGCAGTTCTAGAACTGACCTGCCACCAACCAGCTGTGTGACCTATGGCAAGTGGCTTACTCTCTGGGCCTCAGTTTCCTCATCTGTAAAAGGTCACTGGAATATATCCGTCTCTTAGGCTCTTTCTTGCTCCTGCTCTAGAATTCCTTTTTTTAAGATAAATTTTATTGGGGAATATTGGGGAACAGTGTGCTTCTCCAGGGCCCATCAGCTCCAAGTCATTGTCCTTCAACCTAGTTGTGGAGGGCGCAGCTCAGCTCCAAGTCCAGTCGCCGTTTTCAATCTTTAGTTGCAGGGGGCGCAGCTCCCTGGTCCATGTGGGAATTGAACTGGCAATCCTGTTGTTCAGAGCTCGCGTTCTAACCAACTGAGCCATCGGGCCGCCCCTAGAATTCTTTAGCATCTATAAATACACAAAAGCTTCCCTACCCTGAATATAGTAAATCATTTCTATGAATTGCCCATACTTACATTTCACTAATGTTTTCTCTACATTTTATTATAATTTTTTTAAATATACAGAAAAATTAGAAGAATTTTACAGGGAATACCCATATGCTCACGGCCTAGATTTTACCACTAACATTTTACTTTGCTTACTTGTTCTATCACATTTTTATTCATCTATCCATTCCTTTGTCCAAAAATGTGATATCATTCCATCACATTTTTAAATATAATTTAAAGTCAGCTGCAGTTACCAGCAGACATCACCCCAAACATTTCAGCATGCATAGTATTAGCAGAGGTTCAGCGGCTATAAAGTTTACATACTGTGAAGTAACACTAGTCTTAATGCAATCAAACGCATTTTGGAAAATGCACACACTTGTGTAACCCAAACCTCTCAAGATACAGAACATTACCATCCCCCCAGAAAGTTCCCTCATGCACCTTCCAGCCGATTGCCACTTTCATTATCCCATCTCACCCCCATAGATTAGTTTTAGATATTCTAAAACTTTATATACATGGAAAAATACAATATGTTCTCATGTGTCTGGCTTTCACTCAGCATGTTTTTGACATTCATCCATGTTGTTGCATGGACTCAGTAATTCCTTTTTTATTAACAAGTAAATTCCACTGTATGCCTATGCCTCCTTTGCTTAACCATTCTTCAATGGTGGACATATTGGGCTAGTCCACTGTTCCATTCACTCTCATGGTATCTACCTTTTCTGATCCATTCCATGCTTCAACAGATCCATCCTGCAAAACTGTGTAAAGAATGCTTTGGCATATCAAACCAAATTTGTCTATTGGCTCAGGCTGGCGATTCTCCAGGAGTGCTGCACACACAGGTGAGCTGTGAATGAGAAACAGGTGGTTGCCTTGTCAATGCCCTCAGACCTCAGGGGGACAGGGGTGGCTGAAGGCTGTAGTCCCCCAGACAGTCATGTCAGGATCTGAAGTAACCTCGTTTATTGTACAAATATTATTTTTATGAGTGCCACGATGGGAAAACCTTTGGGAAGCCCTGACTTAGGCTGATAGATAAAGCTGATAATAAGAGAGACATCCCTCACAGAAAAAGAAATTGAGATGTCATGGGACCACACTTGCGGTTTCAGCAAAAGGTAAACAGATGGGTGCATACAACTGTACATTCAAAGGAAAAGGAAAACTTTCAGGTGAAATAGGAATAATCTGAAAACTATGCTATAATAACTCAGAAGGAACGGCTGAAAGAGCCCTAGCAGCTTTTATGGGGGAAACAGGAGAAGCAAAAGGAGGTTTCCTCCTCTTGCCTCTGAGAGTGGCTAAAATGGAAACAGCCAGCAAGTTCCAAGGCACTTTTACAGAAACAGAGTCTACCAGTTTTTTTTGTCCCTTGTTCTACCTCATGGCACCTCTTTCTCTCCCTTGTAAAAACCACCTGTTTCATTTCAGAGAGCACGAGAGGGCCAGGTTTGGGGTCCAGAGACTGAAGGTCTCCTCTCAATGCTTCCAAAAACCAACAGTGTAACTTTGGCAAGTTACTTTAAAGAAAGGAATACAAATTCCTATAAACATGGATAGCCTGCCCATTTCCAAAAATGAATTTTGAGGTGACTTTGGACAAATAATAATTTTCTTCTTGATGGCCTTTGTTTTCAAATCATGCCAGTCACAGGAATATCAGCGTACGTGGCATTTCATAACTGCCAACGTCCAGACATATCATCTGATCTAACACTTCTTTTTCAGATATGAAAACCAGGGTCCAGGGAGCTACAGTTACTGCTGGAAATTGCAAAGCTACTTTGAACTAATGAGTCCAGAATCCAGGTCTACTTAAAAATTTTACACGAGTTCTCTCTCTCCCTAGCCTTTCTCTAGTTTAAAGCATTTGTAGTACATTTTTTATCTTTATTTTTGGCTGCCCAACACATGAAGTTCTTTTTATTTGCGGGGTGTGGGGGGAGTCCCCTATCTTATGGCCATCTCCCAGATAGAAGCCGAAAGTGCTAGATAGAGGATTTGCTTTCCCAGTCTCCCTCCAGCTAATCCCAGAGATGTGATCCAGGCTCTGCCAATCTGATACACTCAGGCAGGATTTTCACTCCGAAACGGAAAGGAAGCAACTAGCCCCAGATGACAGGTTGGCACCAGTGTCTTCTTCATTAGAACTGGTAGTGAGGCATCATTTGGGGTCTGCCCTCTGGGCCTTGATGTCCTCCAGACATCTCCACATTTCTGTGAGCCCACCAGTATCTACTTGGTAAATTCCTTAGCCAGAATCTTTTCATCACTAAGACCCTTGACAAGTACAACTAATAATACTTGTATTTACAAATACTTATCAAACACCATGTCCCAGGAATTGTTCTAAGTACCTGTCACATATAAACTCACTTAGTCCTCACAATCACCTCATAAGTATGGTGACCATGACCATTTTACTGATGAGGAAACTGATGAGGTTAAATAATTTGCCCCAAATTATAAGCAATGAAGTAGCAAGGCTAGGACTTGAACCAGTCTGTCTGATTCTAAATCTGAGCTCTTAATCACTACACATACTACTTCTCTATAATTTTTTTACTGATTACATAATTAATAACTGTTCATCAGAGAAACATTCAAAACCTGTAGAAGAGTAGAAGAAAGAAAATACAAATAAACTGTAACTGTACTGCTTGTAGAAAACCACTGTCTATAGCTATACTGGTGATTTAAATGTAATTAAAATGAAATAAAATTAAAGATTTAATTCCTCGGTGACACTAACCACATTTCAAATGCTCAATAGCGATATTTGTCTATTGGCTACTATTTTAGACAGCATAGTACAGATACAAAATATTTCCATCATTGTAGAAAATTCTAGTTGACTAGTTGAATAGTTTGGTCACCTCTTTTCATAGTTCTCGGAGACAATGAACAAATACATGTAATTTTATATAAATGGAATAATATTTTCCATGCTGCTTTTATTGTGCAACTCTTTCTTTATTCCTTCTTATCTACAGCTTATTTTTTTTCTTGCTTTGACTCTCCCCCTCTCCTCTCCCTGATAAACCAGGTGTGTATAATCCTTCTATGGTTTTCTCCAGGCACTTCCCTTCACACAAAGTTACATGTTCACATGTAGAGGGCCTTGTTTTTGCTAAGGACTTTTAGCCCTCTTGCTTTTTCCACTCAATAAAACATCATGGAAATCTTTCTAAGTCAACCAGTACAGATCAATCTTATTCTTATTAGTGGCCATGTGCAATTCTGTGGTTCATACACGTGACGATATTCCAATGTGCATTCAGCCTCTTTCCCAGGAGTAGAATTCTTGGTTTGAAAGGTATGTTTATGTTTAATTTTCATAGCTATTGTCAGACTCTAGCCCAAAGGTTAAAATGATTCCCATTTCCTCCAGCAATACGTGAGTGTATTCTGCCTTCTCTCTTCCCCTCTGTCTCCCCCTTACCCCCGGACACCCTAAATACTGGCTAGCAGTAGATACTGTCACACCTCTGGATTTTCCAGAACTGTGGATGAAAAGCAGTATCTCTACACTGGTGTGCCAAGGGTGAGATGGTGAGAGCAGTTGCCCAAGATATAAGCAATAAAAGGTTGCAAAAAATGTCAGTTTGCTTGTATTATCATCACACATTGGTCCTTCTAATGTTAGGGATAACATATTCCTCCCCTCAACAATCCTTTGTTGGCCTAAATTCTAAGCCATTGTTGTTGGGTACTGCTGACTTTTAATAAAAGATGTGTAAGTTTCAAATCCCAGTTACACAATTGGCTTCAAACACACATGACTCAGCTACTCATGCTTGTTTCCAAAGGAAACTTATAATGGTTCTCAGTAACTCTATTTCACTTCAGGTGGCTCTTGTGTCTCTCACCCCTGCAGTACGGCACATTCCTCTGCTTCCGCAGGAGACTCAAAATAAACCAGCAGAGCTGGATGCAATTTTTCTTTTTTGTGAGGTGAAAAAGACACAAAGATCTTTTCAAACAGAATTGGTCTTGAATCATGTACTCTGAAGCACCAAGCTTTCAAATTGCTCTTTGAACGTCAGGGCACAGAAATTGTGGAGGCGGCCATGAACAGTGCAATGACTATAAAAAAGTCAAAAAAAAAAAAAAGTAGACAGTTCCATAGAAAATGGAGTCAAATTTTGAAGAAGAATGCAAGGAGAAATGACAAAAGGTGCTGGTCATATTGCCAGAAGAAATCAAAAGAGCAATCCTTGAATACCTGGATCATTTTCACCAAGAACTAGACACTCATTCTAAAGAAATGGATCAAATAATGTCAATGTTCGCTCCCCAGCTGTTTTCTCTAAATTCAATAAAAAGGGACACCTTCACTAAAATGTAGTAGAAATGTACAGTGAATTTTCTGGCGAAAAGATTTTAGTGGAGGTGTTTCAACTGCAGAGACATTTGAAAACCACTGAAATCTGTCCTGAAGAAACAAAGCTATGGAAAATGCTGCAATATCTGGAATTTATTGTGAAATAGGATTTTTATGAATCTGTCAAATTTATCTTTGTGTTTGCTTTTTCCTAATGATTTGTCTAGCTGTTCCCTTGAATGAAAGAAAAATTTCAAAATTACAATTAGTAAAAACTGTCTTTCATGAACTGTAAGTGAAGACAGGTGGACAAATTAGGCTATTCTGTCTATTTAACATGAATAGGTAAGTTGAACAAATCACTGACATTTTAAGTGTGAGAACTCTCAAGTTTTAAACATTGGAACTAATTCAAACCTTAAAAAAATACTCTGGTAGTGGGAGGGAGAAAAAAAAATAAGGTCAGTAATTTTGCAACTTCTAGCCTAATATGTTTAGACATTAACTCATTTAATCCTTACAGTAATTCTGTGATGTTAAGTATGATTGTTCCTGTTAAAGAACAGAAGCTAAGGCTCAAAAAACAAGGACTATAATACCATTTCATTACTGAGATGGAGTAGGCAATTTTTTAAATTGCATTAATATAATTTTAAAATATTAATCATTATTTTTTCTTTAGTTGTCGTGCAATATTTATTTAACTTTTAAATTTATATGCAATTCAATAATAAAAACACTTACTGTCTGCACTTCTTTTCTGATCATTATCATTAGTTCCATTAGATAATTACTGAAAATCTTTTTGCAGTAGAGAGGAGGGATGTCATAAAATGATGAAAAATACACAAAAGTGTTTTCAAACAACTAGAATTGGCCTTGGATAACATTCTGATACACCGAGCTTCCTAATTGTTCCTTGAAGGTTGGTGCACAGAAGTGGTGTCAAGCATGGATTAGCTCTAGAATGACCAGTTTCCAAGGAGGAGGCAATAGAGACCAAAGGAGTGGTCACTGATTGAGTCATTTGCAGTTTCACGGCACCAGCTACGGAGTGACTTGGATAAGCATGGCTTAATCTCTGAGATAAACCCATCTCTTTCCCTTGCAGTTCCCTGACAACAGAGAAGCTGAGCATTTTTTTTTTCATGCTTATTGGACATTTGCCTACCTTTTTCTATAAATTCCCCATTCGTTTCTTTTCTGGGATGGTTAGACTCAACCTGTGCAGGTCAGGGATCCCTTGGAGAATATGTATGATAAAGCCTACGGATCCTTTTCCAAGAAAAATACACGTTTTCATTTGTGCAGACCTTGGCACCCCACTTCAGGGGGCTCAGAAACAACCCCTTCATTTTACAGATACAGAAATTCAGGCCCCAAGATCAGACTAATTTGAAGTGAGTTCCGTGCCTTCTGAGCCTCGATTTTCCCATCAGCAGAGCAGGAACAATTATACTTAATGTCTCAGGATTAATGCAAGGATTAAATGAGTTAATGTCTAAACATATTAGGCTGGAAAGTTCCAAAATTACTGACCTTATTTTTTTTCTACCCCCTGTCGCAGTCCTAGAGTATCTTTTTAAGGTTTGAATTAGCTCCAATTTTTAAAAACTGAGAGTTCTCATACTTTAAAAAGTCCACATTTCTGGCATCTTTTAGAAAACCAAAAGCTCTAGCAATACTGCGCCCACCTTATCATGTGCCAGCAAGATACTAGATAGGAGAAGCTGTGCCCCTCCAGCGGCTGCAGATCCCCTGTAGCCTGGCAACAGCGATGGCTGCAGTTTCTCCTCTTACAACAGGGCGACTTCACTCACTCGCTGCCAGACCGCATAGACCTTTGGGCTGGGGCCTCCTGCCCTGGCATTAGTGTCATTCCACTGTATACTCCTCAAGTTAGTCACACAAAGGTGGTAAGAATTGATAAGGATTGAGGTGATGTTATCTTTCTCTGGGGGATTTGCATTCTAATGGGATTTAGGGGAAGACCTGTCCTAATCTTGTCACTCTCTGGACCATGAAAAATTCCAGGAATTATTTGAGAATATTTTTGCAATATCGGCAAGGGACTAATGGTGGAACTCTGGTTGCTTTTACTTCCAAACTAGTGCACAATTCAGTCTATTTCTCTCTATTTCCACTGTCAGAAACCCATTTCAAGACACCCAGAGTCTCATGAGAACAGAAAAAAAGCGTTACAATACCTTTATGTCTGTATTTCCTTTGGATAGTGTTTATTTTTTAATAGACCCTTCAAATTTCAGAGGTACTATATTCACAAATTTTGGGAGCTTTTTAACATTTTTGTTATTATCTATGATAGCATCTTTTCAAAAACAGCTGTTATTTTCCAAATTTGAATGATAAGCCAGTCCCGAAACCCAATGCTAAAGAGTTTAGTATTTTTCTTCTAAGGAAGACATATTCACCTTTAAAATGATTTATTAATTTAATAAATATCATAGTTTTCTGAATGATTTCTTAATTTATCTTCACTGATTGACTTCAATTCTGCCCCCTCTCCATTATTTTTCTTCAGAAATATTCAAATTTGGGATTTATTTATTCATTTATTTAGTTTTGGTGTTAGTAGTGGTTTTTTTCCTTGTTGCTATTGTTTTGCTTACTTTCCTTCCTCTCTGGAAACTAGAAAATGACCCAGAGAGAACAGAGAACAGTAGTCCTATGATGTGTGTCGTGCGGGGCCGCCTGCAGGGGTCTCTGCTCTCGCTCCCCACACAAGAACGCAGGACATGGTGAGGCCAAAAAGGAACACCCACGGAGCCACAGGTAGGGGAGTCATACTGCTATAGTCTTGCTGGCGGCTGGGTTGGAGACACAGGAAGCAGGAGCCACACTGTTCGCAACCCTCACTGCACCGCTTGCAGACTCAGCCCCCATCTCCTTGCTAGCCCCCATTTTTCTGCTAGCCTAGCCACGGCAGTTATATTAGAGGCCAATGGCTCAATGGTTACAGCTGATGGCCAACTAGCCACAGCTGCTGGCCATTTGATCACAGTCGATGGCCATTTACTACCTGAGCCAGCACCTTTCCACGTGAGGCCGAGAGCCTGGAAACTGCACTCCTGGCTCTGTCCCCGCAATGTGTTTATGTTTTACCTTTTTACTTTTCACTCTTAACTCATCACTTTCTGCTTACCGCTCTTCTAAAGTTCGCGTCTTTAGGCAAAACTTCTGTTTCTTAGTTTATAGACTCTAACTTGTGACAGAAAAAAAAGAGACTTCTGTTTTTCCAATGCATCTCCACCAATTTTCTATAACTTAAGCTGTCGATTTCAACTGCTGAGTCAAAAATGCTCTG
Source organism: Rhinolophus ferrumequinum (assembly GCF_004115265.2). Taxonomy (NCBI): domain Eukaryota; kingdom Metazoa; phylum Chordata; class Mammalia; order Chiroptera; family Rhinolophidae; genus Rhinolophus; species Rhinolophus ferrumequinum. The sequence goes on from NC_046300.1 coordinate 32,296,996, forward strand.
TGAGAATGACAGCAGCTTCTGCTCAGCACCTTTTGTCTTGCACAGGTGGGAGCCAAAACGCATTATTAGTTACAGTAGCTTCACAGAAAGTTCCATAGGATATTCTGCAGAGACCGTGATGTTTTATACAAATAAGTCACTTCCTTCTGAATCTGGATTCCTTTTATTTCTTTTGCTTACCACACTGTACTGGCTTAAACCTATTTAAAGAGTGGGGTTCAGATTTGCTCACAAAGCAAAATCCAACACCACACTACATGCGGGAGTCACACAATTCTGGAGGCTGGAAATCCGAGGTGAGGGTACCCGCGTGTTGGGTTCTGATGTGGACCCTCTTGTGGGCTACTGCTGTCTTCTGCTTGTCTCCTCACAGGGCAGTGAGCAGAGAGAGCCAGGGCTGTTGATTATTGTGTCTGTTTGCTATTTTTCGGTTCCAAAATTCAAGGGGCGTGCAGACAAATCACTGTGTAGAAGACTGGAGATTCGGCTGAGCTACAGTGATAGTTTTGTATACAAATTTGCAAGCGGAAGGCAAAATACTGCAGGCCTTAGCTTCTCAGAGATTTGTTCCAGCATCCAGGAGAGTTGGGAGAGGAGCTTGGACAGGGATTCCCCAAAGTTTGGAGCTGATGCCCTCCAAACAGCAGTCTTACCGTCTGTTGGGCTGTCGGGTCGAGCAGGGATTCAGGAACTTGCAGTTTGAAATCTGGCCACTGAAAAGTCATTCTGAGGTTAATCCCCAAGAGCAGGAGAGAACTGTACAAGGCCTGGCTGTCTCGGGAGCACACTACAGGGTTAACAGGCTGACGGAGTTCCCTGCCTTCTGTCCCTGCAAGATATCACGTTTCCTCAGTATCATGTTCTATTTTAATCACTCACCGTCTGGCCTTAATAAAAAGTTACCCGTGCCCTTTTCGGAGGCAAATTTCTGCAATGTCCAAGGCTTGTTTTGTGTTGCTGGATGCTGAGCAACCCTTTGCAGAATGGGATGTCCCAGTGCTTCTTTAAATGGGGTTGAAGGACTATCTGCATGTGACAGCATCCTCTGGGGTGCTTCCTGGAAATGCAGATAACTTAGGTCTCACCCCAAGTCTCCTAAGTCAGGATGTCTAGGGTAGGTTCTGAGAACATATATTTTAAAGCAATCTGATCCTGCACCGACACACTTAAAGTCCTCCAATAACGTCCCATTGCTTCTAGGAAAAAAGCCAAACTGGATGTTTGCATGGCCTATGAGGTCCTGCATGATCTGGACTCTGCCTGCTTATCTCCTATGAGGCTATTGCTCCCTTTCTCAGCTCATAACCAAAATAGCCTCTTGTCTGTCCCTCATAGTTCTTTCCTGCCACAGGACCTTTGCACATGATTTTTCCCAGTCTGGAATGAATTCCCCTCCTCACTTTACCTAAGTTACAAGACGTCATCATTGAGGTCTCAGCTCTGGAGTCCCCTACTGGGTCATATCCCCTTATTACTTGTTCTCATAGTGCTTGTCCCCTATTCACTTGCATGAATGATTAATATCTGAGTCTCCCAACAGACCATCCACTTCTGAATGCTGGGCCAGTGACTGTTTTCTCTCAGTAAATTCACAAAGCTTAACATAATGCCTGACACATAGTAGGTTCTCAAAATATATTTATTGAATGAAAGAATCATCCTTTTCCCAGTGTGATCTTTCCCAGTGTGATTTTAAAGCCCCCTCTACTAGCTACCCTGTTTCTCCGAAAATAAGACCTAACTAGGTCTTGACTACAGTAGTGACTCCCAAATTTATACTTTCAACTGCAGTAGGCATCTCCCAAACTGAACTCTTGATCCAGTTTTCACCATCTCAGAAAGTGGTATCATCATTCACCCGGTTGCTTAATGCCCCACGCTTGGTGTCATCTTTAACCCTCTTTGTCTCTCACCCCGTATTTGATCCATTAGTAATTCCTACAGCTTCCTTCCAAAATATTTTCAGAAACCTCACTTCTCACCTGCTCCACTGCTATCATGTAAGTTCCCAGACCTGTGAAAGATCATCATAATAAATTAGAGTGGTTGTTTGCAGCACCACATTTTGTCTGATTTGTTATGCAGCAACAGGAAACTGCTACAGAATCTTTGAGCACTGCTAAGATGAAGAGCAGGTCAGAGAAACTGTGGGTATTGGCTGCCACCTATGTGGGACCTCACTGCCAGACGTCTGTAGCCTTGCTGGATGGCAGGCCATTCCTCTGTCCCTGGGCTGGGAAGACCAGCCTGGGATTCTTCAAATGTAAATGAAAATGCTAAACTTCCTTAATTAATACAAAGCAATCCTGCTAACCACCCATCCTGCAGATGGAGAAATTTCACATCCATCTCATCTTTCCCTCCCGTGTGGATATAAGATCCCTTCGAGAATTTTTACTAGTTTGAAACATAAGCCACAGTTAGTTAAAGGACCTTAAAGATGATCTGGTCCAAATTCCATGCTTCTTGATTCGGAAACTGATTCTCAGCGAGGTGAGGGAATGTCCTCTCATGAACTCATAGATGGCAGAGCAGAGGTTAGAGGCCAGGATTTTAGACTCCCAGTTCAGTATGCTCTTCAAGGCACAAATGCTTACATTTATATAACAAATCCTTTTAAACTTTGTATGGGTCAATACTAAGTGCTACACAAATATTCACATAGTTAATTCTCATGATGACCCTAGAGGGTAAGTGCTATTTAATTTTCATTTTACAGTGAAAAAAGCCCACTGAGGCACAGATTGGTTAGGCATCCTGCCCTGGGCATTGCTTTAGAGATACCCACACTGACCTTCTCCTGCTTTCTCCTTCCGTGTTAGATGAGCACTCAGTAGGGCCAAGGTGCAATCTAACTGGAGGCTCTGTCCTACCTTCTAGACCAGGTGCCTGGGGCCTCAGAATCCCCTGCCCAAACAGCCCTGAGAAGGTTTCCAGGTCCCATGCAGGCATTTTCCCAGGGCTGTCCTCCTGAGATTGGTCCGCCTTCCTCCAGCCTACCACCCCTGCCTGTGTGCAGCCTTAGGCCAGAGGGGCCACCAAGGAACAACTGTTTGGGGCTGTGGGGTTTGGGAGGAGTTTGAACGTCCAGGCTGGACGTCCTCACGTGGAGCAGGATGGACCTGGGGAGAGTGGGAGGAGTGTGGGGATGGAGTCCCCGAGAGAAGTTTCCAGGCTCTTGGCCTCATGTGGAAAGATGCTGGCTCGGTTAATAGATGGCCATCAGCTGTAATCAGATGGCCATCCACTGTGGCTGGGTGGCCAGCAGCTGTTACCAGTTAGCCATTGGCCACTGATATAATTGCTGTAGCTGAGCTAGTAAGCGCAGATTGCAGTTAGCAAGTGGGGTAGGTTGGCAGAGAAGCGGTCTGCAGATTGCAGCTAGCAAGTAGGGTTAGCAAGCATGGATGGTGGATTGCGGATCGTGTGGATCCTACTTCTTGTGTCTCCAACCCAGCCGCCAGCGAGAACATAGCGGTAAGTTTCCCCAATCTATGGCACCATTGTCGTTCCTTTTTGGCCTCACCATATTCTGCGTTCTTGTGCGGGGAGCAGGAGCAGAGACCCCACATTACACGGAGAAGGCAGGTAGTAGCTGGTCTTCCCCTACTGCCACCTAACACTGACCAGCATTTGAATTCTAAGTTTGAACATGGCACTCCGGTTATTGGGAAGGTCTATTTGCCAAGGCAGGAGAACAGAGCTAATCTAGATGACAGCGTGTTGGTGTGATGTATAACTTTTCAGTATTTAGCCACAGTTGTCTACATTTACATTCTTATTTGGATCCCCATAAATGTTAGTGGTGTGCTGGAAGATGTTTAAAACCAACTCTGGGGAACAGGGAGGAGGAAGCCCTGATTTGTAGCGTTAGCCTGTTTCCATGGTGCAAATCCCACCGCCACAGCTGACTCCATGGGATGGTGATGGGACATCATTGAGCAAGGAGTGGGAAAAGGCGTGCACAGGAGGCGCTCAGGAGCCAGGTGAGCCCAGCTCCTTCCAGCACACTGCTCTGGGCAGGCCTGATGATGTCGCACAGCTGACAAATGGCAAAAACAAAATTTGAACCAAGGCACTCTGGCTTCAGAGTGTAAGTGGTCTGCTACTACCCATCCCTCTCTGCCCCAGGCCCACATTCTTAGACCCTGTGTTGTGTAGACCCTTGGCTGTTGCACCAAGGTGTGGTTTGAGTCCTGGAACCTGGAGGGCCAAGTTCTACCATCAGCAGACGTTTTGTAGTCATAGACATAGAGAAGACCTCCTGGCTGAAGCAAGGTGGCCATGTCTCCCAGTTTAAAAATCTCTTGCCTATTCTGTGGCCTTCGTAACTGTGGGGACAGAGTCCCAGAGAGCAGCTTCCAGGCTCTAGGCCTCACATGGAAAGGTGCTGGCTCGGTTATCAGATGGCAATCAGCTATAACCAGTTAGCCATTAACCAGTAATATAACTGCTGTGGCTAAGCTAGCAAGTGCGGATTGCAGCTAGCAGGTTGGGTTGGTTGGCAGGCAGAAAAGTGGACAGTGGATTGCAGATTGTGTGGATCCTACTTCCTGTGTCTCATCCAGCCGCCACTGAGACTGTAGTGGTATGAACCCCCAATCCATGGCTCCGTTGGTGTTCCTTTTTGGCCTCAACATACCCTGCATTCTTAAGCGGGAGCTGAGACACCACATGACTCCCTGCATGACAGTAACTTTTGAGTTTATTCCAGCTCTAGGAACTCCTACTTCCTGGCTCCTGCCTGCTTGCCTTGCCTCTCCCATCTTGGCTTAACCACTTTCACTCACTTGTTCCTCTGGCTTATCTGATTCACCCACTGAGTCTCTAACGGCTGAGTCTGGACAGGAGTTCCAAGCAGTGGACCTGGGTGCTTGGGTTTTTAAGGGTCAGCTTTTTTTTCTGTTAAGTAGGTACTCATGTGGGGAGGGAGCATATAAAATATTTTGACCTTACAAAGGGATTCTATTCTTGAAAAAATTGGGAACTCTTTTTGCAGACAATTCAGCCTTTTCCAACCATTTTAGGTGAAAATCAAATCCTAATACCTGAAGAACCCACTGTTTATAATGAATTAACTTCTACACATCTAGACTAGTACCATCCTTGGGAGAACAGAGAAAATAGTGCTTCTCATACTTCAGTGAGCATTCAGTGACCTCCTTCACCTGGAAGTCTTGCCAAAAATGGATATTCTGAACCAGTAGGTCTTGCTCAGTTCTTAAATTATGATCTTTGGACCATCAATATCAGCACCACCTGGGAACTTCTTAGAGCTGTGAGTTCACCTCAGACCTACTGAATCAGAAACTCTGGAGGTGGGACCATGAAATCTGTATTTTAACAAACCTTCCAGATTATTCTGATGCAGCTAAAGTTTGAGAACCACTGTACACAAGTGTTATTCCAAATCTGAAGTGCCTCTAAGAACACTGGAATCCAGAGAGAGAAGGAGCCTGCTGGAAATGGGGAGGTGAGGCAGAAGGAAGTAGTAGTGGATTGGCAGTGCGGTGTTAAGTTCACAGGTTAGAGCATTTCCCCAAGTGTAATTATCCAGCCTGAACTGGGAGTTGACCTTGTTCTACCTGTATCACAGCACATAGTTTGTTACCAATTGAAATTTCTCATGATCAAGTGGGTTCCCAAGACTGTGTTCCATTCCAGCCTCCACTGCAGAGGTGACCAGATAACTTCTTGAGATTGCTTAGCAAGCACCTCCTGCATCCAGATATGAGCCTCCTGCCTCTCCTTCCTCATTTGCATGTAGAATAACTTTTAACAAGGATGATTCAGATTTCCAGCAGTTGGCCTGCCTCCCTCCCTTCTGCTGCCCCACACTGTAACCTGAATTCTAAACAGAGTCCAGAGGGAGCACATTAAATGAATGGAGAAGTAATATCATAAAGGCAAGCAGGAGTCCCAACCAACCTCATCTCACTTATAATCGACACATTACAACAACTTTAATAAAAAAAAATTACAGACATTTAGTTTCCTTTATGGTTAAACACTGATGAGTTCAGACTCCTGAGACCCTTTAATATATTCCACAGCCATAATGACTAAATCTAGGACTGGAATGGAACTCAGTAGAGCTAGAATATAATCAGGAAAAAATTGTGCTTCTGACACACAGAAAGGTCGTGGGAGAGTGGAGCTTACCTTTTCTCTGAATCTGAAGGAAATGCTTGGAGTTACTTGGCTGGGAGCTTTTCCAGTAATGTAGCCCCGGCTGTAGGTGCCCTGAAGCTTGCTTCCTGTAAAGACCTTTGACTGCTAGAGTGTTTTCTGTCCCGAGGGAGCACGCTTGGCCCAGTGCACAGAGCATCTGAAGTGTCAGGAGTCCCCAGAAGCAACACTCAGCCAATGACAGAAACAGTAGGTGAATAGCCCCAGTGTTCTCGCCTCTTGGTTGGGACAGCTCTGAAGAGGGCCCTGCACTACCCCTCAGAGCACTCCGATAGAACTGCACCCCAGTTACCCATTGTGGGAACTGGCTTAATAACACCCCCTTTATTGCTGCTTCCTTTTCCCAGCTCACTTTCTTACTACTTTGCTGGTGTTCTCTTGGATCACCATTCAACTAACTACTTTGAATCTTTGTCTTAGGGTCTGCTTCTGGGGGTAGCCAAACTAAGACAAGGATAACAAGAAAATATTTTAGGTGGGAGGCCCAATAAGGGAAGGAAACAGCTTTTATTCTTTGTTAACAACAAAAAGAACACCGCTAGATTCAAGTACATTGTATGAATGATTTCATGCACCCATTTGTTCCCACGTATTAATTGGGTACCGGCTGTATCTATAATACTAACTAAACCGGTCACTGTCCTCATAAAGTTTTAATCTAGTTTTGACACTAAGATCCATAAATACCTCAACACCAAATAAAATGTGATTAAAGGATATTCCATTCAAAGAGTATAATAGTGAGGAAAGAGAAAGAATTTATGGTCGTGGTCAGAGGGCTTGGCAAGGGGATGAGAAAGGATTTTAACCAGAGGTCATTCTGTGCAGAGGAAACAATAAGAGTAATTTTGAGGAGGTGGGAGCATGAACATGTGTCTGGGGACGGGGAGGAATTCTATCGTCCTGGAGCCAAGCGTAGATCTGGAGAGGTTGGGAACATGATCTTGAGAGGCCTGGAATACCAATGTATTTGAACCTTCTTGTATCAAAAGGAGGGAACACTTGAAGAGTTTTGAGCAAGGAAATAATACAGTCAGAGCTGAACATTGGAAAGCTTAATCTGGCTCTGTTGAACTGGGCGGTAAGATTGAGCAAAGGAGGCACATTTACAAAACTGCTGGCATATTTTTAGTGCACGTGGTAAAGAATACTTTTCAACAAGTTACATACGTGACCTTCATACAAATATAAAACAAACATGTCAAAGATTTTATTCCACTCATTTGGGAACCAGCAATATGTTCAAATGAATTCAAATGAGAATTTGAAGAACAGAGCTTTACAACAATTAGACCAAAAAAAAAAAAAATGTTGAAATGAGTTAGTTCGTTGATGTGTAATTGGCTAATAGCCTACAAACAATAAAGGGTCACTTTGGGAGTTATTATTTACCAATGGAAATCAGTTGTCTCACTACCAGACAAAATTTGCATTTGTCATCATCATTTGCTTTGCTTTCAGGCAAAACTCGTTTGCGTTGCTTTCAGTTTTCTACAAGTTATCCTCAATCCCTACAGAGTTGTAAAATAGACTGGCCAACAGAAGGCCAATGAAAGGTACACTCCCAACTCTTGAAAGAATGCTCATTCATCTCTTTTGCCTATTTTTGAGTTTAGGATAATTTTTCTTGACAGTCTTCCTCTTTGTGATTGTAAATAATCTGCAAAGATTATTTTTCATCACAGAAAAGGCTGTGCTCATTAGATTTGGCCTGAATACTTAAGAGGTACAGCAAGAGTGTTAAATAACTGCATAGGCTTTCTTGAGTTTGCTTTGCATATCTAGAGCCATACAGTATCGGGCAACTATATTGAGTTGGAATCTCAAATTGGATTTTGAAAAGTCTCTATTACAGTAGTCCCCCCCCTTATTCTCAAGGGATATGTTCCAAGACCCTCAATAGGTGCCTGAAACCACGATAGTACTGAATCCTATAGGTATTATTTCCTATACATAGATTCCTGTGATAAAGTTTAATTTATAAATTAGGCACAGTAAGCGATTAACAAAAATAACTAATAATAAAATAGAACAATTATAATAATACACTGTAATAAAATTATTGAACTATATCTTATTGAACTATACTCACCTTTTCACTTAAAGAAAGCACTTAGTTTCCAGTTTCTCGGGCATATCTGAATTGCCAACATTACTATTCTTGCAATTGGGGGCCATTATTATTAAGTAAAATATAGGTTACTTGAACACATGCACTGTGGTACCTCATAACAGAGACGGCTGCTAAGTGACTCATGAGTGTAGATCTCTGGACGAAGGGCTGATTCAAGTGCCAGGTGGGACCAAGTGAAAGCATGAGATTTTGTCAGGCTACTCAGAACCATGCCCAATTGAAAACTTAATGAATTGTTTATGGCTGGAGTTTTCCATATAATATTTTTGGACCATGGTTGACTGAAGGTAACTGAAACCTCAGAAAGCGAAATTGCAGCGACATGGGGGAGCTACTGTATTTTCTATCTTGAGTCTTGGGAACTAAGTTCAAGAAGCTCTGTCCACCAGATTTAACCTGGAGAAGCTGTAAATTTGGTAAAGTTCTCTCTTCTTGAAGTCCCCTCAATTTTCTAGGCTTCCTGGCCCACCAGGAAACCTTCTTTGCCACCTGTGAGGCTGGGACCCTGTCAGCCAGGCAGGAGGCCAGTTTTCCTAGGAGAGCTTTGCGGTCATCTGCTCATATTTAAAGTCAAACCCTTAATAGAGAGTCTGTGGTATATGACTGGGTATAAATATGGTTTTTAGGTATACTGATGTGAAAATTCTTTGATTGCTCAGTACACAGGAAAACCTGACATGCCTCAAAATCTTCCAGTGCCTATGTGAAAGAAACTGGATAATTTCCTAATTTGATAATAATTCAAAAAAAACTTACATAAGTTTACTAATAATGAGCAGTAAAAATAAAAAGCTTTGTAAAGTGGTTAATAATAATAATAATAATGATAAATTTTAATCAACCATAACAGAAAAGAGAATAGACTGATGGTTCAGGACATGCTAGCCTAAAATATGCCACCGGAGTATATCAGATATCTTAGACAGAAACAGTATGAGCTCTCTGACCTCCCCCACCTTGCCCTTCCCTGAAACAGGGCATACAATCCCCATGTGAAAGGGGCCCGCCCTGTACCAGGAGAAAGATATTCTTATCACCACAGACGGGGAATTTGGATCCAGTAATCTGTATAAACAAACCTTATTAAACTAACCCTTATCTTCCTAGCTACGTCACTGACCCCTACAGGTCAGAGACCTCAAATTGAGGTCCTTCTGTCCACTGTCGCTCAAGCCAGTAGAATGAGACTGAGCTCGACAAAGCAGAAACTTTATTTAGATCAAAGAAGGGAGAAGGGTGAGCTCATGCCTTAAAGATTTCTTCTGCTGAAGAGGAAATCAGGAAAATCTTAAAGGATTAGGAGAAGGTAGGCAGGTTCAGTGGCAGGGATTTACGAGAAAGGGTGGAGAATTCTGGAACTGCAGGGGAGCATACGTAGTTTCCAAACATGCCCGGCCATACATCGCATGTCTCATTTTAAGGTTAAATCGCCACCTTTGAGAGTGATTTTTAGTATACTAATGAAGAGAAGTTCGTCATAAGATCACTTGGGAAGGGGTTTTGGGTGCCATCTTGAATCTTGCTGGCAAAAACCAGTTTGTTAGCTGTGGTCCTTGGGTTTCTTATCTGGTTCCTGCCAGCAATCTTAGCTAGCCCTGGAATTTCCACATTTTCTTGATCAGTTCAGCCTGTTTTTGTCAGGGGATAGGTTGGAGAGAAGACAAGAAAGTTAATACAAGTTTAAGGATTAATAATGTGATGGCAGAACCCAGTGACAGGTAGTTACTGCTTTACCATGTACTATCTCTGGCCGAAACCCCTCTGTCTTGTCGATTCTTCATAAATCTATTGTTTCTTTGTCTAAAAGGTATAAAAGTTTCCTGTTCTGGTCTCTTCTTCAGGTTTTCAATCTCATATGAAGGTTCCCACATACATAAAAAGTTTAACAAAATTTGTATGCTTTTCTCTTGTGAACCTGTCTTTGTCAGTTTAATTTTCAGACCCAGCCAGCGACCCTAAGGGAGTTGGGGAAAACTTTTTCCTCTCCTACACTATCTTTCCACTTTCTCTATAGAAAATGTGTTACAAAATTGTCATCTGAAACGAGATATAAAAGAGTCTCCAAAAATGTAGGGAAAAAAGCATTATAGAGTTATGGTGAGCACTTAATATTCCTTGATTTTGTGACATTTATAGTATTTGTCAGAACATTTATATTTTTCATGTTTTGTGATCTATTTTTTTGATTCTAAATTTAAATCTATTAATACTTGTGACTTATTTTGTATACATTTTCTTAAAGGGAGTCCTCTGGAAGCTTTGGGCCACCCAAACTTGGACCCAGCCCTTTGGAATATACCACACACCCTCCCATATGAGGCCCGAACCCTTCCAAAGACCTTGTCACCAGCCAGGGTGTGGGCTCCTAGCTCCAAGATCTCCTATCCTTGTCTCTGCCTCAGGGGAAATCTCTCTCTTGCCATTTTCCCAGGGACTCTTGCTCTCTCTCCTCTGTCCTTCTCAGACTGATTTCTTTGTTAAATTCTAGGGTTTCCAAAATTCAAGAAATGCTTCCCACTTTAAGCAGCCTCTATTTATTCCTCTATTTCCAAAAAAAAAAAAAAAAAAAAAATCCCCAAGGCAAGGAAATATTAAGGGTCTAGATACAGTTTGCAACTTGAGGAGAGGTTTGTGGAAAGCCACAGCTTGATATCTCAGTCAGTGATCCTGCTACATGAGCTACTTTGATTGCTCAAGTTGTTTTAATAGTCCTAGTCTATCTGCTTTTGACTGTAAGTAGATGCTTTATATAAAAATTAATTAGTCATATAAATCATGTTTTGAGTTGAGCAACGAGAATGTCCATTTAGAGCTGAAGAGTGACCGCTCCTCTTACCTAGGTGAGACATTCCACATCTTTGCTATTCCAACAATCCCTGGAAGCAACAAGAACCCCAACAAGTCCTGGGGTTGCTTCTACACACTGCCATGTGCTTTCAGATGGGAACACAAATAGCAATGAAAAGGGAGTGTTAAAATGAGAGATCTGAGAACTGGTAATTTGAAGAGAGAGGGCAAAGTTCTTCAGCCATTTTCTAGCAATTTCAGAACCACTACCAAAGGAAGTCAGCATGCCATTTGCAACCTGGCCTGTGTTAGAAAAAATAAAAAGTGAATAAAATACCATCAAAGGAATTGGGGTTTGAATTCTCTCCGAATGTACACTCATTTCTTTTATCCCAGCTACATCTGTACCCACTTTGCTGTGAAACAGCATAATTAACTACTGGGTTTCAGAGAGAGGTGATCATTTTCAGTCAAAATTTTAGCTTGAAAATGTTTTCAATTTTTCCTTCTCCCTCTGACAGCAGCTCTCAAAAGTGGATTTTGCTGGAAGCCTTCTGTTTGCATCACTCTGATTGCTTTATTTGTTGCAAATCACTGATTTGGTGTTTGGGAAATTGCCATGTTTGGGGCAGCAAAGCTTTCAGTTCATGGAGTTATGAGTTTTAACTCCTTTGCTGTGATCCGAATGAATATTTACATCCACCGACTGTAGCATTCGAGTTTACTCCACAAGCTCAAAAAATGTTTCCCTCTACTGTGGCGTTTGAGTATATATGCATAAAATAGTCAAAATATCAACTTTGTATTTTTTGTGGATTTTTGATACATTTTGAAAAAACAAACTTTGAAGTCAATTAATGCAGTGAAAGGCATAAACTTGTTTATAAATTTTTCTTTTTAAAATAAAGGCCGTTACAGTTCCAACTCATCATTCATTATGTTCAGGATAGTGATAAAAAAAATGACCTCTTACAATTTACTTCAACTCTTGGTGTCAAATTAAAACTGAAGACCATATTTATCTAATCTTCACTCATGAATGTCTTAGTACTTGCCTTAAGAACTAGGTTGGGTAACCAGTCTTCTCTAGCCACCAAACTAGATACCTTCTTTCCTGAACATCTGATCTTGCTGAAGGGGATGAAATGAAATAGGAATCCCAGCTGTGTGTCAGTTTGGGCTTTGCTGAGAGTTGGTTATGTCCCTGTGTCTTGACGTCTCTTGGTTTCTGTTTCTCATCAGTGAATGAAGAAGGTTGGCTTAGATGATTACTTTATAAACTTTTTCGTTAACTGTTTTGTTTTAAGCAACAGAGTTCTTCAAAAGAAATTTTCCTTAGAATTCTGCTGTAGAAAACAGTGTATTGCTTTCTACGTATTGCTGTGTAACAAATCACCCCAAAGCTTAGCGTTCTAAAGCAACCGTAATAATTTATCTCCCACAGTTTCTGCAGGCTGAGAATTTGGGAGCCACTTAACCAAGTGGTTCGAGCTTAGTGTTTCTTATGAAGTCAAAGTCAGACGTCAACTGAAGGCTTGACTGGGGCAGCAAGATACAAGGACTCCTCATTTAAAGTGACCTACTTATGCAGCTGGCAAGGTGATGCTGGCTGTTGGCGGGGGATTCAGTTTTTCTTCACATGCTTGAGGGTTCTCAACATGGCAGCTTCCTTCCCCCAAGACATGTCTCTGCTCTTCTGGAGGGGTAGAATTTTTTCTTCCACCCTCTCCAAGATACAGTTTGTCTTTGTCTGTGCCCTGGAGGCAACAAGCTTTATTGCCCCCTCTCACGACAATGTAAGACTTTTGTTTTATAGGAGATCATGGTCCTCTTAAGAGAGCAGGGCTTTATGCCTGCCTCCCCCAGCCAGTCCCAGTTATTCTGGACAATGAAACCAGTTCACAGACGTTTGCATCCCATTCTGTCCTGATTGTGCTCCAGGTTCATCAGTGGCAGAAGGCAACAGGGATTATGAGACTGGGGGCTGAGATCAGGCTCCATCCTCTCCACACTTCATCACCCTGAGCAAACCCATTGGTGCATTCTGCTCTCGACTCTGGGAAAATCAGCGGCCACACGTTGGGGATGGCAGGCTGGGCTCCTTGTTGGGATCTCCCACAGATTTGCTGTTTTGTTTTAGGAAAGCTCTCAGTGTGTGTGATTCATGGCAAATACTTGTAGATACTTATCTTCCTTCAGGTCACATTATAAGCCTCTGTCCCTTTTCTAGTTGACTTAGGGGAAAGGCACATGGTGGGAAGTGCTTTGGGTTCTTTTAAAGCAGGGGTGTCCAAACTGCGGCCCACGGGCCAACTGTGGCCCGCAATCCATTTTTAATTGGCCCGCAGCAAATTCCAAAAATATATTTAGTTTACTTAAATAAACCAGGTGAGGCAATACGTACTTCACCTCGAGTGAGTGGCCCGGCTGTGTGTGTATTTTACCGCATATGGCCCTTGGTGAAAAACGTTGAAAAAAGTTTGGACACCCCTGCTTTAGAGTAAATATGTAAACTGCCCATCTGCTGAGCACCGTCTTTGCCTCAAGCATGTCAAGCAAGCATGTCGTGTTCGCCATCTCGTTCCTTCTTTAGACTCTCCTGTGAGCACAGGACAGCTACCCCCATCTTACTGGTGAGGGAACCCAGGCGTCGAAAGGTTGCTACTTGTACGAGACCTCTCATCTTGTAGGTGCTGGGGCAGGTTTGGAACCAAAGGCTCTTCTCTTTCCACTATAGGCTGTTGGCTCCTACACCTTGGAAGACAGCAATCAAAGGTGGGATTAGGTTAATGTTTGCTGTGAGAGGTGGGGAGCAAAAGAATTAGAGGGATCCTTGTCCCAGCTGCTTTTCCTCCCTCTCCCTTTCCTCTGTCACTATTGGTGAGAAAGAGGCAGGAAGGGGAGGGGTGTGTTGATGGGTGGTGGCCCCAGAGGGTCAGGCCCTTGTCCCCATCTCCCACCGCCAGCAGCACAGAAGAATTACACAGGTTCACTTCCAGGTGGGGACGTGAGGCCCTCCTTGTCTGGCTGGTAAGGCCTTCTGGGAGTTGCGGTCTCAGAAGTTTGCAGTGCGTAAGTCCCAGGTTTTCTCCCTCCAGGTAGCTCCTCGGTAGAGGTTTTCATTAGCATACAGGGCCGAGTCCCATTACGTGTTGGTGTCAGGAGCATTTATTTTTACTTGGTCGGAGGAGAGAAAAGGTTAGGTCCTAGTAGAGCCCATTCATATGCATGATTCCCTCCAACCCTCAGCAAACCTCTCTGCAGTTCTCCGGCTTCAGCTCTCAAAGGCTGAGACCACGGGGAGGGGACGGCAGTCCAGGCACCTCCCAAACCCCCAACCCCACCCGCTGCCGCCCCATGCTTGTGCTCCCAGGTGACCTGGAGTGGGACAGTGTCCTCCTCTCCAGTAGGATTCTTTAAGGGACTCGGTCTGAGGAGGCCCAGACTCTGCCATGTCCCGGGTCCTGGCTCCGCTAATCAGGGACAGTGGTCACCGAGCGGGAGATGTCTGACCCACCACTCCCTGGATGTCTCAGGTCCTACAACGTCCTGGCCAACTCCCTACTTGGGGAAATTCTTGGAAGCATGTTTTCTTCCAGTCATTGCTTGCTCTGATGTCTTACTTCTGCTTCTTCCTCCCATTTTGTCTCTTGTGGTCATTTCATTCTTTCTCACTTGTATCCACTCAAGCACAGGGCTCAGCCTTCTTCTCCGGCTTCCACCAGTACCACTCACATGGTGTGAAGCCTTTGCTACTGAAGATTCGTGGACGCCTGTAGGTCTGGGAGTGGGGGGCACTGTGGGCCAGCTCAGCAGGGCCCTTAATTCCCAATGTCAGAGGTCACTGTCCTTAGAAAGCCCTCAGCCACACCTGCTACCTGTACCTTGCCACTCATTGTCTCTTCTGGATCCCACTCTCTGCCATCTTGCTTGGCTTCCCCTCAGCTGAGTCGCTTCCACTTTCTCTCTGATTCCAGCCCCTCCTTTCCTGCCTTGGGGGCTCCCCAGCAGCTCAAAATTCTTCAAATCTCAAAACTTTACATACAGAGCAATTTTCCTCGTTAGTCATGCCCTAGTTTGATCCAGGGCATGTGTTGAAGGTTATCTTTCTCCAACCAAAATAAAATTTGACCTAAATAGAAAAGTCGATAAGTATCTATATTCTCCCTGAGACCTCCCAATGCCTCATATCAAACTAACAATCATTTTAGCTCCTGATGCTTTGGTAAGGGTGTCATGGTGGGAAAAGAACCACAGCACAAAAGGCTGTGCAGCAAAGCAGTGAAGCCTCTGGCTTCTTGTCTGGGGAAAGCACCCTCCACGTGTGTCTCCTTTAGTCCTCACTGAACACATCATAATGGTATTTGCTGACACCATTTCTGACACCAAATGTGGGTTGTTTTCTTTCCCCAACACCAACCACAACCCGTTCTTTGACACCAGTTTGGTGTCCTACAATTCAGTTCAATTCTGACACTGACTACCTGGAGTTAGCACAGTTAGAGGCTCAGTCACACGAGATTGGCCCCACTCACACTTTTGACTGGCTATACCGTGTAGGTTCCCGTGACCCCCTCCTCCTGTCTGATACTTTGGGAGGATGGCTCCCAGAACTCAGGAAAACACTTTACTTACAGTTTACTACAAAGTATACAACGCAGCGTTACCATAGGCAGAAAGAACAGAGCCTCGGGAGGAAGAGAAGGAGGATGTGAGGGGAGACCAAGGAAAGAGGAGATGAGATCACTCTTAAGAAAAGGTGCAGCTACAGCAAACTGTAACAGATTATCATACTATTAGTATTGCGGGCAGGGAAAAATCATAAACAACTATATAGGCATAAGGAAAACAATGAAGATACAGCATTTAAGAGAAAAGAGAATGTACAGAATTCATCCATCCATCCATCCATCCATCCATCCATCCATCCATCCAATGAATGCATTCCACACGTATTTATTTGTGGTTCCAGGCACTTTCCTAGGTCCTGGGTGTTGTATGGGGTGAGTGACGGGACAAAGTCTCACATGGAATCAATGGGAAGAGACTTTCAATGTATCAGGAAGCAAGAATGAGACATGTACTCTTAGATGGTAATGAGGGCTGTGAGAACAGGGTAAAGTGACAGGTGACCATAAGGGAGGCGGCCTTTTCAGAATGGGCAGTCAGCCACAAGCTCTCAGAGAGGTGGTCTTTGAAAATTGTAGTCCTCTCTGACTGTAACTTTCTAAAACCAAGGAAGAACGACTTTTGAAGAAATGCTCTGAAATCCTAACAGTGCCTCGGTACATTAGAGAACTGTACCGAGGTGGTACATACGTATGGTGTGGTTCTCCCCTTCTATTCTCTCATTTACAAGTTTTCTGTAATACGCTTACGTATTTTAATTATGAACAATAACTTTCTTAAAAGGAGGAAGAACTATTGATTTAAGAGATCCCAGACTCCCCTTGGGCGTCGCATGGCTGACAACCTGGGAGAGATTTTTTTGCCATTCACACTAGCCTGGAAAAGGGGTAGGTGTCAGGGACTGGAAACGTTTTTATTCTGTTGAAAATTTTGGTTCCTCAGCACCTCTCAGACAATATTGGAGTTCAGTGAACTCACGGATCATTTGAGAAAAGAAAAGGGCTTTCTGCACAAGGTTTCGGCCCCGGGTGCTTCCTTCTACTTCGAAACCACAGCCCTCAATAGTGTCAGCTTAATCTTGGGCCAGCCTGGCATGGTTCTTCTCCCAGGCCTTCCTCCCCTGTCAGCCCCAGGCTCCTATGTTTTCCTAACTAAACACTGGGAGTTTGTATAGGCCATGACATTTCAGGAAAGGCCACCTCGGTTGCAGGCATTCCCTAAAAACCACTATTTCTACTCCAAAAGTGTCCGTCTTCTCTCCCCATCCCCACCTCCCCGCCAAGAAATGCAAGTTTGTAGCTGAGGGCTTCTAGGTTCATCTGAAGCTGAAGCCATGAACCCTCTGCCTCCTATTGGGTAGCATTAACTACCCATTGATCACCTAAGGATAAGTCAACAGTGGAAATGCTGGAATCGCCTTGCTGCTCTATGCACATTTATTTTGTCTTTCTGCTTCTGGCCCCCACGTATGTGCCCCCTGGCAGGCTGCTCTGGTGACTGCTGGCGTCCCTTGCCTGGTGACTCCGTCACTTGAATCTCTGTCACATTGTCTCCTTTTCTGCCTGTCATCTCTCTCCGTCTCCCTCTTATAAGGATACATGTGTTACATTTAGGGCCCACCCAGATAATCCAGGACAATCTCTCCATTTCCAGATCCTTAATTTAATCACACCTGCAAAGTCTTTTTTTGCCATATAAGGTAACATTCACAAGTTCCAGGGATTAGGTCATGTATATCTTTGGGGGGACATTTTTCAGCCTAACACACTCCCCATGGTGCTTTGCAAAGATACTCATGAACCCCAGGTTGTTGTGTAGCCGGATACAGGAGCCAGGAGCCCTGATTTTACAAGCTTGTCCAGGACGTGTTTAGTGATACCCTAAACAAACCCCAGGCCTCTCAATTCTGTTTTTATCAATTATCACACAGGATTGATTCTATCAAACACTTACAGTTTTACACGATGCTAAGCATTTTCCCAGATGACTCTCACAAGAACATAAAATACCTTATAATATAAAGTACCATAAACATATAAAACATTACTATTATTACATTTTTATAAAATTTTCTCCAACTTGAATTGCTTTAGGGAAGTTCCCAAAAAACTGACCTGGGTGTTGAAAATGACTTGTCTGTCTGTACGTCATGCTGTTTTAGGCCAGTGGTTCTAAACCTGGACTGTGGAGCTTTAAAAACTGCTTATGTCTGGGGCCCAGCTCGAGATTCCGAGAATATATGGTTTTAAATCTCCCTGCCTGGTTCTAATATGCAGCCAAGATTGAGAAGCCCTGTTAGGTGAAGGTAAGGCTTGCCTTTGTGAGCATTACCTACTCTTGACGTGGTCCCGTCCTATGTCCTCTTGTTTGGATGGGCTTTGTCATAAACCTGTGTCTCAATGGCTCCTGGGCCACAGACCAGTGAGCCTCTCTCTTTATGGGGAGTGGTGTCTAACAGAGGGCTTTGGATCATTAAATCACAACTTTTTCCCATGGCAGAGATGTCCTCATGGGTAACTGGCTAGAGAAATGAACCATGCACGTGAGGAAGGGATACTGCCTGTTTTCACTTTCCAGGTTGGAAAAAATCTAGTTTTTATAGATCTTACCTTGTTCATTTTATCAGTTCTTTATTCCTTGCCTTCCTTGTGATTCATGTTTTACTAAATATCCATTTCCACTGTGGATAGTCACCTCGGTTCTGTCATTTATGGTGCTATTTTAGCAGCAGGCTGGCTGTTATCAGCAGATGAAAAACTCTGTTTGAGGAGGGGAAGAGCACCCGCCTTATAAGCCCCAGTACTCTTTTGTGAGATGGACACCACATTGTGCTTCTGCAGTTGGCAGGAAAAAATGGACAGTCAGCCAGCCAATAGTTCCGATGCCACCTTCGCTTCATCATTAAACACACCATTTTAGATAAGGAAATTTATGTGGGATGCCCAAGGAAGTCATTTGTTATTGTTCGTTCTGATGCAGCCCCAACAGTGAGTCATCCATGCATCTTTGTCAGGACTTTTGTGATGGAGTGTTTAGTTAGTTCCTTCTCACATAAAGCAAATTCTGCTCAGTGTCAGAACTTGATGGATATCTTATCCCTTTTCTTTAAAAACAACAGCAAACTTTCTAAATGCCCTAAAACACACTCTCGATGCTCATATAAAGTCTGTTTCAGGAGAATCAAGATGACAACTGTCATTTTCACTCCTCCAGTCAAATACCAGGAAGAACAATTATGCACCTCCCATGCCAAAAAGATTCTTTGGCCAGCTGAATTACAATCATTTATTTGCTTTCATGGTGTTATGAGTTGCATTCATTGAGATGAATTTGGCTCGTCTAACTTGAACAGGCCACCTTATTAATCTAAAAACAATGAAAAACGTGTGACATGGACTGCTGTTAAGTTCTTTGGAAACATTTAAAAGCAGAAAAGCAGATGAAATGGAGGCTGGCAACCCTGCACACTCAGTACTCAGGCTGTCTTCTGGAGGGGACACTGGCACTTTAATTGGGTCCTCTCATTTCAGGGCATCCTAGGCAATCACTAGAGGCAGAATATGGATGGCAGTCATCATTTGTCTTGTAAGGCATGCTTTGAGATACCATTCTCATTTCTGGGGCCAAGTTTCCACCTGGTCTGGCAGGAATATTACTGGAAGCTGGCAGATGAGGCTTTATCGCAGATATAGAAATACAACTGGAAATTGAAGGAGAAATGTCTGTTACAGTAAAGGCAACTTGATAGAAAATTCCTGAAAGCAGTAGAAACCTGATCCATCATTAGCCAAGTAAACTCTTGTGTGAAGAACTGCTTCCTGTTTAGAAAACAGGTAGCCATGAAGTGACAAAGCTGATTATAAAGCTCCTGAAGACGTTTGCCCTAGGGAGCCCCCTCACAGCAGGGTGACCTACTTCTGTCTGTATTTAAATATCTCTTAAGTCAGCAGTTTGGGAAAACTGGTACTGACAACATGCCCTACCTACCTCATCACTAAAGTAACTCCACTAGAAAACTAGAAAAACAAGCTAAAGAGTACAAGTCCGTTTTCCTGCCATTCTTTCTGTAAGAGTGCGGAGAACTTCCAAAGTAGAGAGCTTCAGGCATAAACGGCAGTAATGGGCATTTTTCAAGTAATACCAAAAGAAGGAAATTAGCCATAGAAAAAGCAAACAACAGAGCCTCTAGTAGGACATCATATGGCAGGCTAGACTAACTCGCAAGGCTCAATGCCACAAGAAGCCATGGCATTGTATTTCCACTCTGACAAGAACATTTGAAGGTATTCACACGAGAGCATTCATCCCAAAGGACCAAACAACAGATCCAGTGTCCGCGATCTGAATGCTGCCCTTCCCTCCCGGAATGGGTTTTCACTGTGACACAGCCAACAGTATCTCTGTGGGCAGTGATGCAGAACCAAGGTGCAGGTTTTGCTGCAGACAGGAGAGGCTCTCATTTTGACACTCATTTTTTTTCCGTCAAAGAGGGGTTCTTTTGGTAATTAAAACGAACAGCATATGTTTCTGAGTATAAAACAAGTAATCCTTCAGACTGGTGGAATTTATCCTGCAGTATCAGGGATACCAAATAAGTGCTTTAACTAGTGTGATAATACTCTCTACATTAAAAAAATTAGGTCTGTTATATTTTATCATGTATCCTGAGGCAGTTTCCACTCACAAATTTACTTTTGAAAATAAGCTGTCAAAGTCTTCCTTATATTCCACCCCTTGTGAAAAGCTGAAAAGTAGGTCCGCATCTCAGCATTTAATGGTTACAAAAAGTGCTATTAACTGACTCTGAAATAATCTACTTGCAAATTATATCCTTACATCTGCCATGTATATCCTCACATCTTTCGTTGACATTTAGTGTTTCACAGCTTGGCATCATCCAATTTTCACCCCATGCCAAGGCCCCACTGTGGAGATAGGACTAATCAACATGAGCTTCACCTGCCCTAGTAAGGCAAGGGTCCTGGAAAGTAAGCAGGACAACCAAGACTTAGTGTAACTCTTAAAGCGGGCATGCCTTGACAGGTCGGCCTATAGAATTTCACAGGGTTTAATATTGACCTATTTTATAACTAATAGTTTATACTACTAAGGCTGGGGAAAAAATGTCTAATTTGAAGAAGTTTGGTTCAAAATGGTTCCCCATTTAAAGACACAATCTAAAACAGTAAATCAAGTTCCAGCCTAAATCAGGACCTAAGTGGGCTCCACTGCTGAGAACTGAACTGCCTCCGTATCTCTCTAGTGGCCAACATTGCTCAGGGGTAGAGGAAGAGGTGAGCAGGCCAGTATCCAGACCATATACTCCTTATCCATAGTAGGCAGAGTTCCATTTCCTTGAGTTGAACATTTAATGACAGGTGTTGTGGCCTGAGATAGTAACCCAAGGTTCTTAGCAAATCGCATGTGTTTTGCTTAGTGTTGGACCAGGCACACTCTGGTTTATGTATTCCATAGATACAGGGACGGCTTCCTCCTCTTCCACCTGGCTCAGTAAACACAACTCAGGGCACTTCTGGGCCACCGAACAAATTTGAAGGAGCAGGACCCAGACTCTCTTTAACAGATAGGTGGCCGTACAGGGTGCTGGCCGTGGAGAATTGGGGGTGGGTTGCATGAGGATACTTTGCTCTCTGGCCCTAGAAGACAGGGTTCACACCCGTAATCCTAAAAGGTGATCAGCAATTTTTCCCTAAAAACTCAATCCTGATGCAGTCCATCTGCAGACTCGAGACAGATGGTGGTGGGTTTGGGGTGGGCTGTCTAGTGCACAGGGCTCCCTACAGTCTTCAAAATGCCTCGGGCAAATGGCTGCTGAACTAGTCCTTGTTCTCCTTTTGCCATCTGGCTGCTTTCAGACGCTGAATCCCTTCTCTCCACCTCTGCAAATACTTCATTCAGAAACAAGATTTGCTCTCCCAGCCACTGTTCATTTTTCTTGCAGTCACAGCTGCTCCCCCATCACTTTATCAGCAAACTTGACACATCTGTAAAGTCATTAAAATCTTTTGATCAAGTGCAGCTAATTAAAGGAGAATTAAGAAATATAGTATTCTAAATTTCAAAATTAATGATGTCCCTTAGGATGGGCATACCTGACTAATGGGTACCATTTTAAGTTTTGGTTATCCTTGAATTTACATGTTGACACTAATTTTAGAATCAGTTTGAACAATTCTGTAAGTCCTGTTGAGATTTTAAGAATAAGACTGAATTCTTTACAATATTAAGTCTTCTCATTCATAACCATAAGATTCAACTCCATTATTTAAGTTTTCTTCAATAAAATTTTATCTTCTTCAGTAAGGTTCTAGCCCATTTCTTGTTAGGCTTTTTTTTTTTTTTCTGCAGAACCTTTTTGAAAATTGCTATTGTGAATATTTATTTTCCTCTGATAAAATTTCCCAATTAAATATTGCTATTATATACTTCTATATTAACCTTGTATTTAGTCACCTTTTTGAACTTTCTTCATTGGTTCTGATAATTTGTCAGTTAATTGTCCTTAATTTTCCAGGTAGATCGTATTTCTTACAAATAATAAGCTTTGTTCTCACTTTCCAATATTTATATAATTACCATTTCTTATTGCAGTGACTAGGATCTCTAAGAACACTGTTGAATAGAACAAGTAAAGGGTATCCTTGTTTACTCTGCCAAGAATGCATCTAATACTTTACCCTTGAGTATGATGTTTGCTTATCTTTTAACAAGTTCAGGAATTTCCAGTTTGATAAGCTATTTTTGTTTTTAATAAAAAACAATATAGTAACAAGACTTACTCCAGTTTAAAATGACTTGAGAAACTTATGATTAAAGATAAATATGTAACAGATCAAAGTTATCTGTTTGACTTTGGTACCCAGGATGCTCATGGCCAAACTGAGTATAATAACTGCATAACACAACCTGCTTATCTTTATTATATTAGAATAATTCCTTCCCAATCCTCCACCTATTTTGATTTATATCGTCCTATTTTCCCCTTACTATACTATTTTATTGCATGGATCTCCTGTCAGTTCCTAAAAATCTTTAATAGAATGAGATGAAGTATAAATAAAAACATTAAGATGTGGCTACATTTGGATTTAAAATTAAGACCAAGAGAGATGTGATATGGGCAAAAAAATACTGTAGGACCTTTTATTTATTTTTTTATCGGGGAAGGGGAACAGGACTTTATTGGGGAACAGTGTGTACTTCCGGGAAGTTTCCAAGTCAAGTTGTTGTCCTTTCAATCTTAGTTGTGAGCGCAGCTCAGCTCCAGGTCTAGTTGCTGTTGTTAGTTGCAGGGGGCGCAGACCACCATCCCTTGTGGGAGTCGAACCGGCAACCTTGTGGTTGAGAACCCGCGTTCCAACCAACTGAGCCATCTGGCCACCCGGGAGCTCAGTGGCAGCTCATTGACTTCATTTTAGTTGCAGAGGGCGCAGCTCATTGGCCCATGTGGGGGAATTGAACCGGCAGCCCTGTTGCCCAGAGCTCGCGCTCTAACCAACTGAGCCACCCGTCCGCTCCGTAGGACCTTTTAATAACTAATCCATTAGTTATCAGGAAATTATGTGGAGACCTAACACTATTGTTAATAAGTCTCTTGGGTGGCCATATGAATCTCAGAAAACATCTGGAGTTAAAATGAATTCTGTGGGGCTTCAGGCATCTGGGCCAGAGGAAATCCAGTAGTTCAATGAGGCCTGCTTATACTTACATTGGTAAGCTTACTTATTTGTCGTAAGTAGCCATTAGTAAATACATTTTAGTTTCATATAAGGAAGAGAAATCCAGGAGCCATTAACATAGATGATTAATAAAAATTTGTTGGATGTACAAATCTGGCATATCCAATCTACTCAACTGATTTGCTTAATTTGGTAATTTTTAAAACAAAATTCAGCTGGAGGATGAATGAGATACATTTATGCCCTTGACAAAGATGACACATGTGATACTGTGACTAAGAAAGCAAAATATAATTGCTGGTTATATTATTGTTCTGGCTCATCAAAGTTCACAAAATACGTGAGGTTCTTCCATATCCAATGAGGTTAGGCCAATGTAATAGAAGGCGCACTGGGTTGACACACATTTTCATCGTACAAATTTTCTGGTAGTTCCTCTTCATCTCCATCAGGAAAATATGTAGGGAATGGTAGATTTTTACAGAAATCCTTATATGCAGGTAATTTAGAATCTCTGATCTGGGGGGAGGAAGCAAAGTTGTATTAAGTGCTATCAAGTAAGTTACTCAATGATAGACCGTTTCACTTATTCGTAATCAAAGACTATCTGGTCCTATATTTTCTAAGGAATTCAATATATTCTTTTTATACCAATAAATTAATCCAAAGATAGAAACATAATCTTCAAGTTCATCAGCTATCTCATACAAAAATCACTGATTTATTTATCTTATCCATAACTTATAAAACTCTAGAACTGTCCAACAAATTATATTTTATATTTATTATTTAAACATCAGTTATATCCAAATTGATTTTCTAAATATAAAAATCTGATATAAACTATGTACCTAAAAGGCATTACTATCTACTTCTTTATTGATTTTATCTATTCATCTTATCTTTTCTCAATCTTAATTATAAGACAAAAATACCAAGTTTTATTAAGGAAATTAGCTTACATTTAACACGCAGCATTCTCATTTAGAAGCTAAGGTCAGAACAAAAAACAATAAGCCCATAAGTCTTTATAGTAGCCCTACTGCCTTTATATTCTAAAAATATTTTAATTATATCTATGAATTCATAAAGCAAGGAATAGTACAGATATTGATAAAATAATGGGTTTTATTTTTGGAAAATATCATTGGGTTCTTTAAAGTTTATTATACAGCCTTCATTCAGAAAGAAATAAAAACAATTACATGTAATTTATACACAGAGTAAAATAAGGCATAATCATTTTGACAATAAGAAATGAATAATTTGGTTGAAACAGGTACATAGCTTCTAAACAGCCAACTACAGAAAAATGTATCTATTTTCATCTTTTTCATTTACTCTCTTTCATTATTGGCAAATTACCCAGAATGAACTCCCCCCGCCCCAATTCACTAATACTGGGTTGAACTTTAACTTGGGGGGATAAAAATGTTATTATTTTTATCAATTTAAACTGTGTTAGAATTTAGAACTGAAAATAAAACTCAAGCAAATAACAAAACCAACAAAACCAGCAAAACTTTCTGTGCCAATTTGATAAATGTAAACATTTAGTCATAAATGTGAATTCTCCGTTTTACTTGTTTACAGACCTATCATATTTGAGGCCTATGTCAGACAAAAGCACTGCTTACCTACCGTAACTATAAATGCTACAGTACCATAGCTCATTGACTTGAAACATAAACGATGACATCAGCTCTAATGTTGAGGGTCAAAAGTGTGCAGCCCAGCTTTAACAGATGTGACTCCACGGTATGTATTTTTGTGCACTTAATCTTACCGCGGCTTTATTATTTACCTGCCTTAGCCAAGACACCCTCAACAATCTACCTTACTCTTTTAATATTTATGTATATTGGCAAACCAGTCAAATCCTTTGAGGAAAGGTGGGGGTAGGACACACACACAAAAAAAAAAACGGGCACATTTGAAAATAAACTTCAATTATAAATGAGGTTATAGGGTTGAGCACATTTAAAAATTCATCTGCTATCCAGTATAATTTTATTATGGAAAATAATCATTTTCATTTTTTCTCTTCTATTAGGTTGTGCTTTTTATACACAATCAACCTGGAATGTGGAGGTAGGGATACGTTGACTTATGAAGCCAAAATGTTATGAGAAGTACAATGACAACCAGCTGGTTCATCTGCCTGTCATTGTAGTCTCTTGGAGACTGGAAACCTACTGAAAACCTACGGAAATCTAAATACCTGCAAACTTAAAAAAGAAAACAGAAACAAAAACAACAAAACCCCTTGCGTTTATTAAATGTTATTTTTAAAGAAAAATGAGAATAGTCAAAAAGTGAAGAGTGTCAGAAAGGAAATTTTAATTACTATAAGATTAAAACAAATATTGTACCTTATGCTAGTAATAGAACCTACTTGAAGAAATGAAAAGCATACATAGAGACCCAATCTGAAAAATCTGAGGTTTAAGTTTCAACATATTTTTGTTATCGTTGGAGAATTAATGAAGAATATATTTCCAGGACTAGCTATTATCACTTTTACTACAAATTTATTTTCAGAAAGGAAGATTTCAAAATTCAAAAGTGATCTTTCACTTTGTATTATACTGCCTTAAATCCCAGACAGAATATTTATTTTGTATTTTATTTGATGGAAGTAAGTTTCTGAAAGCTTAAGTTTTTGTTCAAATCTATCCTGTACACGTTATTTTTCTTCTTTATATTTTTGGACATAAAAACGAACATGTATATTTTTAAGGAAAATACTTAAAAGTACAATCAGAGTAATGCTAGTAATAATAATAGAATCTCTCCTTACAACGTCTACCTTTAATCATGTTTCTTCTTAACTCTCGCATTTAATTTCCACCTCATGTATTTCTGGTTCCTGTGCCAAAGTACTCTTAAAAAAACTAAGAAGTTCTTTTTTGGAAGGAGAGGATTATATTGATATTTTGGGAACAGTATCCTCATCTCCTTTTTATATTTCTAAAGAGCCTCTGCTTACTTTTTGCAGGTTCATCATTTTATAGACATATACTATAGATTATCTTGTGCAACTATTTTTACTCAGGTGCTACTAAAAAGCAAAACAATTTAGCACAGAATGTGTGGAAAACAGACACTTATTTTCAAGCTACATTTACGGGTCAAAGGAGAATTTTATTCACATCCACATATATGAACAACGGAAAATAAAGACAGCTATACATACCTTTACTAAGCAATTTTTATGTCCAGGTACAGAGCCATTTACATAGATTATATTGTGCTTTGTGTTTATTCTCCACACCTAAAGCAAGACATGAAATCAAACTTTAAAAGTTAAAAATTTGAGAATATACCACACACACACACACACACACACACACACTTCACGTATTCTCCACCTCTCAATAACTGTGAAACCTATTAGCACAATCATTAAGTTATTTAAACATTAAATTGAACAATAATTAAACAGACATACATAAATACGTACTCTCTTGCCTTTGTATTTAGGCATTAATTGAACCATTCCTACAAAGTGCCACTGCAGAAACTTACTTTCAGTCCAAATGCTGTCCTATCTCTGTTTCCCATTTTCCCAGGCATTTTAGTTCCAGGCCAGACTCTGGCAACATCCTGTATGAGAGAACCAAGACGAGCGCGTTTAAAGCCCTCTCAATTTCAAACAGTATTGATCAAACCAAAATGTAAACTAAGATAGGAATTACTAAAATGTTTCATTTCCCCCCATTCTGCTAGGCCGCTGTAAAGAGCTAAATGTGGATTTAGACATTTACCCTAGAAGGGTAACCTAATCTAAATTAGAGCAAAAAAATAAATACAGACTAGGAACAGATTTAGGAGAAAAACTAAGTAACAAGAGAGTAGCAACTGAGCTAATACTGGTTGAGAAGTAAAAAAGAAAAATAAAGAACATCCAAACACACTGCACCGCCAGTCAAAGAAAAAACTGACTGCCTGGCCTGTTTTCATTAATCTTCTATATTAACTGGGTTAATGGACTCCATCCACACCACGGCTGCTGAAATGGCCCTACTCCGTCAGCCTTGCTTTTGATGTTACTTTCCGTCACCAGAATGATTAAAGGACAGAGTTAGTTATCTGAGTATTGAGTTTGTTCAGCCCTGGTTGTCTCTGAGTCACATAAATCAAACAGCTTCACAGTCTCTCTGATTTTCGCTTTGATAATGGATAATAATATTACATCTAAAACAGAAAATATGAATTACATCTAAAATGGCAAAGGTTCTCAGAATACATGAATTCCTGGAATATAAAAATCTTCCCATCACTCCTCTCACTGTGATAGGCAAAATTCCCAGTGAAAGTAACTCACAACATTAACAGATAACCTGCTTCAAAGACAATTCTAAATATTATAGACAAAGTATCATTCTTATTAATTCTACAAATGCACTCTGTGATAAGCACTTTGCTTAATATTACATTACTAAACAAAGACAGCCCTCCCCAATTAAACTTGCTCTTCTTAAAGGCACTCTAACTCTTAGGATTCTAAAGACACTCACTAGCTAATCCTTAATGAAAGTATTCACAAACACAGAACAGTGTATTTCATGACAAATAACTAATCTGAGTTATAAGAATAGGTTCTTCTGCAGGCCTCATTTTTAAGAGTTTTATTGAGATGTAATTCACATACCACATATTTCAACCTTTTAAAGTGTACAGCTTAATATTTTTAGTATACTCAGAGAGTTGTGTATTACTACAATCAATTTTAGAACATTTTTATCAATCCCAAACAGAAATTCTATATCCATTAGTGGTCACTCCTTCCAACCCCCACCCCCAGCCCTGTGACACCACTAATCTACTTTCATCTCTACAGATTTGCCTAGGATGGACATTTCAGATAAATGGAACCATACAGTATGTAGTCTACTGTGCTTCGGGTGTACAGCATAGTGGTTAGACATTTATATAACTTACAAAGTGACCCTCCTGATAAGTCTTGCACCCCCGCCTGACACCATACATAGTTATTACAGTATTACTGATTATATTCCTTAATAAGCTGTACTTTACATCCCCATAACTATTTTGTAAATGACAATTTGTACTTCTTAATTCCTTCACCTTTTTCACCCAGTCTCCACCCCGACCTGGAAACCATCAGATTGTTCTCTGTATCTATGAGTTTTGTTTGTTCACTTACTGCTTTTCAGATTTCACATATAAGTGAAATCACATGGTATTTGTCTTCCTCTGACTTATTTCACTTAGCATAATACCCTCTAGGTCCATCCATGTTGTTGCAAATATAAGATTTCATTCTTTTTTATGTCCAAGTAACATTCCATTGTACATACATATACCACATTCTCTTTATCCAATCATCTGTCGACGGGACACCTAGGCTGCTTCCATATCTTAGCTATTGTAAATAACGCTGCTACGAACATAGGGGTGCATATATCTTTTCGAACAAGTGTTTTGGATTTCTTCAGATAAATACCCAGAAGTGGAATTGCTGGGTCATATGGTAGTTCTATTTTTAATTTTTTGAGGAACCTCCACACTATTTTCCACAGTGGCTGCATCAGTTTGCAATCCCACCTACAGTGCACGAAGGTTCCCTTTTCTTCACATCCACGCCAATACTTGTACGTTGATTTTTTGATAACAGCCATTCTGATAGGTGTGAGGTGATATCTCACTGTGGTTTTAATTTACATTTCTCTGATGATTAGTGATGATGAGTATCTTTTCATATGTCTATTGGCAATCTGTCCTCTTTGGAAAAGTCTATTCAGGTCCTCTGCTGATTTTTTAATAGTATTGTTTGTCTTTTTGGTATTAAGTTGTATGAATTCCTTATATATTTTGGATATTAACACCTTATTGGATATTGGCAAGTATCTTCTCCCATTTAGTAGGTTGTCTCTTCATTTTGTTGATGGTTTCCTTTAGTTTGATATAGTCCCATTTGTTTATTTTTTCTTTTGTTTCTCTTGCCTGAAGAAACATGTCCAAAACAATATTACTAAGAGCCAATTATCAGAGAGTTTACTGCCTATTGTGCCGTCATTTTAAACATACTTCCTTGATTTCCTGAACAGCTGGCTTGGGTTCATCTTGTACTCTTCCTGTCCCATGCATGGTATCAGTTATTTCTCCAATGAGCCCCAGTTCCTTTTGGTGGGGAATGGTGTATAGAAATAAAGATCTAGGCTCTAGGTGTGCTCATTGCTATGGAATATCTCTTCTTTTAGGTCCTTTCAGCAGACAGAACTAAGACATAAGTATACATATATACATCCTCATGCATATCTGTATTTCTTTTTCTTTACATAAATATACAGCAAATATATACTGATACCTACAATTGGAATTCAACACTATACGCTCCATTCTAATTTCCCTCCTTTTCATAACTTAACAACCTTCTCCAATAGTGAGACACTTGGCTCCCATTATCAATATATTTACTTATAAACTCAATCCTACAATCCATGGAAAATTATTTCAGAACTCCTAACTAAAACCACTGCAAATAACAAACATAATTAGAATTCAACACCTGTGCACAGTACATTTTAAATTTAGACTCGGCATACAGAGCCAACTACTACTGTGTTTCCCGAAACTAAGACCTAGCCGGACCATCAGCTCTAATGCGTCTTTTTGGAGTAATAATGAATATAAGATCAGGTATATATTTATTATACTGTACTATGCTATATTATAGACCTGGTCTTATATTAAAATAAGACTGGGTCTTACATTAATTTTTGCTCCAAAAGACGCATTAGAGATGATAATCCGGCTAGGTCTTATTTTCGGGGAAACATGGTATGTTCAAAAGTTACTTGAGTCACTCTCCCCATGTTCCTCCCAACCCTTTGGTCTGGTTATGTTATTCATTTGAAACGGTTAGGTTCATTTTCTAATCATATTCTATTATGGATTTCCCCCCTCATCCTTGTTTTTATTTTGAATATGTAAAATATTAACATGGTTCCAAAAGTAAAACAAAAATGTGTATCTAGGAAAGTGTCACTCTTGTCACTTCTAAGCCCTTCCATACTGTTCCCGCCCATGCTTTGTAGGTAACCAATTTCATTAGTTTCTGATTTATTTTGTGGTTGTTCTTTCTGCAAAAATAAGCACACAATATGTACATTTCCTTATATCCTAGAAATCACTCCATCATTCAGAAATGGTCTTTTCATTCTTTTTTCAGCTGTATAGTATTCTATTGGGTAGATGTACCATCTTTCATTTATCCAAACTCTCAGGTATGGACATTTATGCTTGTAATTATAAATAATGTTGCAATGACTAATTTTGTGCAAATGCATTTTTATATTTTTGGGAGAATATCTTTAGGGTAGAAAGATATTCCTAGAAGTAGAATTGCTATATAGTTCTGTTAGATACTGCCACACTCTCCTCCATAAAGGATGCACTATTTTCTGTTCTCACCAGTGGCTTGATAACACAACTTACTAGGTGAGCAATTAGTAACTCAAGAGTAGCTTCAATCTGTATTTCTTAAGAAAGAAGTAAAATATATACACACATATATATGTATGTATACATAGATCAAGCTTTAGAGATTAACCTCGCATTACTCTGATAGGCCAAAGCATACCACCCCTGCCCCCATCTCCCCACCACCTCCTCATGCTGTATGTATCTCTGGGAAAGGACTGAAGTAGCAATACACAGTCCTTCTCCGTTTCTGGTGCATTTACTGTTTATTTTTCCATTTCTTCTCTACTTCTTTACTCTTGTACTATTATCCTTGACAATCTTTCCTAACTGTCTCTTTTAAGGCAACAAAACAAAACAAAACAAAACAAACCCAACAACAGCCTCCCCCGCCCAAAAAAACTTTCCGTGAAGTAAATCAGTGGGGCCAAATGAAAGGGCATTCTACTCCCTGATTTCTTGCCGCTGATTTCAGAGTGCAGGATGGGAGACAAACATGGGAATGAGAAAGAAGGTAGAAAACACTGAGAATACTGACTGTAGGTATGTATTAGATTTATATAAAAGTCTAAGCACATGGTATTAAGGAAAAGGAGATGAGGGACTTAAAGGTATGACTGACTGTAGACTCTGCAGAAGAGAATGCATAATTTAATGTTTCCAACTGTATTCTACGAATCTCTAGAGATTACTACTATGTGAATTTCATTCCCTTGCCATATTGAGTAGGATATAACTAAATGATTCAAGTCTGGCTCTGGAAAGTAAGTAAAGCCAAGACCCATAAAAGGGTGACAAGTACTAGGACACATGTTGAGTCAGATTAAAATTATGTGACTTGATGCCAAGGACAGACTAAAGCCCTATATGCGCAGAAGTTGAATATTTAGCATTAAAAAGAGCATCACTAAGTTATACTTACACCAGTTGAAATAGCTCCAGGTCTCCTGTGAGTTTTCGTTTGACCATGAGTAGCAGGCTGGCCTTTAAATCCCCATCTTTTCATGACACCTTGGAAACCTTTACCAATACTGAAAAAGACAAACATTAGAATTTACATATTGAACAGAGTATAAAATATACCCAACTGTTCACTTTCTTGATAGCACCTTAGAGTTTTAACAAAGCTCTTTATCTAAATAACTAGAAAAGGCAATATAAGCAAAACTGCAAATGAACATTCCTTTATCTGACCTGGTTTGCACTCCTTCCTGGAGTCTCATTTTATATAAAATGATTAATTCAAGATTGTGAGACAACAGCCAGCTAAGCAAAGGTAGTTAAATCTGAACAGGGAGCTTTATCATCATAATCCCAAGAAACAGCATAGTGAAAGTGGTAAATTTCTAGAAGTTCCGAAGTACTCATGAAAGATTTGGCAGACAACCATTAAGATCCCCATACCTCCTGGTACCTATGCTCTTGTGTATCACTTCCCCTTGAGTCTG
The DNA here is from genome assembly GCF_004115265.2 of Rhinolophus ferrumequinum. NCBI lineage: Eukaryota > Metazoa > Chordata > Mammalia > Chiroptera > Rhinolophidae > Rhinolophus > Rhinolophus ferrumequinum. The sequence continues at coordinate 32,329,332 of NC_046300.1, forward strand.
GGCGGACCCAGCAACTTGCTTCTAAGGAATAAACTATGGCAAAAGTGGTAGGTAAGCTGTCACCTCTGACATTAGGTTACAAAGCAACTGTGGCTTCCATCTTGGCACTCTATTGCTTGCTGCCATAACAAAAGCTATTCTATAGAGAGGAGGCAAGGATGTCTCCGACCAACAACTTTGGACCTGAGGCTTGGCGACAGCCATGACTGTGAGCCTGGAGGCAAACCTCGAAATGACCACAGCCTTGACTGATGGCTTGGTATAGCCTGTGAGACTCACCCTGAGCCACAGGCACCCAGCTAAGTTGTACTGGGATTCCTGACTACAGAAACTGTGAGGCAATACATTTTTCTTGTTTTAAGCTGTGATGCTTTAAGGTAATGTGCTATGCAGCAGTAGATACAAATAAAACAATAATAATGCCCTAAATGTTGAATGTTTTACTTTCAGAAGATATCAGATGGATCTTGGTTTCAAGGTTTGAATAAGAAGCTAATAGAGAAATAGAATGAGAGTATAACAATTTCTTAAAATACAATTTCAGTTTTTTAAACAAAACCCTTCTATTTTCAAAGTCTGCTAACTAGAGAAACAATCTGCCATGCAGGTGGAAAGCAAACAAAACTAAGGTTTAAAGCATTATTAAAGTCTGTCTCTGACTGTCAAATGTATCAGCACAAATGGTACAATGAAAGGGCCAGACTAAATTGTAAGTTACACTGGACACATTTTTATAGACTCTTAAGATGAACATTTTTTCAGCTTTCACTAGATAATATGTCAACATATTTTTAATGTCATATTTCCTAACCCTAACAAAAGTAGCTATTATTAAATAGACAGTGACTAATTCAGGCGATTTACAAAAAGGACCAAAAGCAAATGATTATGAAAACCATGTTATTTTCTCAAGGACTTTGCTATGGATTTAGCAAAGAATTATCTGAGAGTAATGGACTGAAGTAAGTCCATATAGATAATAGTTTTAGACAAACTATTAAACATAAGAATTCAACATAAAAACAATATGGACTATGTGTAGAACCTAACAACTGACTATTATCAAATCACAGGTCAAAAGTTATTTGTATATGAATAATTTAATTGTGGCTTATACCACTTTCTTCATATTAATCAAGCGAACACATCACTTATATACATAATTCTTTTTTGCCTCAAAAACTCAAAATAATGCTTATTCCTGATCAAAGAGCTAAAATGGAAACTTCATTTACCATTTTAAATGAAAAAAAAAACACAACCATTTTGCAAGGAGGGTAACATCTAAGAAGAAAAACTATGATAATCATATATTTTACTGAAATTTTGCTTCAGTAACTTAAATAGTTCCATTTAACACTGAATTTTAGAACACAGTCGAAAAAGAAAAGCTTGGCAATTTAAAAATAAAAAAGAAGTACCAAAAGAGTCATTTGAACCTATGATATTGTTTGGCAAATAACACTTGAAAGAAAAAAGGGGAAGGCACTGGCAATGCTAAATCTAAAATGAACATGTTTTAAAAATACCACATTGTAACAGTGGCCATTGTTGGTAGAAAAGTTTGCCGGTATCATGAGTTCTCAAACTGATTCATCTCTTACTTAAAAGATAATTTAGCTCATTTTAAGAGTAAATGATTATAAGATGAAAACGGTATCCTGAAAGTGCTAATTATCTGTCGGCTAATTACAGATTTTAAATCTAGCTCTAGAATGCATCATGTTGTTATACTGTGTACAATGGGAACCTCTTCAATAAGTAACTTTTAAACAAAAGAAAACACAAATAACATGGCAAATTATTGGCTTAATTCATATTATGGAGAATAGAGTGCACCTGTTGATGATACATGGGTGGTACAGGTATCTATTGTATTGCTTCTCTCAGTTGTCACCCAATTTGAGAACAAAACAAAAGAAATGAACTAATCTATACTTAAGCATACCCAGGCACATTTCACATATAAGGTTTTCACAGGTCACATAAAACCTTCATTTTACTAGAAATGATACACAACACATAACACACATGCTTTATCCCCTCCACTCCTTTTCTGCTGCTGTTTTTAGTTAATGACAGCAGGAAAAAAATAAAGGAAAATTCAAATTAAAAAAACACAATGTAAAAAGTTCCAAATTTAGTGAAATATCTGAAAATTAGAAAAACATAAAAAAATGTATTTTATTTAGAGCATTTCTACTTGTTAAGCCAAAGATTCATCAAAAAACATCAAAAGACATTAGAGCTGATGTTCCAGCTACGTCTTATTTTCGGGGAAACAACGGTAAATTCATGAAGGGCAGGAATTGTGCATTATTTAACCCTAGTGCCCACCTAGAGAAGTCAGAGTGATTTTGTTACTGGCTACAGCTGTGTCTTAGGACAAAAGATGGTTAGTTTCCATTATTTTGTCCTGTAGTTTCCAAATGTACAATGGGTGTGCGTTTTACGAAAGTCTAAGCAGATGGTATTAAGGAAAAGGAGATGGGGGACTTGAAGGTATGACTGACTGTAAGATTCTGCAGAAGAGAATGCATAATTTAGTATTTCCAACTGCATTCTATAAATCTCTAGAGATTACTACTATGTGAATTTCATTCCCTTGCCATAATTGTGACAAATGCCCAAATGTCTACCAGCAAACGCACAGGGTTTAATACAAACCCATCAGTATTTCCCCACTTTGTAGGAAACTACCTTTGATCGCATGGTTCTGGATATACTTGTATATGGGGATAAAACAAAATGCCCACGAGGTGAGGAGTGCTCTCAGTTCCATCCATTCGGAGTCCTCCGAGAACTTCTTCCAAAAGTCTCATCACCGCGTCTTTCCCTCACCACTGGGTTCTTCTACCTTCTCTCTGCTCTGTACTCGTGTTCCTTTATCCTCCTCCTAGGGATGCAAACTGCTTCTTCCTCTCCCATCCAACACCTGCAATTTTCTTTCTCTCCAATTGTTCTCTGGAACTCACTCGGAGGTGAGTCCCAAATACAAAGCCTTTTATTAAAATAACTTTTTATTATGGAAGTTTTAAAACATATTCAAAAGTAGTACAATGAATCCCTATCTATTCATTACCCAGGGTCAAACAATTATGAACTCAAGGACTATTTTGTTTCATCTATTCCTCTCCCTTACAACTCCAATGGATTATTTTGAAACAAATTTCAGATGTCATTTCACCCATAAATATTTCAATATGGATCTCTAAAAGATAAGGATCCTTTTAAAGAACAAAACCACATTACCATGAACACAATCTAAAAAAAATAGTAATTCCTTAATATCAAACATCCAGTCAGTGTTCCAATTTCTATGGTCTTTCAAAGCAGAAGAGTTTTACTCTAGCCCTTCTTGCCACCATCTCCCCGCCACGCCAATCATCATTTCCCCCCATTTCTGTGCTTCCCTAATGCTCTGTGAGAAGTTCCTTTTCCCTTGCTGCTACACGGAAGGATGATCTGAGAGTCCTCCTCCGACAATCTTCTCACAATGGTTTAAACCGGGGGCTGGCAAACTATGGCCTGCACTGGCCACTTGTTTTTGTAAACAAAAGTTTTACCGTAACACAGCCTTGCACACTTACTTACTTATTGCCTGTGGCTGCTTTACAGCTATAATGGCAAAGTAGTTGCCACTGAGAACACGATGCTTGTAAACCTAAAATATTTACTATCCGGCCTTTTGAGAAAAAGTCTGCTAACCCCTGAAGCTATTACTAATAAGTTGGAGTTCCACAAACCATGCCCTCTGGCAAGAATGCTGCTATCACCCAATTGTACAGATGTACCTATCATATCTAACCAGAAGTATTCAGCCATTCGATTACAAAGTTTCAAAAACAAAAATGGATCACCTCCCTCTCTTCAAGCCATCCTCCTCCCTGGACACTGGAGTGAAATTCTCGAGCTAATAAGCTTATCGCACAAGCAGTCTCCTGCTCTAAAAAACAACATAGCAACAATAACAAAAACAAGCAAACAAACTAAACCACAACCTTAAATGTTCCCTAGCAATTTCTCTACCTGGCGGCATACAAGGCCTTTTATAACTGGGTCCAGCCTACTTGCTCAAACCCTGCCCATAACATAGTATCTAATCATAGATTACACTGTGAATCCCTAAATACGCCACTCTCTTCCATGCCTTTGCTCATTCTGTTCTCTCTGCCTCAACACCCTTCTTGCTGCATTGTCTATCTTTCCACTATTAGGACCAAAAGTGTTTGTCATCAGTGTTGCATCAGCTGTAAAGTACTTGATTTTCTTTACTAGAAAAATCGAAACCCATACTATAAAGAGGTTTTTTTCAATCAGAACCATTTCCAAATTAAGCTTTAACTTTCTCTCTTCAGCTGATGTATGCTGAATGAAGTTTAAATGGCTTGTACATAATCTCTCAGAAAACCAGTAACTGAGTATTAAATGGAAGAGAGGACTCTTGACTTCTCTAAGGATGCCCCAAGATCAGGCTATATTTTTATATTTAATAAATGAAGACGGAGATGGAGGTGGGAAGGTGAAGAAATCATTGGTTTAAAATCGCTTCTCTATGGTTAAACATTACATTTGAACACAGGGAAATGGAAACTCATGTCAGTTCCTAGCCAAAATCAAGACTGGGCTTCTTTATAAAACTGAACCAGTGAAAACAGATTGGAGTAAGATGAAATCTTTAATTGTGAAAAAGTACTGTTGAGAATAAAAGCATAATATCCAAACCAACAATCAAAAGAATTTCTTGTAGCATATAACTTAACACCACTTTGTTATGTTTTAGATTCAAACTACCCAATAAGCTTTTACTAATAATAAAAATTCCAGTAAATAAAAAAGGACAATTTTTACTAAAATAAATGCATGTATATAAAAGGCCCTATTAGCTAATTTACTATTTCCATCAGGATTAGCTTTTAATTTATGATGAACTAATGTGGCACAAACATTTTAATCTTTAATTATAGCTTCTCCTTATTTCAACAAACTCACCCAGTTGTTATCTATCTACTTTCATCTCCACACATTTCAAGGTAAAAGCATCTCGACTGAAGATCCGTATGAATCCTGGGAGTCAACTTCTACCCAGTTCAGCGTTGTCTAAACCTATTTGATCAGTGATGTACAGCGCCTGAGCCCACAAGTCATGGTGGACTTTTCCAGTTGCCCTGTGTTCCATCACATATAGTTAAAAGCTGGCGTGAAACATCTGTATAGCTGTTATTCTCTATATGAGTTTGTGATAGCATGGCCTGAAATGCAGGTACTCTGTTTCTGTCTAAAAATCACGACACTCCCATCAATATCTGGGAACATTTTTATCAACAAGGGACTGCAAAGAGTGCACTGCTTATACTGTGTTTCCCCGAAAATAAGACCTAACC